>NC_136422.1:16500000-17062500 GCF_052625555.1 Lactuca saligna | reverse complement strand
TCAACTCAGTTAACCCTTGGGTACTAGGGCTTACGTTAGGTAATTATTAAAACAACTCGCTATTTTAATGAGAAAACATCAATTGGAAAATTTGTATGATTGAATTTCCATAGCCGTGAAAATGCTAAACATCGAACCAAAGCGATAAAACACTATTGCACACTCATCGGGAGTGTGTAGGACCATAAAACATGGCTTAACGGGGTTTACGGACCTTACATTGTGAAGCCGGACACCCAAAAAGGTCACAAACGAAAACTCTCTCAATCGTTTTCACTTTATGTCTCTCTATTTAGAATCTCTCCCAAATCACTCTATGTCTCTCTATTTAGAAATCTCTCCAATAATGTGAAATCTCTCCCAAATCTCTCTGTATGAGAAATCTCTCCAAGAATGTGAAATCTCTCCCAAATCTCTCTCTGTATGAGAAATCTCTCCAAGAATGTGGAATCTCTCCTAAATCTCTCTCAAAAGTTCCTTAAACTTTTGATAGTCTTTTGGGCCATCCCGACTCTTAACCGGGTCAAAAACGGCTTGAAACGGGGTAAAAACGAGTAAAACAGCTTTATTGAGCCGAAACACCTCTTAGGAGCCGACCCACTTAGGAGCTGAAGCCCGTAGGGCCGAAACCTTGGAACCGAGAGACAACCAAGAACTGAAACCCTGAGGACCGAAACCCCGAAGACCGAAATCGCCTGAAGACCGAACCTCGCTTTCGATTCTAACCGCCCAGCCGAACCTCGCCTTCGCCTTCCTCCCCTCGCACCTTCGGTTCCCTCTTCCTACTTTTGGTACCTTCCTTCCCTTCTCTCGGTCTCTCTTCTACTCTTGGCCCCCTCTTCTACTTTCGGTTCTAAGCTCCTAAGGAGCCGAATCTCCGCATCCTCGGCCCAAATTTCAGAATTCGGCAGTTTTTGCCGGTTTTCAATATTTTTAGCGTTTTGAGCTCGTTTTTCGAGATTTTAACGCGGGATTTTCACCCGAACTCGTATTTTAACATAATAAACCCCAAAAATTCATACTTTAATTATGTTTTGTTGAAAAATCTTTGCCTAAGAATAATATCTAGTAGGTAAGATTTATGGGTGGAGTGTTGACTTTGCCTTAGTGTATGACACAAGCAACCTCCCCATACCTTCATAGTACAACCCCTAGTCACTATTCACCCATACCTAGTCAATCATTGTCCTTTTCCCGCTCTTTTTCAGCCATAATGTTGAAGAAAAGCTGGAAAACCCTCCTTTCTCCTCACATTAATCCATTTTCCACCAAGTGACAACTTCACTTTTCTCTCAACTCTTATCTATCAATTTCGAGATTTCCAAGGCATTTTCCAAGGATTTCCTTCTACTTTTGGTAAGTATATTCATCCTCCATATAATTATTTCACTTCCTTCTACTCAAATCATAGGTATTTTACACAAACATCATCACATTCATGTTAGATCTTCGAACCTTCAAGGCATCTTCTTAGTGTTCTTGAGTGGAACACTACCTTTCTCCATCATCCATCTACTGAAATCATATAAGGTGAGTTCATACCCCTATCTTTTCATGTTTTTCTTAACTTTTAAGGGGGGGGGGGGGGGGGTAATACAAGTTAAAACACCAAGAACACAACAAAACTCATTTAACAGCCTTCATCAGAAAAGTTCAACTCCATTCACGTACTGTTTTGGTCAACTTAAACATTTTTTTTTCAAAACTGTATTAGATGTAATAAAATATAATAGGTATAGTTTATGTTGATATACATTACAAAGGGTTTTCATACGAAATGGGGTACAAATACAAAGTACCGGATTCTATACAAAAATAGGTACATCACAAAGTACCGGGTCTTCAAATAAATGGGGTACGAATACAAAGTACCGGGTTTATACAAAAGGGGTACATCACAAAGTACTGGGTCTTTATATAAATGGGGTATAAATACAAAGTACCAGGTTTATACAAAAAGGGGTACATTACAAAGTACCAGTTGATCTTCGTACAGTTATAATGACCCATAAATGGAGTTAACTAAACTTAAAGTATACGGGATTTTATAAATCAAAAAGGGTTTTATGTCGATTTAAAATCATTTTTATGCCGAAACCTTAGCAACCGAAACCGAAACCTTGGAACTGAGAGACAACCGAGAACCGAAACCCTGAGGACCAAAACACCGAAGACCGAAATCGCCTGAAGACCAAACCTCGCTTTCGGTTCTAACCGCCCAGCCGAACCTCACCTTCGCCTCCCTCGCCTCGCACCTTCGGTTCCCTCTTCCTACTTTCGGTTCCTTCCTTCCCTTCTCTCGCTCTCTCTTCTACTCTCGGCCACCTCTTCTACTTTCGGTTCTAAGCTCCTAAGGAGCCGAACCTCCGCATCCTCGGCCCAAATTTCAGAATTTGGCAGTTTTTGCCCGGTTTTCAATATTTTTAGCGTTTTGAGCCCGTTTTACGAGATTTTAACGCGGGATTTTCACCCGAACTCATACTTTAACATAATAAACCCCAAAAATTCATATTTTAATTATATTTTGGGGAAAAATCTTTGCCTATGAATAATATCTAGTAGGTAAGATTTATGGGTGGAGTGTTGACTTTGCCTTAGTATATGAAACAAGCAACCTCCCCATACCTTCATAGTACAACTCCTAGTCACTATTCACCCATAGCTAGTCAATCATTGTCCTTTTCCCACTCTTTTCAGCCATAATGTTGAACAAATGCTGGAAAACCCTCCTCTCTCCTCACATTACTCCATTTTCCACCAAGTGACAACTTTACTTTTCTCTCAACTCTTATCTCTCAATTTCGAGATTTCCAAGGCATTTTCCAAGGCTTTCCTTCTAGTTTTGGTAAGTATATTAATTCTCAATATAATTATTTCACTTCCTTCTACTCAAAGCATAGATATTTTACACAAACATCATGCCATTCATGTTAGATCTTCGAACCTTCAAGGCATCTTCTTAGTGTTCTTGAGTGGAACACTACCTTTCTCCATCATTCATCTAGTAAAATCATATAAGGTGAGTTCATACCCCTATCTTTTCATGTTTTTCTTAAGTTTTAAGAGGGGGGGGGGGGATACAAGTTAAAACACCAAGAACACAACAAAACTCATTTAATAGCCTTCATCAGAAAAGTTTAACTCTATTCACGGACTGTTTTGGGCAACTTAAACATTTTTTTTTCAAAACTGTAATAGATGCAAATAACTCAGGTTTATATCTTTAAAATTAATACTTGCACATCTCCACACGATTTTTCTACGATTTATGGCGATTTTTACAAAACTGCCTATCATTTCAGAAACGAATTCGGACCAATCTGTGAATATGAACATTTTAACACTAGTTAAAAAATTCTCAAAATGATAATAAAATTTATTAATAAACTAGACACATTTTGTGAACTTCCAGAATTTACGGAATCAGTTTTCGACTTCATATGAATTTTCTATAATTTTTCTAAAACAGCGCAGAAAGGATAAAAACTAGTTAACAGCATATAACTTTCATAACACTTTGTATTAAGTTGAGCAAAGTGTATAACAATAAGTTCTAAATATTGAATGTGTTTCCTTGTTAGTTTATCATCATAAACTGAAATTTAGTCATTCATGAGAATATTCTTCATTCATTTAGAACACATATATTAAGCTATAATAAGCATAGTTTATGGATTCATAGCACTAATGGGTTTTCATAAAAGGGTTCTTATACACCACAAACAATCCTACAACACTATACTAGGAATAGTTAGGTCGCATATACATTAAAAACATTTTGATAAGCTATAATAGGTATAGTTTATGTTCATATACATTACAAAAGGTTTTCATACGAAATGGGGTACAAATACAAAGTACCGGTTCTATACAAAAGAGGGTACAAATACAAAGTACCGGATTCTATACAAAAATAGGTACATCACAAAGTACCGGGTCTTCATATAAATGTTGTACGAATACAAAGTACCGGGTTTATACAAAAGGGGTACATCACAAAGTACTGGGTCTTCATATAAATGGGGTACAAATACAAAGTACCAGGTTTATACAAAAAGGGGTACATTACAAAGTACCGGTTGATCTTCGTATAGTTATAATGACCCATAAAGGGAGTTAACTAAACTTAAAGTATACGAGATTTTATAAATCAAAAAGGGTTTTATGTCGATTTAAAATCACTTTTTATATCAATAAGTATGGAAATTACTGTACACTTTCGGTCTTAGTATTTAAGACTACACGTCATTCATTATGGGATTTTCCTCAAATCTAAAATAGTTTTATACTGATTTAAAACCACGTTTATATCTTTAAGTATGACAAATACTTGTTTATTCTTGGTCCTAGGATTTAGGACTACATAACTTATTTAAGGAAAATATTGGATTTTTCTTGGTAACACACAACACTTCACAACGAACGGTTTCCAAACTCTTACTTTCAAAAGCTTATGAACTCACCAACTTAATTGTTGACACTTTTTCAAAACTACTTGTATTCTCAGGAAATCAGTGAAACAGGAAAACCAACAGCATTTTGAGGATGGGACGTTAAATCGTCAGAAAGTTCATTTTGTCATCATAATGTAATTGAGCAAAACATGTAAACATATACTTTGGTGTAACCTTTTCAATTATATTTATGATGGTTGTGGTTACTTTGAACACTATTATACACGTTGTTGTGATACTATACATGAAGTCTTCCACCCCCGGACGTTTCCGCCATCCGTGGTTTGGGGGTGTGACATACTTGTTAACAAACATTCTCAAAGACATTTTAATAGAATGCATTTATATAAATAAATTTTGACAGAATACATTACAGAATGCACTTAAATAACATTATTTTGTGAATTCATTTACGAATAATAGGCATCAAATCGACGAGTGTTACTAACCTCATTCTAAAAGAATATTGTGTTTTCTCATTCTGAAAGAATTTGCAGGTTTGAATACACCAAAATACCATAACTACATATATTAACTTGAATTCTAAAAGAATATTTCATTTTCATTTGTTGCTTAAACTTCAATGCCTTAAAAATTCTTACAAAATATTATCTACTTTACTTCTAACAGAATATTTCAACACAAGTATAAAAATATTATTGTAATTCTAACAAAATAGTATGTAATTTAGCTCAACATATTCTAACACAATCTTCCCAATAAGTCTAACATATCAAACTTGCCTCATTTACACAAAAATCATCTCTTTTTGATATTATATTAAACACTTGGATGACATGTTTTATTATCAACATTGAAAAAATGCAACAATACAAGCAACATTCAAAAGCATTGATAACAGAAAAAATTGATTCTTGATTCTCGTTCACTTCCAAAATCACAACTAGTATATAGAAAAACTAAGTGTAGTGGATGTTAAAAATATAAAAGAATGGTGATTAATCAGGGAGTGTTACTAACCTTAATCACGAACACAAAACCCTGATGATTTCAACAACATTAAAAGAAATCGATGGATTTTAAAGACTTGATATCTCTTCGCTCTCGCCATGTCTACCTGCTCGTATTTGGTTGTAGATACGTACTAAACACAGTTAGATGAGCATTTAAATCGGATTTCAAAAAGGAACCGTTTTAATCGAAGAAGGAGATGGAAGATGGTTGATTGTAAAATCAGAAATTAGGTTTAAAAATTAGAAATTGAGTTCAAGAACATACCAGGGCTATGATGTTGGTGTACGGCGGCAGCTATAGACCGATTTCGGTGATGGAATACGAAGCCGACGATTGAGAGTGAGGAAGAAGAAGATACAACAGTGGCAAGATGAATGATACAGAGGTATGTCTGCGAATGTTTGATGGTTATAAAAAAGATATATTAGGTTAACATATCTTTATTTTGTGTCCTTAATTGTAAGTGTAAAAACCAGAAATTGCCTTTTTGATTTAATTAATTATTTAATTATTTGCTAATTTGTAATTGATGCATTTAAGAGCACAATAATTGCTATAAACATTTGAACCTAACTTCTCTCTCTCTCTCTCTCTCTCTCTCTATATATATATATATATATATATATATATATATATATATATATATATATATATATATATATATATATATATATATATATATATATATATATATATATATATATATATATATACTAGAAAGATTAAATACATCTATATAAGTGTTTGTGTGTTTATGTTTGTTAAACTGAATGTAATTCGTAATCATTGAGACCATAGATTCACGATCATTTTCCAAATCTTTCTAGTATATTTTTATACTAGTTCAATAGAATATTTAATATGGTTTTGTATTTTAAAAAAACGAAAAAGTACTTCTTAGTATTTTATCTTTCATAAACCCATAATAAAAAGATGACAAATTATTTATTTGATGTAATTTGTTTATTAAGATATGTTAGAAATTTCTTTTTAAGAAGAATAAACATTTAAAAATTTTGAACGAGAACTGTAATTGCTAATGTATTAATATTAAAGAGTAAAAAAAAATCAACTTATATAAAAAACTTTTAGATTTTGTTAACTAATTTCAAACAATTTCAAGTTATTTAACGAAAGATTGACACGAAAGATTTAAGTGGAACATATAATGTCACATGAGGTAGTCATGATGAAGTAATGTTGGATTTAGAGAGAGAGAGTATGATTTCATGATTGGAATTCATGAACTCTATGATTGATCCATAGGGATTTGATTCCGGAAAAGAATACAACAAATGCAATCACTTATAGGTTATCATGCTTATGAGTAAAGCGTAATCTTAATATTTTTGGTTTCTTACATCTTTTCATCTATATTTTGAATTATTTTGTCGTATTAAGAAAGTTATTTTTCAGATATCCGGTAAAATATGTATTTGTTTTGCAAAATAAATAAATAAATAAAGCCATCATACTTCTGACTTGATTTATAAATTTGTATGTTGTCATACCTTCACGTAGACACGCCTATGACATTTGGTTATTCGATTGTGGTTCGAATATGAGTCTGCTTCAGTTCAAACGGTGGCAGATCCGAAAACTAAGATTGTAAACCAACTGTATGTTAAAACAATTTTTTTTATTCATTTAGTTTAAACTGAATCTACACGAATAATGATCTTTTTCATGAATGATTATTTATGTTTGTTCATTTACCTTCGTTTAAGTTTGTTTAATATATTATATTAGAAAATATTATACAAGTGATGAGAATGATAAAGAAGTTATTAAGAATGGTTCAAGTTTTTCAACTTAGGAATTTGGTAATTCTGTAATCAATATATTAGAAGCGTTTACGTCATCTTTTAGGATTTTTAATTTTAATTTTTTTTATGTTATTTATGTTTTGTTTATTAATGATCGTTTATATACGTTTATCATCTTAGCGAACTGATGTGTGTTTTAATATATTCAAATTATCAAGCTTTAAAATTATAATTTGGTTAATTTGAAATTAGGGACTAACACACAATTAAGAAAGTGTACTCAATATATAGCTAAGGTAAGTCTAGGTTGTCGAACAATTGAGGAATGAATATGATTTTGATTTAGAAAACTAGACTATTAATTTATCTAAAACAATAAACGTATGCTCCGAGTTATGCTTAAACCTAAGTAAACTCAAATCAAACTACAAATGAGAATAAAAGAAGTTGATTTTAATCAACATTTAGAAGTACTTCCACATAAATTTTATTCCTTTTTTTTTTTTTTTTTTTCTTATGGTTGATTAAAAAAGTGCAATGGACTTATATCCTTTATTACCAATTTCTAGATTGATTAGCTCTTGATCCAATTAACTAACACTATTAATTATAAATGATATTTACTACAATGCTCATGCAAGCAACTAACTTTATAACTAATTATATAATCGAATTATAAGATATTTAATCTAATAATTAACTTCATTAGTAATTAGAATTATCTACTTTCTTAGAAAGATATAAAAGAAGTTGATTCTAATCAACATTTAGAAGTACTTCTACATAGATTTCATTCCTTCTTTTTTTTTTCTTTGTGGTTAATTAAAAAAAAGTACATTGGATTTATTTCGTTTATTACCAATTTCTAAATTTATTAGTTATCTTGGTCGAATTAACTGACACTAGTAATTATAAAGAAAATCTACTACAAATGCTCATGCAAGCAACTAACTTTATAACTAATTATATAATCGAACTATGAGATATTTAATGTAAATAATTAACTTCATTAGTCATTAGAATTATCTACTTTCTTAGAAAGATATAAAAAGAAGTTGATTTTAATCAATATTTAGAAGTACTTTCACATAGATTTCATTCCTTCTTTCTTTTTCTTATGGTTGATTAAAAAAATGAACAATGGTGTAACGTTCGTATTTCTAGGTTGGACATTAATGATGATGTAATAGGCCAGGTCAACATTTGTAACTCGTTTCAAAATAATAAAGAGGAATTATCTGAATATTATGTGCTTATTCACTTAATTATTATAATTTAATGAATTAAGGATAAAAATAAACGTCAAAAATAAATGTTTAATAAAGCCGATATCTATGAAGGAAGTTGTAGTGCTTGAAACAAGGATGTCAGAGATATAAAGAATACCGAAATCTGAGTTATAACAAAAAAGTTATGACCTGTTGAACTTTCGCGACAGAACCGACATGATGTTGTATGACGTAAAAAATGAATTTACGATAACGTGCATTTTAGTCTTGGTGATCTAAACGAAAGTCGTAGAGTTCGTTAAACCGAGAACATGCATAAAAAGAACGTCCAAATCTGACTTCGTACGACAAAGTTAAGATTTTTCTAAAGTTTCAACATAGCAGTATGCAACGCAAAACTCGAAATTTAGATCGAGTGATTTTTAGCCGAAACAATCTAAACGAGAATCGAAGATCTCGTCAATATTAGTGCAACGGTAAAAAGGAAGACGAAAACGGACGTCGGATGAAGAAGTTATGAATTTTTAACGGACTTTTCCTGTCCCGGCCAGTTAAAAATATAATTTTAAAAATAAAATGAAAATTTGCCGAGAGAGTTTATATGATAGTTGTAGAGTATAGTCTCACCTACGCATGAATATAAATAACGTCAAAATGGAGCTCGTATGCGAAATGTAAGAATTTTAGAAGTTTGGAAATTCGGAGTCCACCCAGCATACAGGAGTACGCCCAGCATACTCGTGTTCATGGTCTGAGTCGGGCCATGTAGCCTACTCCATCGCTTGGTCGACACGTGAATCTAGCTCCGATGCGTCCGAGACGATCCAACCATACACCCCGCGTACGAGGGGTACGCCCCGCGTAGTGGACCACCTCGCTGTACGCCCAATGTACCGAGGACTTACACTCAGCGTAGTCAGTAGGTTCGGACCACTATAAATAGAATAAAAGGCTGCTCGATTTTTTGTTTACTTTGTTTACATCTCTCACCCTTATACTCTCTCCTAAATTGCAAGAAATACCCTTGAAGCCTAGTGTATCGTCCAAGCACCCGAAGCAAGTTCCAAAGCCCCGAAGATCCCATGAAAAAGAGTTATTTAGCCGAAACTCTGTCCACGTGAAGCCCGGTTTTTGTGAAAACGCCCTTGTTTCATCAAAGAATATTATTTTAAGAGACGAGGTGCTGCCCAGTTATCGGCTTAACAAGTGAGTGTGTAGTTACTTTCACCTTACACATAGGTATAAAGTATTTTCTATAAAATATGTGCTATGTGTAATTATATAGTTTGTTTATTTGAGGTGGATGTTGAATAGATGTTTTATACAAATTTTAAACTGTATATGTATTTTTATCTACAAAAATGTTGGGTAAAACATGAGTAGATGAAATAGTTGATGTGTGTAAAAATGATGAGAGTCCTCGATGTTGTTATTGTTGTTGTTGTAGTCATCTAGCGGAGTATAGATGATAACCACAGAGCTTTCTAGATAGTCCAGTGGAACGCTAGCAGGTCCGCAACCTATAGGTGTTGGTGAACTATATGTTCATTGGTGTACTCCATCCCCTCAAGGTTGCCTTAAGGACATGTATGGCTGATGAATCCCCTTAGCAGTAGTGTCTATCCCGATGATGATCCTTAGGCTAGGTCCCTTTTGATAGGTGTTTAAGGACGTAAAGTGAGGATAACAGGAATAGGTAATCAGAGGTATTGTTGGTTGATGAAATTAATAAATTTATTGTTGGTTGATGAAAAGTAATAAATTTATTATATGTGGATTGAAAACCCTATAAGCTCAACTGGCTCCCAAGCCTGACCCACCCAACTTTTTATATTACAGGTAGTAGACCCAGAGCATAGTTGGATGACAACGAGGGATTTTTGGATTATAGGCCAATTGTTGTAAATAACTGTTGTAAGGATGATAATATACTGTTTATGTTTTTGGTCTGTATCGGAACATGACATCCCGAGGTTTTGATATATAATGAAAATACATATTTCTTTAAGAAGTGTTTTGATAAATTTTTATCATGTTTTGTTTTGGGGATAAATTCCACAACATCTTTTAAAAGATTACTCTGATTTTATTTTAAAAGCATAAACTAAATCGCTCTTTTCTGACCGAGAAATTTGGGGATGTCACAGTTGGTATCAGAGCAATAGTTTAAGCAAACTAGGAATTTGTAGGATTTCAAGACTTAAACTTAAAATGCTAAGTGATGATCGTGAGATGAGTGTCTACCATATTTTAGACATGAGCACTAGTATATTTTTAGGATAGATGCCTAAAATTCTTGTAGATGCTAAATGCTATATGTTTGCCATATATGCCATTACTTTTCGGATTTATGGTTTGTTGCTGACCGGATCTGGAAACCTTATGTGTTCAGGAATCTAAGCGTACAACTACGATATTAGAAATAGCATGTAAACATTTCGAAGTTATAAGGAGAATTTAAATATCTATCGTGAATAAAGATCTAAATTCGCCTTATTTGGTGTATAGATTAAATGGCGAGAACCCGAAGTGGAGCGAGAAATGCAAATAGAAACCAACAAACCCAACCCCAAGTAGTGGAACAGGTGCTGATAGTAGAAGCTGCACCTGAAGCCATCACAATGACTGGAGTACGAGCCATAATTCAGATAATGATGGCTAATCAAAGGGAGGAAATGAGACAATTGTTACTGAACAACAAGAGTGAATCTTTTATGCCTGTTGAACAACCTGAACTAAATGATGATCAATCTGAGGAGGGAAATTATAGTAGATCCGTTGGTCAAACTGAACCACTTGTGGTTAGGAGGAATAACCATAAGGACACATTGGAGAGAAATGGATGCAATTATATAGACTTTATGACTTGCAAGCCATCAACTTTTACTGGAAAAGAAGATCCCGTCGGAATAATGGATTGGATCTCGGAAACTGAATTGGCTTTCATAACATGTGGTTGCCAAGGCTAGTTACAAAACATATTTGCAGTGCGTCAGCTCAGAGGTGGCGTTGTTCGCTGGTGGAACACTCTGGGGAAGACCCTAAGCCCTAATGAGCCACTACAATAGACCTAGACAGAGTTCTTAGTGCAATTCAAGCATAAGTACTGTTCGGCACAAAATCTACTTGAGTTAGAAAATCAATTTGTGACGTTAAAGAAAGGAAGTATGACCACTGATGAATACACAAATAACTTCACATACAAAATGGAGTTTGCTTTGCGTATTGTCCTAGATGAGCTGACGAAAATAAATAGGTATGCAAAGGACTTCCATGGGAGTATGCAGTGCCAGTGTATCAGGTAGTTACTTTGGAGGCAACTATCTGCGCTGCCAGTCTGTTGAAGATATGATTAACGGGAGAGCCGCTAGCAAGGTTGCAGTTATAGAAAAGAGAAAGTCTGAAGGAACTTCAGGTTCCAACAAGAAGAATGAGTTCTCGAAATCTGGTTCGAGAAAATTCGGAGGAGGAACTAAAGCGAAATGGTGTGACAAGTGTAAGAAGAAACATGTTGAGAAATGTAGTGAGGAAGTCACTTGTTACAAATGTGGAAAGCCTGGGCATTATGCCAATGAAATCAGCTTTAATAAGAAAGTCTGTTATGGGTGCAATGAAGAGGGGCACATTTTGAAGGATTGCCCAAAGAAAAAGGATGCAGTAATGCCCAATCTTCCACCAAAGGCAAAAGCCAGAGCTTTCTAGATGACACTGGAAGCTGCAAAGGATGCAGTGGATGTCGCATCAGGTACCTTTCTTGTAAATGGATTGCCAGCGAATTTATTGTTTGATTCTGGAGCGAATTACTCCTTTATATCACATAAATTTGATGAAATACTAGCATTGAATATAGAAAAGCTAGATGATGTCTAATTATAGAAGTTGCTACTAGCAAATTCATACCTATTAGCAATTATATTAGGAATATGATCATCGACCTGAACGGAAAAGAATTCCATGAAAAGTTGTTACCCATCGAGTTAAATGGTTTCGACATCGTTCCGGGGATGGATTGGCTTGGCGCCAATGATGTCGAAATATTGTGAAAGAAAAAATATAGTAAGGGTAAACCCGCCTGGAAAGGAGTCGTTTATTGTATATGGAGATAAGCGAAGAGTAAATTCTGGAATCATTTCCCTAATGAAAGCCAGAAAATGTTTATCTAAAGGATGAACTTCATACTTGCCATTCGTGATCGATGCTAAGAAGGAGAAAAAGAATATGCAAAGTATACAAGTGGTGTGTGAATATCCGGAAATTTTTCCCGAAAATCTTCCTGGGTTGCCCCCTGATAAACAACTGGAGTTTAGAATAGACTTGTTACCAAGAACAACACCAATAGCAAAAGCCCCATATCGATTAGCACCGACAGAGATGATGGAGATTATGACGCAACTTCAGGAATTATTGGACAACGATTTCATTAGACCTAGTTCATTACCTTGGGGAGCTCTGGTGTTATTCATGAAGAAGAAAGATGGGAGCATGAGAATGTGTATAGATTACAGGGAGCTGAACAAGGCAACAATAAAGAATAAGTACCCATTGCTAATAATAGATGACTTGTTTGATCAGTTGCAAGGTTTGAGCTATTTCTCGAAAATTCATCTTAGGTCAGGATATCATCAACTAAAGGTAAGAGAGCAGGATATTGAGAAGACTACATTCAGAACAAGATATGGACACTACGATTTTTGGTTATGTCATTTGGACTAACCAATGCTCCAGCAGCCTTCATGGCTTTAATGAACAGGGTTTGTAAACCATTCCTAGATAAATCTGTGATAGTGTTCATAGATGACATTCTGATTTACTCGAAAAGCCAGGAGGAGCATGGTAGATACTTGCAAGAAGTGTTAGAAGTATTAAAGAAGGATATGTTATATGTGAAGTTCTCCAAATGTGATTTTTGGATTCAAGAAGTCCAATTTTTGGGTCATGTGGTTAACCAAGAAGGGATTATGGTTGAACAAGCTAAGATTGAATCTATAACAAAGTGGGAACAACCAAAGAATTCTACGTAGATATGAAGTTTTCTAGGATTAACTGGATATTATCGAAGATTTATCCAAGGCTTTTCTTTGATAGCTGCTCCATTGACAGCTTTGACCCACAAGAGAGCTACTTATGCTTGGAGTGAGAAGCATAAGGAAGCATTCGAGAAGCTAAAGAAGAAATTATGTGAGGCACCAGTTCTTTCTCCACCCGATGGAGTTGACGACTTCACAATGTCTAGCGATGCGTCGGGAGTCGGGTTGGGATGTGTTCTAAATCAAAGAGAAAAGGTGATAGCATATGCATCTCGACAATTGAAAGAGCATGAAAAGAACTACCCCACTCATGATTTGGAGTTGGCAGCGGTTTTCACTGATCATAAGAGTCTTCAATATCTCTTTAATCAGAAGGAATTGAACATGAGGCAACAACGCTGGCTAGAATTACTCAAGGACTACGACTGTGAGATACTTTACCACTCTGGTAAAGCAAATGTTGTCGTTGATGCTCTCAGTTGGAAGGTAAACCTTGAAAAGAAAAGGCCAAGAGCGTTGAGAATTAAAGTTGTCTCGACAATTGTGGAAAGTATAAAGAAAGCGTAGGAGGAAGGTTTAGAGAAAAATGACAGAATGGATGAACGTTTGGGAAAAACGTTAGTGTTTGGTACAAACAACCAAGGGTTGAAGGTATTCCAAGATAGGATTTGGGTACCTAAGACGGGAGGATTAAGAGATCCTCTGATGGAAGAAGCTCACAAGACCATGTACTCGATTCATCTCGGCAGCACGAAAATGTATAGGGATCTGAAACCGTACTACTGGTGGCCGAAGATGAAGCTCGATGTTGCTAATTATGTGTTCGAGTGAGTGACATGTGCGAGGATTAAGGCAGAACATCAGAAACTGTATGGAACTTTAGAACCTTTACATTTACCCATTGGTAAATGGGAAGATATCACTATGGATTTTGTAACTAAACTGCCCAGAACAAAGAACATTCATGACATGATTTGGGTAGTCGTTAATAGGTTCATTAAAAGTGCACATTTTATAGTTGCCAATGGAAGTGTCTTTGGAAAAGCTTGCAAAGATTTACATGAAAGAAATAGTGAAAGATCATGGTGTTCCCTTGACGATTGTGTCAGACCATGATAGTCGTTTCACGTCGTGGTTTTGGAGAAGTCTACAAGAGGAATTGGGTACAAAATTGTGTCTAACCATAGCTTACCATCTGCAAACCGATGGTCAGAGCGAACGAACGATTCAAACGTTGTAAGATATGCTGAGAGCATGTACCTTGGAATTCCAAGGTAACTAGGATGAACATTTACCTATGGTAGAATTTTCCTATAATAATAGTTTCCACTCAAGCATCAAGATGGAACCTTACCAAGCTTTGTATAGAGAAAAGTGTCGAACGCCGTCGTGTTGCCTTGAAGCTGGAGAAAAGTAGTTTATGGGACCTGAAATAGTCCATCAGAATCTGAAAAGTTGAAAGTGACTAGGGAAAGGATGTTATCAGCTCATGATCATCAAAAGATTTATGCTAACAAGAAAAGACAACCGATATCATTCGAAGTTGGTGATTCGGTTTACATAAAGTCTCGTCGTGGAAGGGACTTATAAGATTTGGTAAAAGAGAAAACTTAGTCTAAGGTTTATTGGACCATTAAAAGTTCTTCAGAGGATTGGGAATCAAGCTTACAAGCTCGAATTACCAAAAGAACTATATGGAATTCATAACACTTTCCATGTGTGTTATTTGAGGAAGTTCATGGGAGAAGTTCCCGACATCATGCCAATTTCTGAATTAAGGTTGGATGAAAGTACAAAGGTTACATGAAGAACCGGAGTCAATCGTTGACCGTAAGACTAATAAGTTGCGACGCAAGATGGTCGATTTAGTGCTTATGCAATGGAAACATGCGAATGGACCAAATCTCACATGAGAAACGGAAAGTGACATGATGAGTCGCTACCCGTATTTGTTTGCTGATGTGTGATTCTGAGGACGAAATCATCCTAATGGGAGGGAATTGCAACACCCGTGTTTCTAGGCTAGGCATTAATGATGATGTAATAGTCTAGGTCAACCTTCGTAACTCGTTGCAAAATAATAAAGAGGAATTATGTGAATATTATGTGCTTATTTACTTAATTATTATAATTTAATGATTTAAGGATAAAAATAAGCGTCGAAAATAAATGTTAAATAAAGTCGATGTCTATGAAGGAAGTTGTAGTGGTTGAAACAAGGATTTTGGAGATATAAAGAATACCGAAATCCGAGTTATAACAAAGAAGTTATGACCTGTCGAACTTTTGCGACAGAACCGACATGATGTTGTAGGACGTAAAAAGTGAGTTTAGGATAAAGTGCTTTTTAGCCTTAGTGATCTAAACAAAATTTGTAGAGTTCGTTAAACCGAGAAAATGCATAAAAAGAATGCCCAAATCTGACTTCGTACGAGGAAGTTAAGATTTTTCTAAAGTTTCGACATAGCAGTATGCAACGCAAAACTCGAAATTTAGATCAAGTGATTTTTAGCGAAAACAATCTAAACGAGAATCTAAGATCTCATAAATTTTAGTTCAACGGTAAAAAGGCAGACGAAAACGGATGTCGGTTGAAGAAGTTATGAATTTTTAACGGACTTTTCCTGTCACGGACAGTTAAAAATATAACTTTAAAAATAAAATCAAAATTAGCCGACAGAGTTTAAATGAAAGTTGTAGAACATAGTCTCACCTACGCGTGGATATAAATAACGTCAAAAATGAAGCTCGTATGCGAAAGATACAAATTTTAGAAGTTTGGAAATTCGTAGTACGCCCAGCGTACTCGTGTTCATGGTCCGAGTTGGGCCATGTAGCCTACTTCATCGCTTGGTCGACATGTGAATGTAGCTCCGATGCATCCGACATGATCCAACCATACGCCCCGCGTATGAAGCGTACGCCCCGCGTAGTGCACCGCCTTGCAGTACGCCCAAAGTACCGAGGACTTACGCTTAGCGTAGTCAGCAACTTCGGACCACTATAAATAGAACTCAAGGATGCTCGATTTTTTGTTTACATTCTTTACATCTCTCACCCTTATACTTTCTCCTAAATTGCAAGAAATATCCCCGAAGCCTAGTGTATCCTCCTAGCACCCGAAGCAAGTTCCAGATCCCCGAAGATCCCGAGAAAAAGAGTTTTCGAGCCGAAACTCTGTCCACTTGAAGCCCGGTTTCTTTGAAAACACCCCAGTTTCATCAAAGAATATTATTTTAAGAGACGAGGTGCTTCCCAATTATCGCTTTAACAAGTGATGTGTAGTTACTTTCATCTTACACATAGATATGAAGTATTTTCCATAAAATATGTGCTATGTGTAATTATATAGTTTGTTCATTTGAGGTGGATGTTGAATAGATGTTTTATACAAATTTTAAACTGTATATGTATTTTTATCTACAAAAATGTTGCGTAAAAGATGGGTAGATGAAACAGTTTATGTGTGCAAAAATGATGAGAGGCCTCGATGTTGTAGTTGTTGTTGTTGTTGTTGTTGTAGTCATCTAACAGAGTATAGATGATGACCACTGATCTTTCTAGATAGTACAGTGGAACGCTAGCAGGTTCGCAACCTGTAGGTGTTGGTGAAGTATATGTTCATTGGTTTACTCCATCCCTCTCATGGTTGCCTTAAGGACATGTATGGCTGAGGAATCCCCTTAGCAGTAGTGTCCATCCCGATGATAATCCTTAGGCTAGGTCCCTTTTGATAAGTGTTTAAGGACGTAAAGTGAGGATAATGAGAATGGGTAATCAGGGTTATTGTTGGTTGATGAAATTAAGAAATTTATTGTTGGTTGATGAAAATTAATAAATTTATTATCTGTGGGTTGAAAACCCTATATGCTCACCAGACTCCCAAGTCTGACCCACTCAACTTTTTATATTACAGGTAGTGGACCTAGAGCATAGTTGGATGATAATGAGGGATTTTTGGATTATAGGCCAATAGTTGTAAATAACTATTGTAAGGCTTATAATATGATGTTTATGCTTTTGGTCTGTATCGGAACATGACATCCCGAGGTTTTGATATATAATGAAAATACATATTTCTTTAAGAAATTTTTGATAAATTTTTATCATGTTTTGTTTTGGGGACAAATTCCGCAACATCTTTTAAAAGATTGCTCTGATTTTATTTTAAAAGCATAAACTAAATCGGTCTTTTCCGGCCGAGAAATTTGTGGATGTCACAAATAGATTTATGTCGTTTATTACCCATTTATAAGTTGATTAGCTATCTTGGTGCAATTAACTAACACTAGTAATTATAAAGGATATTTTCTACAATGCTCATGCAAGCAACTAACTTTATAACTAATTATATAATTGAATTATGAGATATTTAATCTAATAATTAATGTCATTAGACATTAGAATTATCTAGTTTCTTAGAAAGATGATCTAAAGCACTCTTACATCTTTTAGCTTCTAAGTATTATTATCTTAGACTAGGATTTGATTAATCGCTAGTCCTGAATTTTTTTTACCATAAATTTGTTACGATTCAACTTCATACAATCCGAATGGTCCTCTAGATTACACAAACTCGGCCAAAGGCAATAATAAATAAAACTCAACCATATAAAGATTTGTCATTAAACAAACATAATAAATCCAATTTTATTAATTAAACCATATAATCAAAGGGTTCATCTACATCTAAGAAGAAGTAAATTGGTATTAGCCCATAATATTATCTAGAAAAATAAATGAAATCATAACAGAATACATAATGCAAAACGAATGATTAAAGTTAGTAGTTTCGTGCTTTGATCTTCTTATTCTTACTCTAAATAAGATCATTAGTTTCCAGAAGGGTTTCGACTTCAAAAAAAAATTATTACTTGACTTACCTCTCAATTTGTCATCTTTCGGAATAAAGGATAAGATTTATTTATAGTTGCTAAAAAGTGTTGTTTCCGCTTCGTGTAGAGTATATGTCGTGTCGCGGTTTTAATACTTCCTTGTATGAATCAAAGTATGTAACACTCGTATCCTTAGGTATAACTCTTTGAAGTTTAAAATTATCATTTTTGTATTTATATGTCCTACAATGAGCATAGAATAATCCCTACACTGAGCGTAGGAGGAGCATGTCATGTGAGGGTTTAATGGCCTATGTAGAGAACAAGTTAAGCTACACTGAGCGTAGTGATGGGTTTTGGTCACAAGAACATCCTATGTGCTCATACAAACCCTAATGCTTAGATATAGGTTTCTCTATCATACATGCAATTTATCCAAGACTATAAACCCTAGATCTAGTATATGATAATCAATATTAACATAAGAATGGGTTTAAGATATTACCTTGATTGTTATGTAGCAATAACAATCTCAATTCCTTCTTGTATTGACTTTAGAAAGCTTAGAGTCGCAAATGTCACTCCTCTAATGGTTCATAAACACCAAGAGCAAGAGGATGAAGAGGAGAAGAGAAGTAGGCTACCCAAAACATGTGGAAACCCTAACCAATTAGTTCACCACGTTTTTGGGGCTTAAGGGTACTATATATACATGTAGGCTATTAGGGTTTTCAACTAGGAAACCTTAATTTGGATGCTTAGGCCCTAAGCAACCGATGGACACTTCCTTAATAAGCCTTGGACGATTTCTAATGGGTCTCCCATAGAATTTGTCCAACCTTATAACATAAGGTAATCTATACCCCAATTGCAATTATCTTATATTTACAATTCCAGTCCCTTAAATTTAATTAATCTCTTGTAGCCACAAACTTAATTCTTATTAATTCTTGACTAATATTAATTAAACAATATGATTTCTCCTTTAATATATTATTCTCATAATATATTAATAAATTATATTTAATATTTTCTCTTCATAATTCATCCTATCAAGTTGCTTTGGTGAAGGCAACCCAAAAGGACCATGCACCATCAGGACAAATACATACCAAAATAGTTATGGACTTAGACACTAATCCAACAGTCTTCCACTTGGATAAGTCTAATAACTATTCCGCGTATGACTTCAGATCCTGATCTGCAATCGTAGCTTTCTAAAGCCGTTGTCAACTATGATCTTATCAGATACGCGTGTCCTTTAGATAAGGGATCATATATTCCGCCATTCTAGATATTATCATACAGATTGATACATGGAGCTAAATCATTCTCTCTGTCTATGTGTTGTTTCCCGAATTCAGATTTATGACGACTGACAACAAACTGCAATTGAACACATCAATTTAGTCCCAACTTGGCCAAGCACTTAGGTGCCATCACTAAATCATCGAGGGGCCCACATATATCGCTTTTATCCTACTTTGAATAAAATGAACGGATAAACTTTGACTCAATGCGCGCTTGCACTTACTCACCAAATCACACACAACAATATATTTTATAACACCAAGTTACTGGTGCGTTTACATATTATCAATGTGCAACCGACTCACAAGATACAACTCACAAATCTCGGTTTCAAGAATATAAGATGTTATTATCTCACCAATCACTCGTGATAAAATCCATGAAGTGATCCAAGTGAGCGTGGGTTTAATCCAATGCTCAAATCATATTCATAAGCACTCATGAACGTTGCAGCAAACATTTGCTTATGTCTAATACTTCTTTAGACAATCCACACACCAATTCACGATAGTCTTCTTTAATATCTACTTGCAACATATGAACGATTATGGTCCGTTTGAACAATTTGACTGTTCTTAACCAATTAAATTATTCAGGAAGTCAAAACATGCAAAGTGAAACACAAGAATAATACTAATCCCATATGACCTCAAACCTTTGAGTATAAATAAAACACCTTTTATCTATCACCATATCGATTACTCATTATTTTGCATTTCGGGTAATCAACTTCTTACTTGAATTATTACTACACTTGTCCCATGCTCTTATCATGCACACAATGTTTACATACGGTTCTTGCTTTGTGAAATAGATCAAATGAACACATTTCCGATCATACTCATTTCACAACTCCTAATCCTTTCCATAAGTGATAGAATATCAATTCTTGCCAGTTATAGAATATGCTAGATTCTAACATTTTATACAATGATCCTTTCGTAATATCACCGCACTAAAGTCACAATGACTATTGCTAATGAAATTACAAAGTTCTCTATGATTTTTACAATACAATTCGATAGACGTGATGTCTCTCACTCAAAGTACACTTCTTTGAACATCATTTTGCATAAAATTTCTAATTTAGACATAGAATTTCAATATCTAACTCCCAATATGGAAACCTTTCCATACTTACCATATCACAACTCATTCTTAATAGAATCTTATCTATTCATAATAATGTCGATATCCTCCAACCAATACTATACTTCCAACTACTCACAAGTGATCAATCCTCGGCAAACTTTGGATTGTCATTTGATAGTTGTTTAATTGTCTTAGTCAAAACCGATTCTTGTCCTTTTCCCTCTAAATGTCCTGGACATTTGGAAAATTTAGAATGGTCAAATATTATAGCATTTACAATCAATCCTATACCCGAAGCGTATGGGGCATGATGCATAATGTCTTACAAAGAGATTTGATACTTTATCAATCTTATGCCATAATATTTTATGTGCTACATTCTCATAATTTGAACTTTATGAAGAGGAATGTCGTAATCATAATCGAAATTTAAGAACACACTTTGTATCTTTGACTAAAGATATTAACATTCCACAACCTAAGCCTTTATATTTCAAATGAAGCATAATATTCTCTCCCTTAATTATAGCAAAACAACTATTCAACCCTTACAGCTTTGCAAAGTATGACTCTTGTTTTCTATAATTAATATTACTAACTTGCAATACTTTCCTTAATAATATAACATTTATGCTCCCACTATCATGATGATTATTATAAACATAACACTTATGCTCCTAGTACCTTTGACATGCATTTAGAAAACAACTTAACTTACAGAAAAACAATACCTATTGAATTTCTCAAGTTCATATTTCTAATACTTAATGCTTTGATAATAATTTATCAAGGCTTCTTGAACTCATACACTTTTGTTTTAGATAGCTCATATGTGTGTCTAAATAATTAAGACTATTTGCCAAATCTCACAATTCGAATCATGGAAAGGGATACCATAACCATAATCGAATTCGAGAATACAATTTCACAATCACAATCTTCTTAAACTCTCTTTTCAGTGAAAGCATTTCCTCACAGTCATTTTCATGAAGGAGGGAATCTTATGACACTTAGATTTTAATGGTGTATGTGTTTCTATCCATGTGAATTTGTCAAAAACAAGGTTTATGACAAATTCAAACTTATATGGACCGAACTTTCTCAATCTTGATTTCTTGCCTTATGGTAACACGGCTGCCCACCATGTCTTCCAAGTAGTTAAGCAGCTCACCCTTTCCTATCAATGTACTTTTCATTGATTAAGGTCCTTTCCTTTTATGCATTCAAATGAGAACTCATAGAACTCACATGCATAATTAACTCGATTAGAACGGCACAGAAACAAGATATTGTCATCACAATAGGTTGTAAACCTCAAGTCGTGTGCTAGTGATGTTCAATAAGGTTTATTATGATTTGTTCTTGAAACCTTTCCAGACCATTAAGACTCCCACTGACTCCTTGACATATAATATTCTCTTGTCAATAAAACATTTCTTGACAAACAAATATTCAAGAGTTAGTGTAGTTTTTATCAAAACAAAACACTTCACAAAATTGGTCCTATTTGGTCTTTGTCTTATTCAAGACATCACAACTTTCCAATTTCAAATGTGCAAGAATAAGAAAAACTTTTTCCATATTCTACATTTGATGAGTGTTATAAACCTTCTTAAGACTTGTTACTCAATGTCACAATCCTAACTTTAAGACTTGTTTTGGAACGAAGTATGATGGACTTCTTGATTTCACCATTTCTTCAATTCTTGATTCCTCTTCTTAGACATACAATTGCACTAAGACTCACTTAGAGGATCAATTGAGGTATGGTTCTTAATCATTAAGACCTATCATAAAACATAATAAAAGGTACTCTTCTTCTTCATAGAATAGAGAAACTTTTATCTTTCTGCCTACTTGATTCTTCTTATTCGTTCCGCTATTGATTTAAACTCTTACAATCAAGTCAGAATTACACTTAATCTTATAATTATAATCATATTTACTAAACCTTTAGTAAATCATGACGAATATCTTTGTTACTCTTGTGGTGGACTTGATTAATACATAACCTTGTGTACTCGATCTCCTAGTCCTTCACTTGACACTTTGTCAACGAATTAGTCTAATTTCCAAATATGAAACTTCTCATTTTTCATGCAATACCTGTTGTATGATTCCAAGTCTCTATCCAATTGAAACTTGGGCGATGAAAAACTTTCCCTATTTGGTAAATTCTTGACCTTTCCACATAATTAAGAATCACATCCATTCGTTGTAGAAATATGCAAACATCAATTTTTCATAACGATTTCATTGCAAGGAAATAAATAAATAAATAAATGAGTCAAACCAAAATTTATTTTATTCATAAAAGTAGCGGAAAACATTTGTCCTTACAAAGGAAAATTAACTGAAAACTATGTAGTCAAAAGAAAAATTCCTAACAACTTTATCATAACTTTCTAATCTCAAAATCTAATCTTCGAATCCATGCAATCGAGATCCATTTCTTCGTGATTAGATCCATCTTGCTCTTTCATCAAGCTTCCTCTCTTTTCATTGATCCTGAAAAACATTCAAATGCAATCTTATCACATTAAAAATCAACGAATAGGAACTTAATTTAGTTAGATAGTGGATTTTACCTGAAGCACAATCATACCCTTTAACTCTCCCATCTTCTGGACTCTTCAGGCTCTTAGGGCAGACTTGTATCCAATGCCTTTTCTTTTGGCAGCAAACGCAGGCCGGTTCTCTTAGAACGTCCTCGGAAGCATGGTTGGTTGACTTTCCCAACAAATATGCTCCATTGCTTTGCCAAATCATTTCTGATTCAACAGCAATGAGCATGTAAGTTAGGTCAATGAGGTTTTCGTCATGATCCATCATATAATACTTTATTTTGAACTCATTATATGATTCGGGAAGTGACTGCAGAACCCAGTTCACAACCAACTAATCCGGGAATGACACACCCAACATTTTCAACCTATAAATGTGTGATTTCATTCCTAAAACGTGGGCACACACGGGTTTACCATCTTCATGTTTCATTTCTAATAGGGATTTAGTGACATTGAACCTTTCAATTCTTCGATCCTGTGGGTTAGGGAGAACAACGGGAGGAGGATGAGGAAGTGAAGCGTGATTTCTTGTTCCTCGATCGAATCGTGGAATATCATCTTCATGTGGAATGCCTGTTCCACAGGATTTGGGAAGACCATAGTTGTCAAACTTTGACATCTACAAAACGGGAGAAAATTAAATTCAAGTTAGTTGATAGATTGAGTCCTTAATAAATCACCCAAATAAGATATTAAGGCTAGGACCCAACACAATACGCTACAATCTACAAAAGGGATGCCGTAATCTAGTTGTAGAATATTTGAAGGTAAGTGAATGATGATTCACTAATTTTCCACCATGAAAAACGAAAAGAAATTTAAGTTTTAAATCAATGAAAACTCCTAGATCGTTTGAGATTCATCGAACTTTTCAATGGCATGTTTAAATCTCGATATGCCCCTCTAGTTTGTGAGTAGGATGCCGAGGATCACAAAGCGAGTGTGAATAACCTTGCAAATCTACATGGTGCCCTCACATGTTACAGTCAACTATTCGATGTGACAGTAAACCACACACGCTCCACCGAACTATGATATACATTGAGTTACCCTTTGCCACCTTTGCTTAGAACCATTTAGTTTGTTGGTAAACCACACACGCTCCACTAACGTCTTCGCAAGGGCACAAAGTGTAATTTCATGGAATTACATCAATTCACTTTTTCCTAAAGTAACTAAGATTGGGAATTTGTAAAAACATTTAGTTACTTTTGTACTTCATTATACTTATAATGGAAGGTTTTGTCCTATCCTACCCGTTCGGCTAACGACCCTCTACTAGTCAAGAGTGCGGTAGGTAAGAGTGAATACCCATTCAATCGCCATTTTATAGGCAATTTCCTTAAACAACCCTTATAGACCAGCTTCCTGAATGAGCCCTACTAACGGTAAGACTGACTTTTACTCATACATATATATAATGTTAGACTTTTAATGTTATATATAGTATATGGTGTATTTTACACTTTTAAAATACTATGTGGTCAAGTTTAACAATTATACTTTTAATTCAATTAAATTGCAAACCAAAAACTTTATGGATTTATTAAATCTCTTTTAATTATACACCTTAATTAATTAATAAAACTGTAAGGGTGTGATTTGAACTTTTCAAAACAATACTAGGGTTTTAGAATTTAACATTTCTAAATTAAACTTTTAATCAACTTTTAAATTCCAAAAACTTGAGGGATTGTTTTGAAAAATTTCAAAACATTAGGGTTTCAACTATTTAAATTTCAAAAACAAAATTTTTAAGTTCAAATTTAAACTATAAAACCTAAAGGGAAAAAATTGAAACTTTTCGTAACACAAGGATCAAATAACAAATAATATAAATTAAAGAAATAATTTCATCATTATCTATATTTGACCTAATCTCATAAGATAATTACCAAATAAATTAAATAATCCATATTTATCATATAAGGAAAACATTATTCAAAAGATTTGAAATTATCTTTTGTTTTATGAAGGATAATCACCCAAATATAATAAAAATCGGATTTTATCATAAAAATACGTTTTTGGTATTAATCCTTCAGCAAAACAGCAAGAAATCCCGATATTCCCTCTGTCTGGCGCTCTGACTTGCCGAGTCACACATTGGAACTCGCCGAGTAGGGCAGACTTGCCAAGTCCAAGTAGTGACTCGCCGAGTCAGTTTGAACAGAAGGCCATAATTCAATTTTCAGCTTGAATAAACATACAAGGCATCAATACAATAGAAACCAATCAAGTCTCTGGTACCACTAATGGCTTTTGGTCATAAGAACATTCTATGTGCTCATACAAACCCTAATGCTTGGATATAGGTTTCTCTATTGTACATGCAATTTATCCAAGACTATAAACCCTAGATCTAGTATATGATAATCAATATTAACATAAGCATGGGTTTAAGATATTACCTTGATTGTTATGTAGCAATAACAATCTCAATTCCTTCTTGTATTGTCTTTAGAAAGCTTAGAGTCATAAATGTCACTCCTCTAATGTTTCACAAACACCAAGAGCAAGAGGATGAAGAGGAGAAGAGAAGGAGGCTACCCAAAACATATGGAAACCATAACCAATTAGTTCACCACGTTTTTGGGGCTTAAGGGTACTATATATACATGTAGGCTATTAGGGTTTTCAACTAGGAAACCTTAATTTGGATGCTTAGGCCCTAAGCAATCGATGGACACTTCCTTAATAAGCCTTGGACGATTTCTAATGGGTCTCCCATAGAATTCGTCCAACCTTATAACATAAGGTAATCTATATCCCAATTGCAATTATCTTATATTTACAATTCCTGTCCCTTAAGTTTAATTAATCTCTTTTAGCCACAAACTTAATTCTTATTAATTCTTGACTAATATTAATTAAACAATATGATTTCTCCTTTAATATATTATTCTCATAATATATTAATAAATCATATTTAATCTTTTCTCTTCATAATTCATCCTATCAAGTTGCTTTGGTGAAGGCAACCCAAAAGGACGATGCACCATCTGGTCAAATACATACCAAAATACTTATGGACTTAGACAATAATCCAACACGTAGGTGCGTTGCACCAAAATCCTAATTCTTAGGGTTGTGAGCCCTATTTAAAGGCTCGAAATCTTTGAGTCCCTCTCTAAGCTCAGCCTCCACCCTCTAACAAGTAATCTCGAATCCTAGCCAGTTTATGAGAGTTTTGAAGCCTTAGAGTGTTTTGTGTGCTCTTTGAAGGAAGAAGCTATTTGTAGAACCAAATGTAAAGTTTCAAGGTGTGTAGATTTGAGATTTGGAAGCCAACATCTATCTCTAGAAGTTATAAAGTTCCCATATTGGTGTTCTTTCATGCTAGGTCTATTTGAGAGTATGCTAGGCCATGGATTTGTATGCTTTTTGTCCCTTAATATTGGTATTTGAGAGTAAGTTACTCCATACCATTTGAATGCTATTTCCAGATGTTTTTGGGGTTGTCGAGTCATAAAAGTGAGAGCTTGATAACTCTTATCCATCCATGAATGAGTTCGTGAGCATTTTAATACTTTATGGACTTAGGGCTTAGTTATATTGCTCTTTGTTGGCATGAAAATTGATAAAGTCATAGACTTTATCCATTAGAACGTTCATTTGGTCCACATCTGAGAGTTTGATCTAACATCTGTATTAATAGCTTAATGAGTTTTTGGACCTCAGATGTCTATCTTAAGCCTAGATTTCTCTATTCTAATCATATCATAGATTTCTCTATGATATCTGGAGGTGTACGCAAAGCATAGAGCAGTGGGTATGTGTCACACCCCAAATCCGATAACGGCGGAATACGTTTCGGGGTGGAGGACGTCATGTACAGTATCATCACAATTGCATAATAGTAAAAACAAGAAACATACAACCATTTCATTTACATAGTGAGTTTAATTACAAGTGTGTTTTTGTAATGTTCAACAAACACCAAAAGTAATACAAAAATAAGAGATGGATCTTGTATGCTCCACCTTCTCCAAAATGTTGCACCTGCACCTGTCTATCTTTGACCTGAGGATACAAGTTATTTTGAAAATGAATATCAACATAAAGCTGGTGAGTTCATAAGAGTTTAGTGTGAGTTTTTGTATAACATGCATTAGATCCAATAGTATGAAAAGCTGCAATTTACATTCATAAGTAGTAGAAAACCCTAGAAAATCCTATATTTTCCATAAATACATTGTAAGTGAAAACCTTTAAGAAACAAGAAATCTTCATCTTTGAAAACCGTTTATTGTAAAAGTACATTATGGAATCTCCAATAAGTAATGTAACAAGATAGGATATGCCTGTAGTAGTAATAGAGGTGCAAACTCCCTTTAGTGATAGATACTTATTTACTTCGGGATGTTAAATTAGACTTTAGTTTAGTATTTTAGTGTGGATATAGTGTATTCCTTGTATATTACCGATAGAGTGAGCAATAGAGAACCCCATGACCTTCCCGGTCATACACAGTGTAGTGAAGTAGTGGCATCCCTGGGTCTGCTCGGCTCGGACTGAAGCTAACAGTCGGGATGTAATAGTGTCTGCCCCGTATAGATTTATACATGTAGTGTCGTCTTCTGGTCGGAAAAACTCTGGGCATGGTATGTAGCGAATAGAGTATCTCGTAGTGAGTTAGTGTGTTATCTTCTGTTTAGTGCCTTTTCTTGTATTATAGTGTAGTAGTCTTTTGTATAGCTCGTAGTATGTTCTCTTATTAGTGTATCGTCTCGTAGTAGTGTGTATTATAGTGTGTAGAGTAGTAGTTATAGCGAGTAGTAATGGCCTTAACTATACCTATTATAGTTAACTTAGTATGTATAGTTCTTACAAATTTAGTGGTTTAAGCGTCGGATGAAGTGAAAATGTTCGTATCCAACACTAATATACATGATATATAACTAAGAAATCAACGACGGTCAGACGGATAACAACTACCCTAAGCCCACAATCAAACAAGAACAGGAAATAAGGCGAGCTATCGATCCTAAGTCCTTCCAGCCTTACTTATATAAATATATTAGTGTGGTTACATTTTATAAGAAATTTTATTTAGGAAAATCTTGTCCAAAAGGGAACATTTAAAAAGCTGTTTATTTATTCAAAATAGTTTTGAAAACGTAAAACCCTTTTATAAGGCGTAGTGGTAAATCACATGTGATTTGAACTACGATCAAACAAGAACAGGAAATAAGGCGAGCTATCGATCATAAGTCCTTCCAGCCTTACTTATATAAATATATTAGTGTGGTTACATTTTATAAGAAATTTTATTTAGGAAAATCTTGTCCAAAAGGGAACATATAAAAAGTTGTTTATTTATTCAAAATAGTTTTGAAAACGTAAAATCCTTTTATAAGGCGTAGTGGTAAATGACATGTGATTTGAACTACAGATAGTGAATCACATGTGATTAATTTCCATAAACATGTATAATTGACTTGTATCCCCCCCTAAAACATATAAAAACATTTGAAAGGTTCATTGAAGGGGTATGAACTCACCTGAAACCGAGTAAATTGGGGAAATCGGGTGAATCGGGTGAAAGTGTCGGTTGAGCGTTTGGTGCCAAATAAGGACTTGTACCCTTTTCAAGACCCTAATATCATATGAAATATGTATTTTACAAGAAATTAATCATTTTATGTGTTGGGCTGAAGATTATTTTGAAGATTGCGTCTTTTGGGCTCGATAGCGTAAGTTATTTTGTATTCCGGTTTGGGCCTGTCCAACCGAGAACCTTTTATGTTTTGTATATAAGTTTACGCTTGCATGCATATTAGGTTAACGTTTTTAGAGATCTACGAAATAGCAATTCATCTAGACGATAACAGATTTCTTTAATCGTTCTTGTAACCTTCCAATCCTCTACAGTTGATGTTCCTAATAGAGCTCTTCTGAGGATTTTGTTTAATCATTCGACACGTTTGATTCCATCTTGACTTGTTCTTATTATTGCGTTCATACTGTTTTATGTTTATATACTTGTTCAAGATCTAATCGATCTTTGTAGATTAAAGGTTAGTTTAATCTCATCAATTGATCTTGACTTGTTCTTATTATTGCGTTCATACTGTTTTATGTTTATATACTTGTTCAAGATCTAATCGATCTTTGTAGATTAAAGGTTAGTTTAATCTCATCAATTGGTATCAGAGCGGGAGGCTGTGTAATCAATACACATCTTTACTGTGAAAAAGATTTCCATTAGGGTTTTTCCGCAATCATCAATATTTATTGAGCCGTCATCTCTTTATTGACGTATCTTGATATTTATTGTTTTGCCCTAATCTGCTTTATTACAAGTATGATCTTTGAACAGGTTTTTACGATTATAATGGACGCGACGCAATCAAACCTTATTAATATTTCCAATAGCATCGGTTCGACGACAAAGATTCCAATCTTATACACCCATGACTATGAAGTATGGGCGCATCACTTTGAAGACTACGTGATTGGATCGGAGGATAATGGGTACCTCATATGGGAAGCCATCATTAATGGACCGTTTTCTCATTCTGCATCGTCCAGAATCATCAAGACACAAAAGGAGTACAATGATCTGCTAAAGGACGTGAAGGATATTGCACAAGATGAAAAGGATAAATTCCAGTGCAATATTAAGGCGTTAAGGTTGATCAGATTCGCCCTTCAGTCCAACACATTCAGGTTGGTCAGCTCATGCACGATGGCAAAGGAAGTTTGGGATAGACTTCGTGAACTGTATTCTACAGACGAGGATCTTGAACATTCCATTCAAACTTTGCTTTTATCTGAGTTTGGAGAATTCAGGCAAGGAGCCGAAGAAACGGTGACCCAGACGTTTGATCGCTTCAATCATCTTCTCAGCAAGATGATCAAACACGATATTGAAAGGAAGCTTATCGAACAGAAGGTTACTTTCTTGAACGGACTGAGGTCTGAATGGAGAGCAGTAGTTTCCACAGTCAAAGCCCATGAGCAGTTTAAATCATACTCTTTGGCGAAACTGGTGAGTATTCTTAAGTCCCAAGAGAAGATTGTGGTGCAAGAAAAGAACGTCGTTTCTAGTCTTGGTTCATTGGCCCTCCTATCTAAAAGTAAAGATGTGATGGAGGATGAAGACCTCAACTTGGAGGAATATGATCTCACGTCTGAGGATTATGCCATGATGGTGTCCAATCCCAAGAGGTTCATAAAGAAGAGATTCCCCAGCAACAAAAACCGAAACTGGCAGGGGAGTTACAACTCTGAAAAGGTGAACAATGAACCGAAGGCTGAGGAGCACAAGAAGGAACCGAAGGTGGATGGCGATTCCGGAGTAAGCTGTTTCTACTGTGGTGGGAAAAACCACTATGCTAAGGACTGTGTCCTTAAGAAGATGGCTGAAAAGGATGATGGAAATGATGAGGAAGCTGTGTTGCAGAAAAGATTGGACGAGTTGAGAAAGAAGAAGTCTACCACTAACCCCTCTATTAATGCTCTCATTGTGCAGGGTTCGGTTAAAGATGACGAGTTCGGTAGCACGGAAGTTTGGTCTACCGACTCAGAAGACGATGAAGTGAGGAAGCCTACCCATGGAAAGGCTTATGTGGCTAAGGAGGAAAGCAGTGGAGGAAGATGCTTCATGGTGACTGACGTATCTCAAATGAGGGGATACAACACCGATGGAGGAAGCGATGGACCGAAGGTATAGGAGGACATGTGCTTTACGGCCAAACCACTTAGCCAGCAGTTCAATGAGCTCGATGAACTGATAAAGAAGGTACAATTTGTTTTTATTTCATCCAAAGTACCACCATCCTCATATGAGAAAGAACTAAAAAACGTTAATACAAGAATTTCTCATCTAGATAGTAGCTTAACTCAAACTCGAGTCACCAATTCTAACCTAACTGATCAATTAAGCAGGGTGGCGTCGAAGAGTGAGGAGCGGAGAATGTGGATCGAGTTAAAGGAGTCGGAATTAGTTAAAGTTAAAGACGAAAACATTTATTTGCAAAGAGACAATTTAAAATTGTTAAAACAGCGGAATGTTTTTTGTTTAATTGCTAAACGTTTGTATTCTAATATTACTCAGCTTCACTTGGATTGTGAAATAGGCCAACAGATCCATCGCATGATTTTGCCCTTCCTAGAGTTTAAGGAGGATGAAATCGATGCCGAAGCCTACAATTGTGAGAGTGTGATATCGTCTGATGATGTCAATCCGACCTACATGTATGGACTGGACAAAATTGAGTCCTTCATTAAATCCAAGGACCACAAGGACATGCTTAAAAACCTTTTGGATGAAAATGACAGACTTAAACTGAGAACCGAAACCATGCAAAAATTTGACTCTTTAAACGCCAACGTAAGCTCAGAAAACAAAATTGATGTTGAAAATGCATCTGAGCTTAACGAGGACGAAAACATGAGTGAAATTTCTGTAGAGGACATGGTTGACTGCTCAGAATTTATTAAAAACGAACCTGAAAACCACAAGAATCTTATTTCTGAAAATTCAGTGGAGTTCGCTCGATTGTCCCATCAAAAGTCCCCGATATTAGTTGAGAAAGCAGTTGTGTATCAAAAGGTCAGGACCACTCCGAATCAAGTATACAAGGTGACAGGAGTTACCGAACATCAAACAGCTGAACTCACAGCTATTGTAAACGAAGACAATGCTGATGGTTGCGATGAGTACTTCTGGGAAGCTCCAATAGATAATGCAAACGAAACCATTGGTTTATCTGAAAGAACTTCCTGGAAGAGCAAAGGAAGATACATACCTGAACCCTTGAATAAGCCGGATAATTTCGATGAGCCAAGCACCAATGGTACAAAAGATATTCCTCAGGAGGATGATTGTTCGGCAAAAGAACACGCTACCTCTACTCCCTCAGCTCAAAGTGGAACTTCTACAAACATTCCCTCTGCTCCTTCGGCTCAAAGTAAAACTCCTGGAACCAGCCAAGGAGACACCGAAAACGAAAGCGAATGTTCATCATCAACCTAAACAGATGAGGAATAGGAAGAGAGAAAGGAACAATAGATATAGGAAGAACCTTTCTGAAAGGAAACAATTCTGGTATTCCCAGAATGCATATTTCTCACACCAAGACAAGAATTTGAAGTATGAAAACAATCCTGTAGGAAAGCCTGAAAGTCACAACAACCGAAAGCCAAGGTTCGGTTCACGAGAAAATATCAACCGAAGGCAAAGGTTCGGTTCTGAAAAAGACTTCAACCGAAACCAAAGGTTCGATTCCAAGGACAGCTCAAACCGAACGCAAAGGTTCGGTTCTGAAGTCAAAAGAAAATAAGACTCTAAGGTCGGTCCCCCCAACGATCAAAAGCAAAAGGGTCACCTAGAGTCTCCAGCTAGGAAATCCTCTCAATTCAAACCCTCTCATTCTAATTCTTCTCGTTCTTCTAATTCTTCTACTTCCACCGATTCATCTCCATCTTCCTCTAAAGCTAATTCCGCTTGTTCTCAAAAATCTCATTCGCCAGTTGAACAAAAAGGAAAGCAGAAGGTCAATAAATCCAAACCAGAGTCCAAACCGAACACACCCAATCCTAACAAAATAAAAGTTATTACCATTAAAAGGAAAGATGAAACAACTCTTATAAAACGAACATATCTAGTTGACATCTCTCTTACTATTCCAGTTCCCATGAAAAGCTCACGTGGACCCAAGAAACTTTGGGTTCCTAAATCTGCCTAATTTTTGCAGGTTATAAGTGACGAGCAGTTCGACGAAGAATGGTACATCGATAGTGGCTGCTCACGTCACATGACAGGGAGGAAAGAGGAGCTTAGGGAATACAGATCTCTTGCAAATGGTGGCAACGTCAAGTTTGGAAATAATTCTTTCGGCACCATAAATGGATACGGGATGATAACAAATGGGGACTTTACTATAAGGAAGGTGGCTTATGTGGAAGGACTCCAACACAACCTCATTAGTGTATCTCAGCTTGTTGGAGGTACAGGTCTCAAAGTCTCATTCGATGATGAAGGTTCTGAAATCATAGAGAAAAGGACAAAGAAAGTGATTCTCAAGTCAGAGCGAAAGGGTGAAATGTTTCCCTTAAACCTTAAACCCATCAAAGGAAACCCAGCTATATGCTTGTTATCAAAAGCTCAATCCGACGAAAGCTAGTTGTGGCACCGAAGACTCTCTCATCTCAATTTTAAAGATATCAACCGACTTGTTACTGGAGGTCATGTTAGGGGTCTTCCATTGCTCAAGTTCGACAGAGATCATTTGTGTGCTGCATGCGAAATGGGGAAGCAAAGTCGTCAAAGTCACCCATCTATAATCAATACAAAAGTTCTTGAACCACTCAAATTACTTCATATCGATTTGTGTGGTCCTTCATCTATCGAAAGCATCGGTGGTTGCAAGTATATTCTTGTTATTGTTGATGACTTTTCACGATTTACATGGGTATTCTTTCTAAAGCTCAAATCTGAAGCGACTCAAAAGCTGAAAGTGTTTATCAAGCAAATTGAAATACAGCTCAAGAAGGTCGTCCGCAACATCAGGAGCGACAATGGTCTCAAATTCAAGAACAGGGAGTTTGAAGAGTTTCTTGAAGAAAAGGGAATAAGTCACAATTTCTCAGCTCCCTACACACCGCAACAGAACGGAATAGTCGAAAGACGAAACCGATCTTTGTGTGAAGCTGCCCGAACTATGCTAAGTTTCGCTTCCTTACCTCTTTATTTTTGGGCTGACGCTATTTCGGCCGCTTGTTTTACACAGAACAGGTCCTATCTCAACAAGCGTTTCACCCTCACTCCATATGAGATACTGAACAACAGAAAGCCCAATGTGAAATTTTTCCATGTGTTCGGCTCAAGGTGTTTCATCTTTAATTCTAAAGAACACCGCAACAAGTTTGATGTCAAATCCGACGAGGGAATTTTTCTGGGTTACTCGCTCACATCCAAGGCGTACAGGGTCCTAAACAAGCGTTCGAGAAGGATTGAAGAGACATACTATGTGACCTTTGACGATATCTATGTCAAGAAGCTATAGGCCAAAGAAGACACCACTGGGGAAATCTTTCCTCTAACTGGCCAGGTCACAGTCTCGGTCGCCAATTTATTCGAGACATTTCTGAAGCTCTTTGACGAACCAGAGAAAGCTTCACTCTCTGAAGCAGGTGCAGCAGGCAACAAAGTTGATCATATGAAGCAGATTGTCGAAGATGCTGCAAGAAGAATGCATGAAGTAGGATCGACCACTAATGACTCTCCTTCCAACAACGTTCATGTCGAGGGGGAGCCAAGCCCACAAGTCGAGGGGGAGCCAAGCTCACAAGTCGAGGGGGAGCCAAGCTCACAAGTCCAGGGGGAGCCAAATTCTACCACTTCAACCGAAGGTCCTTCATCACCCGAAGGTGCTTCTCCAACCGATGATACCTCTCCAACCAAAGGTGCTTCAACGCCTGGAAGCTCAGCACCACAAGAGACACCTGCACCTCATGTTTCTCAAAGCTCATCAATTGAGGGGGAACATAATGATATGACGCTTGAGTACGATAGCCAATCTGAGCCAGAAGAAATGATTAATGCTGAACTAGACCCAACCTTTGATCCGAATTACCCTCCTCTTATCAAATGGACCAGAGATCATCCTATCTCTCAAGTAGTTGGTGATGTATCTAAAAAGGTTCTGACCCGATCACAACTGAAGGCAAAACAGACATCCTTATTTTCAAAGGTTAAGTTTTATATGTTGAACTCATTCGTATCAAAAGCTGAACTGAAGACAGTTAACACTGCCCTAGATCACTCTGATTGGGTTCAAGCAATGCAGGATGAACTGAACGAATTTGAAAGGAACAAAGTCTGGCGCCTCATTCCAACTCCTCCAGATGCTTCGGTTGTAGGTCTCAAATGGGTTTTTAGGAACAAAATGGACAAGGAAGGTAATGTTATAAGGAACAAGGCTCGTCTGGTGGTAAAGGGATACTGTCAGGAGGAAGGGATAGACTACGAAGAGACTTTCGCTCCAGTAGCTAGACTAGAATCTGTTAGAATATTTCTGGCTTATACTGCTCACAAAAACTTTGAGTTTTTCCAAATGGACATCAAGTGTGCATTTCTCAATGGAGAACTCGAAGAAACTGTGTATGTGGAGCAACCTCCTGGGTTCGTGAACGAAAAGCATCCAAATCATTGCTATATTCTGGATAAAGCTGTGTACGGCCTCAAACAAGCTCCGAGAGCCTGGTATGAAACGCTTACAAAATTTTTGAAGATGTCTAAATTTAAACAAGGTTCGGTTGACCCAACCTTCTTTCGCAAAAAGGAAGGTAACCACCTTATGATAGTTCAAATTTATGTCGATGACATCATCTTTGGCTCCACGAATCCCAGCTTAACAGCTGAATTCAGAAAGTTGATAGAGACTAAGTTTGAAATGAGCTCAATGGGTCCTATTAACTTTTTCCTTGGTTTAAACATAAGACAGGGACCCGAAGGCATCTTTATTAATCAGGAAGCTTACACGAAGACTCTCCAAGCAAAGTTTGGCATGATGGGAGACTCAAAAGTCAAAGTCCCAATGGCATTCGGCACCAAGCTTACCCCATCTCTAGACAAACCGGCTGTCGATATCACGCTCTATCGTCAAATGATAGGCTCACTGATGTATCTAACTGCTAGCAGACCTGATATCATGTTTTCTGTGTGTTATTGTGCTCGATTTCAGGCAAACCCACGCGAACCTCACATGCTTGCAGTGAAGAACATCTTACGCTATCTCAAGCGAACCACCTCCTTAGGTCTATGGTATCCATCCAACGCAGGCTTCTTCGTTCAAGCCTATTCTGATGCTGACCTTGGAGGATGTGGACTCGACCGTAAAAGCACAACTGGTGGTTGTCAATTCCTTGACGGGAAGTTGGTCAGCTGGCAATCTAAGAAACAAACGTGTGTGTCGTTGTCTACTGCCGAAGCGGAATACATTGCAGCTGCATCCTGCACATCACAAGTGATTTGGATCCAAAGTCAACTTCGAGACTATGGACTCAATATGAAGAAGATCCCACTATATTGTGACTCTGAAAGTGCAATTAGGATCTGTCATAACCCAGTGCAACACTCTAAAACCAAACACATAGCACTGAGGTATCACTTCATCAAAGATCACGTGGAAGATGGAAACATCGAAGTTCACTTCGTAAGAACCACTGATCAACTGGCTGACGTCTTTACCAAAGCTCTTCCTGAAGCATTATTCAATAAAATATTGCAAGGGCTAGGTATGATGGAATCAGAGTCAGTACCTCACACTACCTCTCAACCTCAAACGTAAGAAGCGAAACCAACCGAACGTTCGGGTTCGGTTCAACTATCTGACTCGCTCATTACTTCAAAGGTAGTCTTTTTCTGTTATATATTTCTTGGACAATTTTGTTTTTCCTTGTGTTAAAAATATTTTTTCCTTGCCTGTCTAAATTCCTTGGTTTCTCAAAATTTCTTCAAAACCGAAACCTACCGAAGGTTCGGGTTCGGTTTTTCAAAATTTTCCTAAACCGAAACCAACCGAAGGTTCGGGTTCGGTTTTTCAAAGTTTTCTTGAACCGAAACCAACCGAACGTTCGGGTTCAGTTTTTCATTTTTTTTCTTTTCGTCTTACTTATTTTTTTTAATCTCAAAAACTCCGAAAATATTTTTTAATTTCTTGTGTGTTCGTGTTCGTTTATGGGATAAATTTCATGAATTACTTAAGTGTCCCTAGAAGCATGCTGCTGTATGTGTCTCAAGCCATAAGATTTTGAATAATAGCCTTCATGACCTGGTATACACAAACCTTGTCTTCCCAATAAGGCTAACTCATTTATTCTAATCGTGAGCTACCTCACTCTTTTCTCACATGAGTTAAGAGTTTCCTGCTTGGTCCTTATTTTCGCAGCAGAGGTACTGCGTTCTCTTACACCATCTCCATTTTTCTTCTCCACTACACTCGTTCCATCATAGTAACCCTTGAGATTCTCAGAAATGACCGCTGAGGTTTATGGTTACACAACATCTGTGTTTATGATCTTAGTCTCGTGTCACTACGAGCTGAGTGAAACCCAAAATTCAATACCTAATGAATTGACGGTGAACAATTAAGTTGCTCAAGTTTTCACTAAAGGATTGACGAATGTACCCTACTAAAATCTCAAATTCTATTTTGTGCGATTCCTATGAAATTGTTAAACACCATAACATTTCTTCCCTTGGGATCCAGTTTTTTTTTTAATTTTCTTCTGAGATTTTATATTTTTCCAAGCCACCCTTATTTAGCCTAATTAAAAGAAGCCTTTCAACTTTTCTTAATAAATGTTTGATCGTAATTTAACGGGAATCCACTCTAAACCCCTAGGGTCTCTCTTGACCTGTGGCATTAAATGCGCGTGTGGAAATAGTAACGGCTTTTCTCTCTGAAATGGTGCTTGTTGGGCGGCATGATCCTAGGAACCTGACACTCTCTCTCCTACGTGATCATCGCACGCCTCAACTATCATCCATCTGTCACTCAACAACCCGGTTCAAATTTCCATAAGATATTTGAAACGATTTTTCTCTCTCCTATCACCCACTGTAAATAGCCCTTTACACCACCTTTTACCTCTTTACCGCCTTCAAAATTTCCAAAGCGCAAATACTCCCAAACAGTTTCCTGTTCATCATCTTCTTCATACCTGCAAAAATGGCTGATTCCTCTTCCGTTCATGCTACCTCACAGATCCTTCCCATTCGCCCACAACAATGTCTGGTCATTGATCTTAATCCACTGGCGTACGACTCCTATATGTCGCCGGTCATAGAATGTTTGAAGTATTCCCAACTTGTTCCGGCTCTCTCCAGAATTGAATCTGTGCCAATGGTGGCCCTATCGCAGGTTTACGCGACTGCATACTACGACAAGGCCATCGACCGGGTGTTTTTCGAGATTGCAGAACACAAGACCTCAGTCTCTCGCCAACGCTTCTGTCACTTGCTAGGGTTTGCTGTTGACCCTTCACGAGTTCATCCAGAGATAATTTAGATTGGTCATCTGTATAACATGTTTTACAACATGGGATACACAGAGGTTCTCACCTCTGTCGCTAAGTTTAAGAAGTCTTGCCTGCCGCCACAGTGGAATGGCCTATTTACAGTCCTTTTCAAGGGCTTGTCGGAAAGGAGCTCAGGATCCGACGGTGCAAGTCGTCTCTTCCTAACAATAATGTACGGGGTTTACAATGGGATTAACCTGGACTATGGGTTTGTCCTATGGCAACAGCTTATTTAGAGCCTCTCCTCATCATCCCGACACTCTGAGGTGTCGTTGGCCCGGTTCTGGATCTTGATTACATGATGGGCAATGGATAAATTTGATGTTCCTACTGCTGACAGTGCATCGATGTCTTCTATCGGTACGTTCCATACCAAGAAGATCATCGTCTCCGATGCATCGAAATTTTCCTTCATTGGCTCCATCCCGGAGTCAATGTATGGTGACGTGCCATATGACAGCAGGTTGATTCGGAATATCAAGGAGCTTAGGCCATCTGGTCCAAGGGAACTGACACCGGATATGCTCAGGTCGATTCACGATGCAAACAAACCGGTGAGCAGGGGCAAAAAGGCAGAAAAAGGGAAGCAAACATCCAAAGCTCCAAAGGGACCTTCTCCCAAAAAGAGGAAACAACCGAAGGCTGCACAATCCCCACAGCCAAAGAGGAGGAAGACTCAACAGAAGCGAAAGCTTGTAATTCCCTCTTCTTCGAGTGACTCTGAGGGTGAGAGTTCGGGTTCTGACGGCTCTCAAGGAGACGAATCTCCTCAACGAGGCAACACACCACCTCGGTCCCCTACCCCAGAGATGGAACTTCCCAATTCCCCAGTTCCTTCACCTCCACCAATCTTTACCACTGCAACCGAATCACCTCACGTAACCGAACCACCAAAAACCGAAACCCAAGCAACCGAAACTACCCATACTCAACCACCACCCAAAACTATACCAACACCCACTCAACCTGATCCTACCAAACCCACAACACCCCCAACTTCCCCCCCCCCCCCTTCATCTCCTGAAAATGCCTCTGATGGTGAAAACCCTTATCTTGGTGGTGAACACATGATCTTTGATTCGGTCTACTATAGTCCGTTTCAAGTTCAGAGTGACGAGGAGGATGATGCTCCAGTGACAAAGAAGCATCTCAAAGAGCTTAACGAGAAGATTGACCTACTTCTCGCCTCCTCTTCCAACCAGCAGTCCTCTCTTTCTGAAGCTGCCCTTCAGAAAATTGTTGATGCCTTCTCCAGGGCTCAACATGATTCGGTGGTCTCAGCAACTGCTGCGATTGATGCCTCCACTAGAGCCTGTGAGGCAGCGACCGCAAAAGTCGATAAACTATTCTCTGACGCTTCTGACCTGCTGAAGTCCTTGCAGGAAAGCGCCCATGCCACCAAGACATCTTTGGAACCAATTGTTCAGCAATTGGCCAACTTTGTCTCATCGGAGTTGACTTCGTTCGCTACTCTTCGCCAAAACCTAAGCGACGACAACTCGGCACTTCGTGCCTCCATCGATGCTCGCCTCGCCAAGCTACAAGAGGATCTTGAAACCGAGCATTCGTTGATGGACGATCTGGCGAGCAAAACAACCGCCCTTGAGATCAAGAGCACATAACTCTCCAACTCCCAACAACAACTGGAAGATCTTCGATCCGAAAGGGAGGTGATCAAAACGTGTGTTTCGGATGTCCACGCCGCAATATCCAACATCCTGGAAGCACACGATCCCATTCTAAACTTTTCGGTGAGGCGTTCCCTCGCTGAAAAACTCTCTCTGGCCATTGATCTTCTCAACAAAGTCGAAGGGCTACCGAGTTTCGTGTCCATTCCGAAACAAGGTGGAGATGAGAAGATAGGATCGAAACCACCTCCTTCCTCCAAAGCTACTCACACGACCGAACCATCTCCGACTGGTCAAGCTTTAGGCTCGGGTGTGAAGAACAAAGGCAAAAACTTAGCTGAGGAAGAAGATGAAGAAGGAGACAAGGAGACCATTGCTGACATTTTAAAAAGAAAGAACAGTCGCAAGGTTGACGATGATGCCAGTCGTGTGGCGTGAGAGGCTGAAGAAGCTGAACGCAAACAAAAGGAAGCCTAAGATCTCCTTGAGAGTCGGAAGACTCTCTTCCCTGCCTGGACCAGGGAACGTTTGATTAAAGAGGCCATAGAAACTCCTAGCATTTTATGGCTCGATCCGGTTATCTCGTTCGACTGCAACAACACTGTCGATTTGCAGTTCGATATGCCGCTGACTCGAAAGGCGTTAATCTTCCACGTCTTCTCAAACATCTTTGAAGTCCCTCACCCGAATGTTGAGCTTGACAGGGAGCTCATTGACTTCTATCTGGCGGCTGCTCGTCCTCAATACCTCACTTGGAGCGCCCAGAAGATTGTAAACGTTTGGGTGCTGAAACCTTATACCGAAGGTCGTTTCATAAATGTTCGGTTCAAGTTGATTCGGGGATCTGCAAGAACTACTCATATTATCTCCCTGGCAGATCTACCGAATCTAAATCCTCATGATTGGATTGTCCTGTATAATATCCTTTTGACTAATGAAGTCGAATATGGTCCCATTCTAGACCATGTCAAAAGGATGTTAGCCTGCTACATCATGGAGGTTGCCCTAATGGATCAGGAGGTCGCCACAGTCTTCAAGAAGAAACCAAAGATTGCTCCTGTGGGATCGGCCAGTGATCTCAACCAAATGCAATTGGGCAGGATCGACCCGAGATGCAACTTGGTTATGTTCACTAGAGCGGAAGGACAAAAATGTCTCTTCGCTTTAGCTGACAAGCACCTTTACACCACAACTTGTTTGGAGCATGTGTTATTCATTATCAAACGGTGTAAAGGGAACACGGCTGATGACATCAAGTACTTCGAAGATATGATTAATTGGTACGTTCGGTTTAGACAGACCATTCTCTCCATCACCAAATGTCTGTTTAGCACCGTGAAGAAGAAGGTACCTGCTTCAGCTGCTGGCCCAAGTAACTAGTGAAGGTCTCGCTCCAAATTGACGCAAAGGGGGAGATTATTGGGCTGAAGATTATTTTGAAGATTGCATCTTTTAGGGTCGATAGCATAAGTTATTTTGTATTCCGGTTTGGGCCTATCCAACCGAGAACCTTTTATGTTTTGTATATAAGTTTACGCTTGCATGCATATTAGGTTAACGTTTTTAGAGATCTACGAAATAGCGATTCATCTAGACGATAACAGATTTCTTTAATCGTTCTTGTAACCTTCCAATCCTCTACAATTGATGTTCCTAATAGAGCTCTTCTGAGGATTTTGTTTAATCATTCGACACGTTTGATTCCATCTTGACTTGTTCTTATTATTGCGTTCATACTGTTTTATGTTTATATACTTGTTCAAAATCTAATCGATCTTTGTAGATTAAAGGTTAGTTTAATCTCATCAATTGATCTTGACTTGTTCTTATTATTGCGTTCATACTGTTTTATGTTTATATACTTGTTCAAGATCTAATCGATCTTTGTAGATTAAAGGTTAGTTTAATCTCATCATTATGCTTTTCATTAACATATTTAGGTATTCTAGCATTGATTCGGGGTCTTAGGGCTTAGAAGGGGGTTCCCGGGAATGGTACAAGGCCAAGAAGGGTTTACGGGGGAGTCCAACAGTTTACTCCCTTGGAGTTTACTACCCAAAGGCCACTCCTTGGGAGTTTACAGTCGTAAGCCCCTAGGCTTGGCCGTAAACTCTTGTCCTCCTCCAAAAGTGCGTGTTAAGGCCTTAATTCAATTCCCTAATTTTCTAGTAAATGCCTAGGACCAATTTGGAGGGTTAAAACCTTCATTTGATTATGTTTTGGGGAGTTTACGGTCCTAGCTTGCACTTGGGTCGTAAACTCCATTTTGTCCCTCAAAATGAGTTGTTAAATGGTCCTAAGCATCCCCTTAATTCATAACTAAATTCTAGAAGGCCTTAGATGAGTTTTTGGGACTTTTTACCGATGATTTTGGGTGTTTACGGCCTAAGCATAAGCTTGGGCCGTAAACTCTCTTTTTGGCTCTAAAAGCTTAAGTTTTCATGTCCAAACTCATCTAGGTATATCCCTTAATTAGTTTACAAGCTTATAGGAAGTAAAAACGGGACATTGGCCAAGTTTTGGGGTGTCTACAGCCTAAGGGGCTTCCTAGGTCGTAAACTCCATATATTCTACTAAATCTTATGATTTTTGGGCTCTAAATGCAATGGAATACGTTTAGAACAAGATAGGGAAGAAACCCTCACGTTAGGAGGCCGGAATTTGCGGTTTTCGGGGTCGGGATCGAGTCTAGAGAGAGAAAGTAGTGAGAGAGAGTGAGAGGGTGGTAAAGAGTGTTCAAGTGGCATCAAATTTTCTTAAATATGCTTCGGGTGTTGCACCCGGTACACGACTACCCGATGCTCAAGTTTAACGAGACTTAAACTTTTTACCCGGGTGAAGTGGTTGAAAAGTTATAAAACTTTATTTTGTTAACGGGTTAACACTTACAAGTTATACTTACCTATACTAAAATGATAATGTCTTGAAATGTAGATAAATAGATATTTATTTATTGACAACTCTAAATATTACGGGAATTTATATATAACGACAAATTCCGTTAGTGAAAACGGGGTTATGTAACGAAATAGAATTTGGGTTGTTACATCATCCCCCCGTTAGAGGAATTTCGTCCCAAAATTTAGAATTCATACATATAAGTATTTCAATACTACTAAGCAAAGAGATGGGGGTATTTGAGTTTCATTTGATCCTCGCGCTCCCAAGTAAATTCCGGTCCTTGCTTGGCGTTCCAACGAACTTTCACAATTGGGACGCAGCTTTGTTTCATTCGTTTTACTTCCCGATCCATAATCTCCGCAGGCTCTTCCACGAAGTTGAGGCTCTCATTGACCTCGATCTCATCGAGTGGAATAACGAGAGTCTCTTCGGACAGGCATTTCTTCAAGTTTGAGACATGGAAGGTAGGATGTATGTTACTTAGTTCGTGGGGTAGTTTGAGTTTGTAAGCTACTGGGCCGATTCTAGCGAGAATCTCAAAAGGCCCTATGTACCTTGGGTTCAGCTTTCCACGCTTTCCGAAGCGTATCGTGCCCTTCCAGAGCGAGACCTTCAAAAGGACTCGGTCTCCCACCTAGAATTCGAAGGGTTTCCTTCGTTTGTCGGCGTAGCTTTTCTGTCAATCCCTAGCGGCTTTTAATCGTTCACAAATCTGTACAATCTTCTCGGTCATTTCTCGAATGATCTCCGGACCAGTGAGAGCGCTGTCAGGAACTCATCCTTTATCTAACTGAGTATCACCCACCTCAGCCCAGCACAAAGGGGATCTGCACTTCCGTCCGTAAAGGGCTTCGAATGGGGCTGCCTTGATGCTCGTATGATAACTATTGTTGTAGGAAAACTCCACAAGGGGTAAGTGTGTATCCCACGATATACCGAAGTTGATTACGCAAGCTTGCAGCATATCTTCTAGAGTTTGGATCGTCCTCTCACTCTGTCCGTCAGTTTGCGGATGGTAGGCTGTACTCATATCTAGCCTCGTCCCTAGTGCTCTTTGTAGTGATTGCCAAAACCTTGAGGTAAATATACTATCTCTGTTCGAGATAATAGATATAGGGACGCCATGCAGTCGTACTATTTCTTTAAGGTGTGTTCTTGTGAGCTGCTCCATCTTGTCCGTTTCCTTGATGGGTAGGAAATGTGCAGACTTGGTCAATCTGTCGACGATGACCCAAATGGTATCCAACCCACCTGCTGTCTTGGGTAGTTTGGTTATAAAGTCCATTGTAATCCGCTCCCACTTCCATTCCAGTATATCTGGTTGTTGGAGGAGTCCTGATGGATTTTTATATTCGACCTTGACCTTCGCGCAAGTAAGGCACTTACTCACAAAGGTAGCGATCTCCGCTTTCATGTTAGGCCACCAATATAGATTTTTGAGATCTAGATACATCTTATCTGAACCTGCGTGGATGGAGTATCGAGTGTTGTGTGCTTCCTTCATGACCAGATCTATGAAACCTCCATGACGCAGAGTCTAGATTCGATGCATGAGATAGTATGCTCCGTCACCCTTGACCTCCAAACTCTTATCCATTCCGCGTAGGGATTCTCCTGTCACATTCTCAGGCTTCAAGGCCTCTAGCTGAACCTCCTTGATATGTGGGATAGATGCGAATGGATAGTCATTGTTAACGATTTGGTTTTTCGACCAGAATGCTCTTTCCTACTCAGGGCGTCTGCTACCACGTTGGCTTTTCCTTGGTGATATCGAATTTCACAATTGTAATCGTTAAGTAGCTCGACCCATCGGCGTTGTCTCATGTTGAGCTCCTTCTGGTTTAGTATGTGTTGGAGGCTCTTGTGATTAGTTTACACCATGCTCTTCGTCCCATACAAGTAGTGTCTCGAGATTTTTAGTGCGAAGACGACCGCTCCTAACTCAAGGTCGTGAGTAGTGTAGTTCACCTCATGCGTTTTTAGCTATCTTGAGGCATAGGCGATGACCTTACCTCGTTGCATCAAGACACAACCGAGCCCTTGATTTGATGCATCGCAGTATACGACAAAATCTTCCGTCCCTTCGGGAAGGGATAATACCGGTGCGGTGCATAGGGCTCGCTTCAGGGTCTGGAATGCCTTCTCCTGTTTCTCTTCCCAGTCGAATGATACACCCTTCTGTGTCAATATGGTGAGAGGCTTCGCAATCCGAGAGAAGTTTTGAATGAATTTGCGGTAATAGCCAGCGAGGCCTAGAAATTGGCGAATTTCTGTAGGCGTCTTTGGTGCTGACCAATTCTCAATAGCTTTAATTTTGGAGGGATCAACGTGGATTCCGTCTTCACTAACCACATGTCCTAAGAATTCAACTCTTCGGATCCAAAATTCGCACTTAGAGAACTTTGCATATAACTTCTCTGACCGTAGGGTTTCTAGGACTCGTCGTAAATGATCCCTGTGTTCTTCTTCACTCCGAGAGTAGACGAGTATATCGTCAATGAAGACAATGACAAACTGATCGAGATATGGACGACACACCCTATTCATCAAGTCCATGAATACTGTGGGGGCGTTAGTCAGTCCAAAGGGCATCACTACGAACTCGAAGTGGCCGTAACAGGTTCGGAAGGCTGTCTTCGGAACATCTTCCTCAAGTACCCGTAACTGGTGATACCCAGACCTAAGATCAATATTGGAGAAGTAGCTTGCTCCTTGTAGTTGGTCGAATAGATCGTCGATACGAGGGAGAGGGTAGCGATTTTTAACCGTGAGTTTGTTGAGTTCCCTATAATCGATGCACATACGGAACGATCCCTCGTTCTTCTTCACGAACAAGAACGGAGCTCCCCAAGGTGAGAAGCTGGGTCTTATAAAGCCCTTGTTGAGCAGTTCGTTAAGTTGACCGGATAGTTCCTGCATCTCGGCATGTGCCAAACGATAGGGCAACTTAGCTACGGGAGTAGCTCCTGGAACTAGGTCGATTCTGAACTCAACCTGATGTTTGGGAGGTAAACTTGGAAGGTCCTCTGGGAAGACATCAGGGAAATCACATACGACATGGATGTCTTTTGGGTTCTTCGATTTCTGGCTTGTGTCGACGATGTGAGCAAGGAAGGTGCGGTATTCCTTACGTAAGTATTTCTGAGCCTGAATACTGGAGATGATACGAAGACTCGTACCGGGTTTATCTCCATAGATCAATAGAGTTTCGCAATTCGGAAGATTTAAGCGAATGGCTTTGCCAAAACATAAGATATCGGCACAATAAAGACTCAACCAGCCCATACCAACAATGACATCGAAACTCTTGATTGAGACTGGTATGAGATCGATTGGAAATGAGTGATCGTCTAATGTGAGGGTACAACCTACGTAGATTTCGTTAGAGCTTTCGATCTTCCCGTTAGCCATTTCTACGACGAAAGTATCTTTTAGTGGTTGTGGCGATTGTTTGAGTAAATGTTTAAAGTTTTGGTTTACGAAGCTTCTTTCTGCACCACTATCGAATAAGACACATGCATAAGAGTTGTTGAGAAGAAACGTACCCGTGACTACTGTGGGATCCACCACTGCTTCATTGTGACCAATAGCGAGTAGTCTTCCAGTTCCCCCAGAATTTGCAGCCTTCGGACAGTTTTTCTTGAAGTGAGCAACTTCACCGCAGCCGTAACACGTCGGGGTCACTCCCGAATCGGGAACTTGCGAAATGGGTTTAGGAGGGGCTTTGCAGAATCGCATCGTATGGCCCTTCTGACCATAGTTAGAACACTACAATTCACGGAAGGGGCTGTTATGGAGGTAAGGATACTTTGGACATTTGGGCAGATTCCCACTATAAGGCTTTGGCGGTGCAAGAGCGACTGGAGTAGTGGCAGCATGGACCGCCACAATTTGCTGGTCCCTGGAGGAGGTTTGAGTCTTCTTGCCCTTCTTCTTATCCCATCGCTTCCTCTTTCTGTCAGATGAATCGGGTGGTGCAGTGGTAGTTGTGGTTGCTGTTGCTGGAGTGGAAGAGATTTCATGGTTGATCAGACTCTGGGCCAATTCCTTGGCGCTGTCGAAGGTGGTAGGGCGTGAGGCTAGAACATTTCCTCGATACGGGGGCACTAAACCCCAGATGTACCATTCAATCTTCTTGCTTTCAGACGGTATCATATTAGGACACATAGCCTCCAAGTCACTGAACCTGGCCGTATTTGCTATTATGTCGGTCCCTTTCATCTTGAGGTTCCAGAGTTCCTCCTCAAGTTTCTGAATTTCGCCCCTAGGGCAGTACTCCTTTCTCATGAGATCCTTTAGAGTATCCCAGCCCATGGCATTGGATGTAACCAAGGAGAGTGCACTGACATGGCCGTTCCACCATGTCAATGCCCTGTTAGTAAGGGTGGCAGTTGCGAACTTGATTTTGCTCTCTTCGGGGCAAGAGCACATTTCAAAGATAGCTTCGGTTCTTTCGAACCATTGGGACAATGCCGGATTTCCTCCAGTACCATCAAATAAAGTAGGTTTACAGTTCATGAAGTCCTTATAAGTGCATCCCTGCACTCTTTGATGGACTTCACCAAATCTAGAGTTACCACTGCTCGCATCACCGGAGTTTACTTGAGCCATGGCTGCTATCACAGCTGCAGTCACAGCTATTTGGAATAGCACTGGATCGAACTACGGAGGAGGAGGTGGTGGAGGAGAGGTTTGAGTTGCTGATCTTCCCCTTCTTGAATGCCTTCGTGGAGGCATCTTTCACTGGAAGACCATAGAAATGATAGCAATAGTAAGAGTCTATTGCGAATATGAATAGAGTGTTTCATGAATGCCTTCTGAATTTCGCCCCTAGGGCAGTACTCCTTTCTTATGAGATCCTTTAGAGTATCCCAGCCCATGGCATTGGCTGTAACCAAGGAGAGTGCACTGACATGGCCGTTCCACCATGTCAATGCCCTGTTAGTAAGGGTGGCAGTTGCGAACTTGATTTTGCTCTCTTTGGGGCAAGAGCACATTTCAAAGATAGCTTCGGTTCTTTCGAACCATTGGGAAAATGCCAGAATTCCTCCAGTACCATCAAAGAAAGTAGGTTTACAGTTCATGAAGTCCTTATAAGTGCATCCCTTCACTCTTTGATGGACTTCACCAAATCTAGAGTTGCCACCGCTCGCATCACCGAAGTTCACTTGAGCCATGGCTGCTGTCACAGCTGCAGTCACAGCTATTTGGAACAGCACTGGATCGAACTGCGGAGGAGGGGGTGTTGGAGGAGAGGTTTGAGTTGTTGGTCTTCCCCTGCTTGAATGCCTTCGTGGAGGCATCTTTCACTGGAAGACCATATAAATGATAGCAATAGTAAGAGTCTATTACGAATATGAATAGAGTGTTTCATGGATTAAATCACATAATTCAAGATCAGAATGAGAGTCATAGAAATAGAGTAGTTAACTGCCTATACACTGGTATTAATGATGTAACATAAGTTCATGAAAATTGACCTAATAGTAGGTCTTACATCAAACCATAGAGAAAATATTGGCAGTTTAGAGGTCTAGTTAGAGTACTTTTAAGCTAGGAATGTTTACAGATAAGAGGTCTACGGAACATCGAGAGGAAAGGCTAGTCCTTTAAAAAAAAGAGTGGGGTACTAGACGTCTTCTACTGGCGACGGTTACTTGTTGGGCGAACTCTCAAATTTGCTAGTTGATGCATAACTTCTTGAAGGTTTCGATCATGTATCCTTTGACGTGCTCGGAGTTCCCTAACTTCAACTCGGGATGCAGCTAGCTGATGCTGCAGAGCCTCGTTGGTCCTCCTTGTCCTATCCACGGCTTCTTCGAGTTGGCGGATGCGAGCAATGTTGAGATTCAGTTGGCATCCACTTTTACAACTCGACCAATGGCTGCTTGACCCTGCTCAACATTCCTGGCGATCCTTCGGACCATGATGGGTAGAACTCGGTCCGCTGATCCTCCTTTGTTGATGTTGTAGAAGCTTCGGTCTCCATTGTAAGGTAAGGGCTGGCCCTGCTCCTCGCTCCATCAGTGCAAGGATATGGCCCACATAGGAGTGGGACCCTGAAATGTCGGACGGGTGTTGGGGTTCGGAGCTCCGGGAGGTAGGTTATTAACTTCTGGCTCGGAGTCGGAGTTATCCGAAAAGCCTTCTGCTCGGTGGTCATCCAGAGGGATTGGGTGATCGTCGTCCGACTCTTCATCGAGCCATCCTCCATTGCCCTGGTTTGGGTAGTACAGGTCGCCTGGAAGGTGGAAGCCAGCCATGATATCTATGCCAGAAAAGGGGAAAAGAAGATTAATAGGCACACTAACCTAAAATACTTATAAGATGATCGTCACGAGTTATACCAACACTTGCATAATGCATACCAATTACATGTGACCGGGGCAGGATAGTCCATCGAATAAGTGACCCTAACTCTAAATCCACAACCAAAGAATGAACAGGAAGTAAAGCAAAGATCAAAAATTCTAAGTCTATAATGCCCTAGTCACATGTAACCGGAAAGTATCCATTTAGCAAGTATTGCTCCACTAGTAACGACCCTTTTTGGTTCTCACACATGTATATTTTAGAGGTACAGAATACTCCTATAGTATTCTTATGCTAACGTTATTGTGGTAGTGTTGGTAAGTTTTAGACTTGTTGTAACACCACAACCAAGCTTAGGCACATGCTAGTCACTCCCAGGAAAACGTAGTTGATCAGGCCACATCCTCCCAAACGTGACCATATGTGTCTAAGTCCAATTGTGCTATCCAACAATCTTAATACTTTTATTCTGTTCTAGTGTGATATTGACTTCTGTATTTTATAGTGGTGTGTGTATATATATATACTTAGTTAAATCTTTTAAATGCTTAACAATATATATTCTTGGTCAGAGTGTTTTAGTCCCGAAGTGTTTATAGTTCGTATATCTTTTATAGGTTGATATACTTGATTCACTATAAACAATTCTCTCATACCAATCTGTCACACCCCAAAACCGATAACGACGGAATACGTTTCGGGGTGGAGGACGTCAGGTACAGTATCATCACAATTGCGTAATAGTAAAAACAAGAAATATACAACCATTTCATTTACATAGTGAGTTTAATTACAAGTGTGTTTTTGTAATGTTCAACAAACACCAAAAGTAATACAAAAATAAGAGATGGATCTTGTATGCTCCAACTTCTCCAAAATGTTGCACCTATACCTATCTATCTTTGACCTGAGGATACAAGTTATTTTGAAAAAAAATATCAGCATAAAGCTGGTGAGTTCATAAGAGTTTAGTGTGATTTTTTGTATAACATGCATTAGATCCAATAGTATGAAAAGCTGCAATTTACATTCATAAGTAGTAGAAAACCCTAGAAAATCCTATATTTTCCAGAAATACATTGTAAGTGAAAACCTTTAAGAAACAAGAAATCTTCATCTTTGAAAACCGTTTATTGTAAAAGTACATTATGGAATCTCCAATAAGTAATGTAACAAAATAGGATATGCCTGTAGTAGTAATAGAGGTGCAAACTCCCTTTAGTGATAGATACTTATTTACTTCGGGATGTTAAATTAGACTTTAGTTTAGTATTTTAGTGTGGATATAGTGTATTCCTTGTATATTACCGATAGAGTGAGCAATAGAGAACCCCATGACTTTCCCGGTCATACACAGTGTAGTGAAGTAGTGGAATCCCTGGGCCTGCTCAGCTCGGACTGAAGTTAACAGTCGGGATGTAATAGTGTCTGCCCCGTATAGATCTATACATGTAGTGTCATCTTCCGGTCGGAAAAACTCTGGGCATGGTATGTAGCGAATAGAGTATCTCATAGTGAGTTAGTGTGTTATCTTCTGTTTAGTGCCTTTTCTTGTATTATAGTGTAGTAGTCTTTTGTATAGCTCGTAGTGTGTTCTCTTATAGTGTGTAGAGTAGTTATAGTGAGTAGTAATGGCCTTAACTATACCTATTATAGTTAACTTAGTGTGTATAGTTCTTACAAATTTAGTGGTATAAGCGTCGGATGAAGTGGAAATGTTCGTATCCAACACTAATATACATGATATATAACTAAGAAATCAACGACGGTCGGACGGATAACAACTACCCTAAGCCCACAATCAAACAAGAACAGGAAATAAGGCGAGCTATCGGTCCTAAGTCCTTCAAGCCTTACTTATATAAATATATTAGTGTGGTTACATTTTATAAGAAATTTTATTTAGGAAAATCTTGTCCAAAAGGGAACATTTAAAAAGTTGTTTATTTATTCAAAATAGTTTTGAAAACGTAAAATCCTTTTATAAGGCGTAGTGGTAAATCACATGTGATTTGAACTACGGATAGTGAATCACATGTGATTAATTTCCATAAACATGTATAATTGACTTGTATCCCCCCCCCTAAAACATATAAAAACATTTGAAAGGTTCATTGAAGGGGGTATGAACTCACCTGAAACCGAGTAAATTGGGGCAATCGGGTGAATTGGGTGAAAGTCTCGGTTGAGCGTTTGGTGCCAAATAAGGACTTGTACCCCTTTCAAGACCCTAATATCATATGAAATATGTATTTTACAAGAAATTAATCATTTTAAGCTTTCCATTAACATATTTAGGTATTCTAGCATTGATTCGGGGTCTTAGGGCTTAGAAGGGGTTCCTGGGAATGGTACAAGGCCAAGAGGGGTTTACGGGGGAGTCCAAGAGTTTACTCCCTTGGAGTTTATGGCCCAAAGGCTACTCCTTGGGAGTTTATGGCCGTAAGCCCCTAGGCTTGGCCGTAAACTCTTGTCCTCCTCCAAAAGTGCGTGTTAGGGCCTTAATTCGATTCCCTAATTTTCTAGTAAATGCCTATGACCAATTTGGAGGGTTAAAACCTTCATTTGATTTCGTTTTGGGGATTTTACGGTCCTAGCTTGTGCTTGGGCCGTAAACTCCATTTTTTCCCTCAAAATGAGTGGTTAAATGGTCCTAAGCATCCCATTAATTCAAAACTAAATTCTAGAAGGCCTTAGATGAGTTTTTGGGACTTTTTACCAAGGATTTTGGGTGTTTACGGCCTAAGAATAAGCTTGGGCCATAAACTCCCTTTTTGGCTCTAAAAGCTTAAGTTTTCATGTTCAAACTCATCTAGGTATATCCTTTAATTAGTTTACAAGCTTATAGGAAGTAAAAACGGGACATTGGCCAAGTTTTGGGGTGTTTACGGCCTAAGGGGCTTCCTAGGCCGTAAACTCCATATATTCCACTAAATCTTATGATTTTTGGGCTATAAATGCAATGGAATACATTTAGAACAAGATAGGGAAGAAACCCTTACGTTAGGATGCCGAAATTCGCAGTTTTCGGGGTCGGGATCGAGTCTAGAGGGAGAAAGTAGTGAGAGAGAGTGAGAGGGTGGTAAAGAGTGTTCAAGTGGCATCAAATTTTCTTAAATATGCTTCGGGTATTGCACCCGATACACCACTAACCGATGCTCAAGTTTAACGAGATTTAAACTTTTTACCCGGGTGAAGTGGTTGAAAAGTTATATAACTTTATTTGTTAACGGGGTTAACACTTACAAGTTATATTTACCTATACTAAAATGATAATGTCGTGAAATGCAGATAAATAGATATTTATTTATTGACAACTCTAAATATTACGGGAATTTATATATAACGACGAATTCCGTTAGTGAAAACGGGGTTATGTAACAGAATAGAATTTGGGTTGTCACAGTATGCTAAGTGTAGGTCAACTGATGGTTGATTGTTGACTTTTTGACCAGTTTGACTTTTGGTTAACTTAGTTGGGTTTTAGTCTTAGAAGGGGAAAATGGTCTTTTGTCCCTTGGAGGTTTAGTTACGAACCAAGACCCATTGAGGGTTAGCCATTACCTTAGTTATTAATTAGGGTTTCATTGTGGATATATTTAGTGTGAGGAGTTCCAGTAATAGCAACTCAAGTGTGTTATTATCTTGTTTGCAGATTGAGGTGAGTCTTCTCACTATACTATATAGTTTGCTGGATTGTCTCTATGAAACTTACATAAAAGATTATGCCTGGATCATAATACATGCATGCAAGATTGTGGTTGGATCACAACACAATTCACTTGTATGAAAGACTGTTGTTGGATCACAACACTTGTTTGACTTTATAACTTGCATGGAAGACCATGGTTGGATGATGGCAAAAAGGTTATGGCTGGTCTATAATCTGTAAGTTACTATAAGACTAGGGTTGGATCGTATCTGTAACAGCCCGGAATTTCCAAGTATTTATTATTGGCTTATTTTTGGAATTGTGAGTGGACTCGGCGAGTTAGAGCTCAAACTCGCCGAGTAGGATCGCGGTTTGGGCATGGGTTCGCGTCTAGACTCGGCGAGTCCAAGAGTGGACTCAGCGAGTCCACGCTGTGTAATGAAACCCTAATTCCCGGGGTTTGAGACCTATTTAAAAGGCCTTATGGCCATCATTTGTGCTCACCAATCCATAGAGAGAAACCCTAGAGTGCTTGAGCGTTTTGAAAGAGAAAGGAAGCCATTCTTGACCTTTGTGGTGTTATTTAACAAGGAGAAAGAGGTCATAACCAAGAGGAAGCATAGGAGATTGCGATACTGTGGATTTGAAGCTCAGATCTTTGAATTTGAGGTATTATTTCAGCTCATCTTCTATTTTATGGAGTATATTTGGATTTAGGGTTTCTTGAGGCCTTTGTTGGGTTGATTTGATGCCAAATAGTCCCTTTCTAATGTTGAGGTTTTGGATCTGGATCCATAGAGGTCCAGAGAGCCTCACTCATCAAGCTTTATGAAGAGCAAGGGAGATTATGACCTTGAGTTGTGGTATTTGGGACTAAATCACCATATATGGTCATATAGATATTGTATGTACATCAAGATAGTGACTTTACGTGCTAAATAAGCTTGGAAGGACTGGATCTATGAGTTAGTGGATCGGATCTCACTTTAGGAGCGAGTTTGAGTCATTGCATGGCATGGACTCGCTGAGTCCAAAGAACAGACTCGGCGAGTAGCATGAATATTGCCCAGCACCACAGAGCGAGTGGTCTTGCTGAGTTGCAGGTTTGACTCAGTGAGTCAGGGAGAGTCAGAGTGGGTTGACAGGTGGACTAAGTCAAGCTAGGACTCGCCGAGTTGTTCTTGAGACTCGGTGAGTTGAGTCGTGGTGGCCCCACAACTCATGCCAGGTGGAACTCGTCGAGTTAGGAGAATACTCGACGTGTCAAGAGAGGATCCCAGGGAAATCAGTGTATACGCTTAGACTCGCCGAGTCGCTATAGTGCACTCGCCGAGTCCGGTCAAAGTTGACCTTTGACCATTGACCAGTGTTGACCTATGTTGACTTGTTAAGGGATAGTCAACCTTAGTTGAGAAAGTGTTAGTTAGAGATATATTGTGTTATAGGAGGACTATAGCTCGGGAGATCGAGCACTAATGATTTCAGGGATTTACGAATTACCGAGATATGGGAGGTGAGTCTTCTCACTATACTTTACCTTGAGTAGGTAACCAGATTTATGTGACAGAGTATTTGTATGCTTTGTATGTTATGTGTTGTACTGCATTATTTCTATGTGATTTATGTTGTGCATGTTTACAGAGTTAGAACCGGAAGGTTCACAGAGTTAGAACCTGAGGGTTTATAGAGTTTGGGTGCACGGACGCACAGAGTTATAGCCTCGAGTGGCTAATATGTGTTATATGTGGTATTTTGGGAAACTCACTAAACTTTGTGCTTACAGTGTTTGATGTTATTTGTTTCAGGTAATAGTGACGACCGCGGGAAGGCGCCGACTTGATCAGTACATACTTATGGGATTTATGATTTTGAGATCTTGGGATTTTGTATTACTTGGATTGAATGATTAAATATGCTTGTTTTCTGAATATTAAATGAATTATGTTTTATAAAAATTTGAAAATTTTGTTTTGAAATTTATGGTGTTACAGTATCATTCTTGTAGGGTATAAATACACCCTTAGATTTGAGCCTACTGATATGTATGTTATGTGTTATTTTGGGGAACTCACTAAGTTTTGTGCTTACAGTTTTGCGATTTAAACATTTTCAGTTACTTCCAGTTAACTTGACTGCAGAACTTCCCACTGATGGTTTTCCACATTGTTTATTAATATTCCACTCTAATTTTTGAGATACATTTTACCATGATTGATTTTGGAACAAATATTGTATGGATTTGATGGTTTGAAAATGAAAATTTTTATTACTATTTTTGAATTGTTACAAGTTGGTATCAGAGCATTGGTTTGAGGGATTCAGGAACCCTATCGAGTGTGTTTGAATTCAAACTGAGGAATTTATAATTCTTTTAAAAGAAAATAATTTTTCTAAAAAAAGTATTCAGAAAGAAAGGGGTGCAATGTGTGCAATCAGCCAAGCTCAAGTAAGTGATTCCTAAAATACACATACATGAGTATTATGCTTAGTATGCTATTATGTAACATTACATGCTAGTTTAGGGATAAGGATACCTTCAGGAATTGCATGATAGAATTTCCTAATATCTGATTCCCTGTAGCCCAGGAGGAATGGGATACTATGTAATACTTGGAATCTATATTGGTGAAGTTAATTGCTAAGTGTATGTTTAAAAATTGTATATGATTTGGAACATATAGCCTTAGAATGATTGATTTATCCTTATTTCATGTTCCTTGTCTGGTTGTGGAGTTAGGGTAGAATCATTTATTTGAAAGTCGATTTGATCTTGTATTGTGTATAATTTTCAATCAGAAGGCAACCGGCAGTGTTGGTAGAAGATCCTAGTGTCATAGATGCAAGTGAGACGAGGATTCCTAGGAGATCCTAAGGAGTGATATAGTGAGATATGTATGTTGTTTAGTATAGGTCTTGTGTGATTTTCCATGGTAAAGTGACTTAGAGGATTCAGGATGGTTCTTGAGGAATGTACGAATAGGTGTGGAAGGTAGTATTGGGCGTGTACTACTAAAAGTACAGGATCCGTACTCAAATCAAGGAAAATCATAGAGATTCTAAGGAGCTTGCAGTATGAGATTTCCCTCGACTATATTCTAATCGTTTATATGTTTGTATTTTAGTATTGTGCTGACCACTTGAGGAAGAGGTTCTAGTTTAGGCTCTAGTTCAGGCTCTCGTGTCGAACCGATTAATGAGAGGATACACGAGTTCATCACATCGGAGATGAATCTCTATATTCTAGATACGACTCATGTGATGTTTGGTACCATCAAGGAGGGGATCATGGAGCTTTTGGATGATCGCTTAGGGGCCTTTCGTATCGATATTGTGTCAGATCAGTTGGGCGCACAAAATCTCTCTCGTCGGGAGTTCAAGGCTTATGAATCCCCAAAGTTATTTGGGAAGAAGGACCATATTGCCAGCCGATGATGGATTGCTGACATTGAAGAATGCTTAGCAGATGATTTTCTCCCCCGAGGGTTCGAAGGTGGGATTTCCATCTTACCTTTTGAGGGACTGAGCTCATGATTGGTGGGATGAGGTTGGCCAAGCTTTCGGGGTTGACGCTATGATGGTCATCACTTAGACTGATTTCGTGATGAGACTCTGAGTCGAGTTTGCACCTACTATGAAGGTGCAGCAGCAAGCGAGTGAGTTTCAGGACCTTTTCCAGACTATGAAGACTTTCACCGCTATGTTTTGGGAGAGAACTCTACTAGTTCAACAGTACTTCATACATGAGGAAATGAGGAAGACATGATATCATGACATGATTAGGGATGATATTTGGGAGTTGGTGAGTATTTCGAGCTATAAGACTTTGGATTACATGATTGCTAGAGCCCAGGATCGAGAGATTGAGTTAGATCTTCTGACGCATCACAAGATGGAGTAGGTACATACATCGGTGGGCCAGACGAAGAGGAACAAGACTTTTGATTCCTATTTTAGAGGCCAATGGGACTGGGCCATTTCGGCAAGTGTGGCAATCGGCATGATGGAGTCTGTCGAGTAGCAGGTTCTTGTTGTTTTAGGTTTGTTCAGACTGGACATTTTGGTAGGGATTGCACTCATGGAGCATTTACATGTTTCCAATACAGTCAGACGGGCCACAAGAAGGTCGATTGCCTGAGATTGAAGGGAGGAGCAATGGTGACCCCCACACTAGCCAGTTGAGGATTACCTATGATCTCTAGGTCAAGGAGGAGGCTCACATGGTGATGAGAAGGGCATTCCATTTGACAGCCAAGGAGACACATGCACCACCAGATGTGGTTACCGGTATCTATTTTTAGCATGCCTTTTACTACTTTTTTTGTTTATGTTTATGCTTTAGCTGATCATGTATAGGGATGTTTTTAGTCAATGGTATGATCTCTCATGTTCTGTTCGATTCGGATGCTACCCAACCTTTTTTTCATCTTGCGCATAGCAAGAAGTTTACCGATGTGTTCATTGATTGCTTTGAGAGGTCATCAGGGATGTGTTCACAAGAAGTTCAGTTAAAGATATTCGTTTTCTCTAGTTCCGATTCCTCTGCGAGGGTCGAAGGATAAAGTGGGTATGAACTTGGGTCCCAATGGGGCTATGATTGATTGTGAGTACCAATTATTGAGAGTTCGAACTCCAATTTGTGGAGAATTGGTTATTCATGGCGAGAATGATCAACATAAACCAATTGTCTGTTCATATGTGACAGTTGGGAGGTATATTCAGTAGGGGTGCTCCGGATTCCTAGCTTTTGTGGTGGCTTTTTGAGAGGAGGGTAAGAAGACTGTAGATGATGTGCCCATTATTCGAGAGTTCCCAAATGTGTTTCCTAAGGATTTATCAAGAATGCCTCCTAAGAGGCAGGTTGATTTTCGGATTGATCTGATTTCGGGTGTGGTGGCAATAGCTAGGGCGCGCTTTCACTTAGCACCTCCAAAGACGCAGGAGTTGTCTACACACCTACAGGATATGTTAGACAAGGGGTTCATTAGAGATCTATGTTTGAGGATGGTTATTGTTTCACCACTGTTAGATCTGATCAAGAAGGGACAAGTGCAGGGGCTGCATAGAGAAAATTTGAAGGAAGAAAGAATCAGGGATCAAATTCCTTTATATTGTTGGGATAATCATGGATTATTGACTCATTACGACAGAGTATGGAATAGATGGCTGGTGAGGTTAGGCACACATTATTGGAGGAATCTCATAAGTCAAAGTTTTTGATTCATCTGGGGGCCACAAAGATGAATAAAGATCCGAGACTAATCTACTGGTTGCCCTGCATGAAAAGGGAGATAACATGGTATCTAGAGTTGTGCTTGACTTGCCGGAAAGTCAAGGCCAATCATCATAGATCCCACGACAAGATACAGTTATTACCTATTCCCATATGGAAATGGGATGCGACCACTATGGACTTTATCATGAAGTTGCCAATGATAGCATGTGGGATTTATTCTATCTGGTTCATTGTTGATAGATTTACCAAGAGTGCTCATTGCATCCCTATTGATGAGAACTTTTCCGCCGAGAACTTGGCTGGCGTTTACATCAGGGAGATAGATGTTCTACATGGGGTTTTGGTTTTAGTGGTTTCTAATCATGATGTTCATTTCACCTCCAGGTTTTTTACTTAGTTTCATGAGAAGTTCGATACTCAATTACTTTTCGGCACCACATACCACCCTCAAACAGAAGGACAAAGTAAGTAGACTATTCAGACACTCAAGGATATACCCAGGGCATGTGTGTTAGATTTTTGTAGGAGTTGGGATACATATGTTCTATTAGCCGAGTTCTCCTATAGCAACAGTTATAATGCCAATATTGATTGGTCCCCCTTCGAGATAATCTAAGGGAATAAATGTTGGACCCATATTGGTTAGGTGAGGTCGGGCATCGAGTGATGGGGAGTACTGAGGTAATAGTCAAGACCACTGAGTTGATTCAGCAGGTGTGAGATCGAGTGTGTACCGCACACAGTCGCCAGAAGATTTATGTTGACCGATAACGCTTAGACCTCGAGTTCCAGGTCGAAGTCTTTGTGTTTCTGAAGGTGTCACCTTGGAAAGGAGTCATCCAATACCGGAAGCGAGGCAAGTTGGGCCCCATGTATATTGATCCCTTCAAGATTATCGCCCAGGTGGGCATGGTTACATATCCATTGGTCGTGTCTGGTTAGCTTAGTCAGATCCACAATACTTTTCATGTCTCTCAACTATGGAAGTGTATGGTAGATGATTCTACAGTGGTTTCTTTTAATGTTATTTAATTGGATGAGCGCCTGAATTACATAGAAAGACCAATTGCGATACTAGATAGGAAGATGAAGACCTTGCACAATAAGGTGGTGGGTTTGGTGAATGTGTAGTAGAAGCACCAGAACGGTTCAGAGTGGACATGGTAGCCCGATTAGGATATGAGGGAGCATTACTTGAAGTTATTTGCAGGATCGAACTTTGAGGAGGTAGTCTAATTTTAGTCGGGGAGAATTGCAACACCTGTATCCTCATGTATAACTTTTTGATGTTTAAAATTGTCATTTTTGCACTTTTATGTCCTACATCGAGCATAGGATAGTTCCCTACACTGAGCATAGGAGAAAGGTGTCATGCAGGGGTTTAATGACATATGCTTAGCGTAAGTTAGATCCACTGCACCAAAAAACTAATTCTTAGGGATGTGGCCCTATTTAAAGGATCCAACTCCTTGAGGCGCTCTCCATGCTCAACTTCCACCATCTTAATCACTCATCTAGAAAGTCTAGCCACCCTGTAAGATTCTTAAAGTGTTAGAGTGTTTTATGTGCTCTTTGAAGGAAGAAGATGTTTGTAGAACCAAGTGTAAAGTTTCAAAGTGTGTAGATCTAGGATTTGTAAGTCAACATCTATCTCTAGAAGGTATAAAGCTCCCATCTTGGTGTTCTTTCATTATAGATCTAGTTTGGTCGTGTATTTATTTGCTTTCTATCCCACAATCTTGGTCTTTGAGAGTATGAGTTACTCCAGATCATTTAAAGGCAATTTGCATATATTTTTTTGGGTTGTTGAGTCATAAAAATGAGAGGTTAATCAATCTTATCCACCCATGCATGAGTTCTTGAGCATTAGAATACTTTATGGACTTAGGGTATGGTTGTATTACTTTTTGTTGGCATACAAATGGGTAAAGTCATAGACTTTATCCATTATAATGTTCATTTAATTCACATCTGAAAGTTTAAGGAGCTAACTTTCTGTATCAAGAGCTTAATGAGATTTTTGGACATCAGATGGCTATGGTGGACGTAGATTTCTATACGCTAAGTGTAATGTAGATTTATCTATGCGATCTGGAGCTCTATGCTAAGCATAGACGCTGAGCGTAGGTCAAATGAAGGTTGACTATTGACTTTTTAACAAGTTTGACTTTTGGTCATCTGAGTTAGTTTTAGTCTTAGAAGGGGAAAAATGGTCTTTTGTTCTTTGAAGGTTTAGTTATGAGCCAATACCTGTTGAGCGTTTGATATTACCTTAATTATTAATTAGGGTTTCATTGTGGATATGTTTAGTGTGAGGAGTTCTAGTATTAATAGCTCGAATGTTTGGTTGTCTTGTCTGTAGATTGAGGTGAGTCTTCTTACTATACTATGCATCTTGCTAGTTTGTCTCTATGACTCTTGCATGAAAGATTGCGGTTGGATCACAACACATGTATGAAAGACTGTAGTTGGATCAACACACATGTATGAAATGGTGTAGGTGGATCAAAAAACTTGTTTGTCTTTGTTATGTGCATGGATGACCATGGTTCGATGATGGAACAAGGGTTATGGATGGGCTGTAATCTGGAAGTGAATATAAGACTATGGTTGGATCATAACATTCACGTAGCGTTGAAATACTCCCCTTGGGATGGGCACACTGATATGTATGGTATGTGGTATTTTGTGGACTCACTAAGCTTTGTGCATACATTTTTGTGGCTTAAACATTTTCAGTTACTTCCAGTTCCAAAGGGAAGGGCTAGAATTGACTGTACAACATCACCCTGATGACTTTTCCACATTGTTTATTATTATTCCACTCTAATGATTGAGACACATTTTACCATGATTGATTTTGGAAAAAATATTATATGGATTATATGGTATGAAAATACATTTTTTATTACTATTTTTGGGATACTACAAAGTATTTAGCTTGGTTAGGGTTTTTGTATATCATCAATCACATCACACCTTTACTAGATTTGGCAACCTTTTAGTTTTGATTCTTTTCATTTCCATTCAACTTCAATTCTTCATTCAAACACAATATACACATACATACATACATACTATAACATCCCGAATCCCAAGTATAATATTTAACTAATTTACATTCATAATGTCATATCAACTCAGCAAGTTGGATGCCCCAACTCGCCGAGTAGAGGAGTTAATGGCCGCATGATTTTTAGAGTCTACTTGACTAGTTGGTGGACCACAACTTGACAAGTAGGTGCTGAGTGAGAAAACCCTAATTTCAGGGTTTTTGTCCTATTTAAAGTACCTTAAGCCTTCATTTCAGCCTCCCTTATCATCTTAACACTCTGAGAGAAACCCTAATCGAGCTATATCCTTGTGTGAGAGACAAAGACTAATATTGCACATTTTAGTGCATTTTTGGAGGAAGATTAAGGAGCAATAGGCTTGGGATGAGAGGGAGCTATTGGATCTGGTGTTCATTCATTCATAGCTTCTGTTTGAAGGTAAAAAGCTACCACCTTGCTCATTGTTTGGTTAGATCTCTTTTCTAGGGAGTTTAGGTAATTTTTCCAATCCTTGTTTGAGTTATGGAGTTGTTGAGCCTGCCCTAGAGTTGAGACTTCAGTTATGGACAATATAAGAGCCCAAAGATCCGAGCTTTATCAAGCTAGTGGCAAGCTTTTATGCATTAAACCCTATATAGAGCTTGTTTTGGCATTTCGAGCCCTAGATGCCATGCATGGACGTAAAGCTTGCAACTTTATGTGGTATTTCATCGTTGGAAGGCTAGATCTAGAGTTTGGGACCTTATTTCTGCTTAGAATCATCTGAATGAGAATTGATCTAGAGGGCCTCGACGAGTGCATAAGCCAACTCGACGAGTCAGTTAGGGTTTTTCCCAATAGCATGGACACGCTACAACTCGGCGAGTTGATGAGACAACTCAACGAGTTGAGTTGGATTTTCCCAATACTTTAGAGAAAACGAAGGAACTTGACGAGTTGTATAGATGCACTTGACGAGTTTAGACAACATGGATTGTTGACTTGAGCATTGAATTACGTTGACTTTTGGGGTTTGGTAAATTGTGGACCTTGGAGACCATTGAGGGGTAAAATGTCCTTTTTCATGCTTTTGAGAGTTAGTGCAGGAGTGAGCTTAACATCTCGAAGTGGTTATTACAAATTTCTTATTAGAGATAATTATATTATTTAGGCAAAGTCTAGACTGTTCGTAGGGTACTAGATATACTTGCTTACTTATGAGGCGAGTCTTCTCACTATACTTAACTGAGTGGTAATACTATGCGACCGGAGGGTCTTATATGCTTATATTGAGTACGTGATATCATGTATTTGTTTCTGTGATTTATGTTTTATATTATTTTATGCTTTATTGGTTAGGACCGGACGATCCAACCCGAGTTGTGAGATGGGAGTGTCTTCACTGAGACACATGACCGGAGGGTCCTTATCGAGATATAGCCATGAGAGGATAATTATTTGGTGTGGTATTTTGGGGAACTCAATATGGTTCATGCTTACCGTATTATGTGATATGTGTTTCATGTACTTCTTAGGATCGCGGGAAGGTGTTGGCTTGATTGTACACACCTGTTCGAGATTATGTTTGAGGATTCTGGGACATTATCAATTGTTTTGTTTATCTGTGTTTTTAACAATTGATTCAATGTGGTTTTGAGAAAATGTGATATTAATTTTTATATGATTTAAAAATGAAAAAACTTGTTTTAAAATTTATGGTGTTATAAGTTGGTATCAGAGCCTTGGTTTGAGGTATTCAGATGTAGTCTCAGGTATGTATGGACTCAAAGTGAGGATTTGAGAAAAATTTTCTAAAAAGAAATGATTTTTCTAGAAAGGAGTAAGAGTGTTAAAGAGAAAATGAGACAAAGCAGTGTGTACAATCAGCCAGATCCCGAACGGTGATTTCCCAAAATACCTTTCCTTATTATATTATGAGATACTTATGAGATATTAGAACTGCATGCTATAGGATATGCTAGGTATTTCAAAATATAGGGCTAGAGTTGTCTGATTCAGGATGCCTTAGCCTAGGGTATGTTATCAATTGATTTTATCTGCTATATGCTCTTGTCTTACTGAGTAGGGACAAACATAGCATAAATCTTTTAGAAAGAGCTCGGAGTAATCTAGGAGAGATACCTAGATGAGAAATGAGGAATCTACTGAGAGAGTAGTTTGATATCCATGAGGGATAGAGTACTATTAATTAGGATCCTAGGAGGAGGACTTGGGAGGACTACAAGTTGGTGTGGAAGGTAGTATTGGACGAATATTATTGAAAGCACCAGATCTGTATGTGACCCAAGTAATAACCTTAGGATGCTAAGGAGCATGTAGGGGTGGGTAATTGAGCATGTGAGTGTTTGAGCTACTCTCTGATGATTTTGTGTTTGTGTTTCAGAGACATTATGGTGATTACCCGCAACAACCCTGGGAGCAGTGATACTAGTGATGAGGAGATTCGCAGGATCCTTCATGAGGAGGTAGCTGCAGCTATCAGAGAGACCATAACAAAGATGTGCGGGTCTGTTAAGACCACACTTATTGAGACTTTTGATGAGCGATACACTGCTGTCACCAGAGGCTTCTGCTACTGCAAGGCCTCAGGGGAGTGATTCGTTATTACTTCGGGAGTTCAGCAACACGAAGCCACCCGAGTTCGATCGGTCCCATGACCCGATTGCTACCATGATATGGATCTTAGACACTAAGGGGTGTTTCTATATGTATTCATCTTCGAAGCATTTGAGAGTTCGATTCGCGTTGAAGCAGCTTCGCTTGGGAGCGAAGGACTGGTGGAAGTTTGTGATGATTGTATTTATCCCTGCAGATCATGTTGCAATGACTTGGGAGAGCTTAACCAAGTTATTCAGAGATGAGTATGTTCCCCAGGTGGAGAGGGAACGTTTGACACAAGAGTTTATGTCTCTCAAGAGAAGACATAGTCAGTGATAGAGATTACAAGGATGTTTCGAGAGAGGGTGCTATTCTGCCCTGAGCACGTGTCCACTGAGCAGGCACGTATGAGCCGATACTTGAGCATACTGAGGCGAGATATTCAAGAGTTCATGGCGAATTCTTCGTATCAAACATTGGCTGAGCTACAGACCAATGCCAGGAGGAAGGAGATTGAGGTAGAGCTTCATACTAGAAAGGAGGAGGAGTCTCAAGGTAGAGACAGGAGACTAGTATAGTCACAACCGACGACCAAGCAGGCTAAGCCCGTTGATACGCGAGTAGAGGGCCAGAAGGGCCACACTTGTGGCTAGTGAGACAAGAGTCATGCAGGATCTTGCCGATCGGTGATTTGCTACAAATGTGGCAAGGAGGGGCATATGGCGAAGGACAGCCCCAAGGCATTTGCGGTTTGCTTTCATTGCAACCATATCTTCGATCGAAAGGCCGAATGTCCTCAACTCATTCAGTGATCAGCCCAAAATTTTACTCCTACTGTTTTGCACGTTACTGATGGTCGGCCAATGAAGGTCAAGGCTCCAAGGGCGTGTGAGAGAGATTTTAAGTTGACTGCGGAGGAGGTCCGCGTAGCACCTGACGTTGTTGCTGGTACGTATCTCCTTACTTATGTTATTTTGAGATTTGTTTATGCTAATATTGTGTATTATATATATATATATATATATATATATATATATATGTACTTTTCTTGTAAGTTATGTTCCTGCTTTGGTGTTATTTGACTCGGGTGTGAGTCGATCTTTCGTGTCCTTATCATTTAGTCGTCACATTAGGGTTAGACGCAAGGCGTTAAGTCGACCACTGAGGGTTTCTATAGACGGGAACATCCAGTTTTTGCCACTGATGTATTTCACGGATGTGTATTAGAGATTTTTGGTGTTAAGTTCCCGATAGACCTGGTGCCGATAGCGATGGGTGATGTTGTGTCATAGTGGGCATGGATTGGTTGAGCTTGTTTGGAGCTTTGATTGACTGTGAGTGTCAAATGGTGACTATACAAGACCCTAGTGGGGGAGTACTTACTGCATATGGCGAGGGGACGAGATCTAGATCAACTTTCTATTATGTCGCCACAGCGAGACAGAGTTTACAACAGGGGGCATAGGCTTTTTAGCGTATGTGATTGATACCAGAGTTGCCACTGAGAGGCCGAGTTCTATCTCCGATGTTCTGGTAGTGTGTGAGTTCCCGGATGTATTCCATGAGGAATTGTCGGGTGTGCCTCTTGACAGGCAGGTGGTGTTCCGGATCGATTTGATTCCAGGTGTGGCGCCTATTGCCAAGGCACCTTATCGTCTTGCGCCACCCAAGATGCAGGAGTTATCCTCACAACTCCAGGAACTGCTGGGGAAGGGTTTTATTAGACCGAGTAGCTCACTGTAGGGAGCACCGATCCTTTTTGTCAAGAAAATGGATGGCTCACATTGAATGTGCATCGACTATCGAGAGTTGAACTAGCTGACGATCAAGAACCCTTAACCACTACCGAGAATCGACGATTTATTCGATCAGTTGCACGGGGAATCTTGGTTTTCGAAGATTGATTTGAGATATGGGTATCATCATATGAGAGTTTGCGAGGAGGATATCCAGAAAACGGCACTTATGACTCGTTATGGGCACTACGAGTTTGTGGTGATGCCTTTCTGACTCACCAGCGCACCAGCAGTGTTCATGGATCTCATGAACCGGGTGTGTGTGGCTATGTTTGACAGGTCGGTGATCATGTTCATTGATGACATTTTGGTAACTCGAGGACTATAGAGCAGAACGAGGAGCATCTTCAGGAGATTCTTCGAGTATTGAGGATGGAAAGACTTTAAGCCAAATTCTTCATGTGTGATTTCTGATTACGAGAGGTCCGGTTCTTAGGACACCTCGTTAACCAGAATGGGATTTTGGTCGACCCGGCCAAGATTGAGGCAGTTATGGGATGGGAGGTGTTGAGGTCTCCATCTGAGATCAGGAGTTTTCTTGGCCTGGCAGGCTACTATTTATCAGGGATTTCTCCAAGATTGTCGTTCCTCTTACCGGATTAACCAGGAAGTGTGTCAGTTTTTCTTAGGGGCCCGAGCAGCCTGACTCATTTGAAACTTTTCACCAGAGATTGTGCGAAGCTCCAGTGTTAGCCCTTCCCAATCGAGTGGAGGACTTCGTAGTTTACTGTGATGAATCTATATCAAGGATGGGTGTTGTGTTCATGCAGAGGGGACACGTGATAACATATGCATCGAGGAAGTTGAAGTCTCACAAGATGAGGTATCCTACCTACGATTTTGAGTTGGGGGCGGTGGTGTTCGCCCTCAAGGTTTTGTGCCACTACCTTTATAGTGTCTACTGTACCATATACACGGACCATAAGAGCCTGAATAACCTTATGGATCAACCCAACTTGAATATGATACAGAGGAAGTGGTTGGATGTAATGAAAGACTACGACTGTGAGATTTTGTATCACCCTGGAAAGGCTAATGTGGTAGCCAATGCCCCGAGTCGCAAATCAGTGAGGAAGTTGAAGTCTCACGAGACGAGGTTCCCACCTACGATTTTGAGTTGGGGGCGGTGGTGTTCGCCGTCATGGTTTGGCGCCACTACCTTTATAATGTTCGGTGTACCATATACACAGACCATAAGAGACTGAAGTAGCTTATGGATCAACCCAACCTTAATATTATACATAGGAGGTGGTTGGATGTAATGAAAGACCATGATTGTGAGATTTTGTATCACCCTGGCAGGGCTAATGTGGTAGCCGATGCTTAAGTCACAAATCAGTGAGTTCTACGATCCGAGACGTGTGCATGGAGATTTCGGTGATTAATCTAGTCTTAGATACCATCCGAGAGGCCTAGGTGGTGGTCGTGAGGCCAGAGAACCATAAGAGAGAGCGGGTGATTGGGTAGATTTCTGAGTTTGGGACGGATAGTCAGGGGCTTATGACCTTCTGTGGGCGGATATGGGTGCCATATATGGGTGGAGCTTGGCGTATTTTGATGGAGTAGGCCCATAGGTCGATATTCTTGATCCATCTGGGATCCACCAAGATGTATTTGGACTCGAAAAGGGATTAGTGGTGGCCATGCATGAAGAGAGATGTGGCATCGATAGTCAAGAGATGCTTAACCTGTCGTCAGGTCAAGGCGGAGCACCAGTGTCTACATGGCCCATTGCAGCCTTTAGAGATTCCCCACTGTAAGTGGGAACAGATTTCCATGGATTTCATCATCAAATTACCAAGGACCGCACAAGCTATTGATGGAATATGGGTGATTGTAGATAGGTTAACAAAGAGTGCTCACTTTCTAGCTATCAGTGAGAGCTCTTCTACGCAGAAGTTGGCCGAGATCTATGTTCGAGAGGTGGTGACATGACATGGGGTGCCGACATCGATAGTGTCAGATCGAGATGTGTGTTTTACTTCCAGGTTCTGGAAGATATTTCATGAGGAGCTGGGTACTTGGTTACACTTCAGTATATCATATCACCCACAAACAGATGGGCAGAGCGAGCAGACGATTCAGACACTCAAAGATATGCTACATGCATGTGTTATGGACTTCGGTGGAAGTTGGAACACTTACTTTCCCTTGGCTGACACTACTAGAAATATAGCCTTTTATGACGCGCGAACCATGACACGCAGTGATTTATGATACGCAAAGGTGAGTGTCTAAAAAATAATGTCATCTCTTCCAAAATTTAAAGGATTTCAAACGCGCATTTTTGCGTGCCCTAAAATTAGTGTCTAAACAAAAAATAAAATAAAAACACGGAGGGCACCTGCGTGTCGTCTACGACCGTCGCTTTATAAATTTTAATAGAACGCGCGCGTTCCATCCGGGGAAAATGAAATCCCAAAAACTTAAAATCCCCGCCTTCCTTTTTTTTTCTCCCTCCACTTTAATTTCCCTAGTAGCTAGGGCTTTTTTTCAAGAACTTGCCCCGATTATGCCCTCCTGTACTGCTCATTCTCTCTTCAACTTCCCTTTCTCTCCTTCTCACTTCAACAAACCCTTTCTCTTCTTCTCGGTTCTTGACGTCGACAGCTTCTCCCACCTCCGATGTTTCTCTTGGTATTGGCGCCTCCCACCTCTGACCTCCGTCTAGCCCTGCCCCACCATCCAACGCTTTCCAGTGTCACCCAGCCGATGGAGCCCCTCATCTCTGGCAATCTCACCTCGCCTGCCCTTGCCAGCAACATTAGGTCTGGTGACCTAGACCGAGAAAACTTAGAGGCTTCGGAGGAGTGGTGGCACTACTCAAATCACAGCAACAGAAAGTCAGAGACTGGAATGGGAGAAAGAGAAATAGAAATCGAGAAATCGACTTATACAGTAAATGGGGAAGAATCGATGATGCACGCAACATGTTTGATAAAATGCCTCATCCGCCACTGGAACAAAACTGTACGGACAATTCCAATCTCTCGTAAGTTTCGTTAATTTGAATATTTGATTTGTTGTGATGCGGCTTAGATCTTAATTACACTCGGATGCTCGCTTAGAAATAGATAATTTTTACAATTCGATTCACCCTTAATCTGTCATTTCGTTTTTGAAATCATTGATCCATCGTGATTGGGCTTTATGTGAGCATCTTCATTTTCTAGATTTGGACTTTGTGGAATATCTAACTGTAACTTCTGTAATTGTGATTGATGATTTTGGGAGGATCTTTTGGAGGGAGGATCTTTTGGCTGCAGGGCAACAAGAGCAGTAGAAGCAGCAGCAGGTCGGCAAGAGAAAGAATGTTTGATTGGCAACAATCAGAAGAAAGAAAGAAAGACAAGAAGAAAGAAGAATGAAGAAAGTAGAAAGAAGAAAGAAGAAAGAGAAAAGACATGAAGAAAAAAGAATGAAGAAAGTAGAAAGATGAAAGAAGAGAGACAAGAGAGAAGAGGTCGATCATTGTTGGAGCCGATCACCTCCATTGCCGAGAGATAGATTCATTGTAGAGAGTGAAGCAGGAAAAAGGACTCGGTGGTGCTAGGTCTTTGTGATCAAAAGAAAGAAGAAGAAGAAGAAGAAAAACAACACAACTGTGTGACATGCTAGCAGGCAAGAAAGAAGAAAGAAGCAGCAAGCGATCACTTTTGATCGAGAAGGAAAGAAAATTGAAGCAAGGTACAGCAAGAGTCTAAACAAGATAGAGGAAGATTGAAGCAAGATAGCAAGATCAAACCTAAGTGGTTTGAATAGCAAGTAATAAGATTCGAAGTGACCAAACAAGAAAGTTCGAATCAAGGAAGAAAATAGTAAGTTTAGCAAGATCAAGAGATAAGAACCTTGTAGACTGTTTTAGTTTGTTTCCATTGGATATGTACTACAGGCTATATATATAGCCTTTGTTTTCTGAATATGAGAAGTCAGTGTGCAGCAGCTTTGAGTCCAAAGTACTTTCATATCTCTATATTTGCTTTCTGCATACATATATATCTGTGTTGTGTGAGTGAGAAGGTTGGGACCTGTTCCAACAGTCCTCACTAATTAAGGTGCCATGTTGCTTCCATGTAAACCCTGAACTTCATAAACTGTATGATTTACTTAATGGCAATTATAATGATCATATTCACTAATGCAGTTGGAGCTGATGCTGATGAAGATAGAATTGAATTACTCTTGTCGGAGGTTAAGGGTAAAGATATCACCGAATTGATTGCATCTGGAAGGGAGAAGTTGGCTTCTGTTCCTTCAGGTGGCGGTGGTGGTGTTGTAGTTGCCGCCACAGGTGGTAGTGGTGCTGCTCCCGCTACAGCTGCTGCAGCTGAGCTAAAGAAAGAGGAGAAAGTTGTAGAGAAAGAAGAGTCCGATGATGTAAGCTCTTTTATATCCATTGATCTTCATTGTTTGTTTTTAAACTGTTTTTTTATGGTTGCATGTTTTTGACTATCTTTTTTTTTCATATTTTTTTGCAGGATATGGGATTTAGTTTGTTTGACTGAGGATGGTATGAAGCATGTTCTTTTGTGGTTTTTGGATATGATTTTTTGGTAGTATTTTGTTAGTGTCATCTTCAAATGAAGAATTTTGTAAGACCTTGCAAAAGTTTCTTTTTAGTTTTTATACATCAAATGTTTTTTAACATAGTTTTATATGACCTTTACTTTTGTTAATTTGGATGACAGGATGTTGCTTCATTCTGAAGTAAGAATTCTTCCCGATATTTCAATTTTCATTTTTTTAAAAAAATTATTTTTAATAGTCTTGATGGTTTTATAAATAAAAAACTTTGATGTCATCATTTTTTGATCTTTAGAATTTGTAGGTTGAAAGGAAGTCTCTTCCTCATCCAGAAAGACCAGATCGTCTTCGAGCAATTGCTGCCAGCCTGGCAACTGCAGGTGTGTGTGATTCCTTCTCTTTTGTAAATTCTCATTTTGAAGGAATGGAATGAAAATTTGCAATATAACCCATTTTTATTTATAAAATTTGTAATATTAGAGAACAGTTATTTGGATTCTAATGAGCTTTTATGTTTAATCTTTTAGTTTTGCAAATTAAAATTTTATAAAATTTGTAATATTAGAGAACAGTTATTTGCTAGGTACATTAATCTTTATGTTTGATGGATCATGGGTCGTGGGTCATGGGTCATGGGTCAGGTGCGTCCTCCAGGTCATCATGCTGGAGTGAGACAAGCAATGGGATTTTGTCTGCATAACAATGCAGCCATTGCTGCATCAGCAACACAAGCTGCAGGAGCAAAAAAAATCTTGATTGTTGATTAGGTAATAATCTTTGTAATTAAAAAAAAAAACTATGAGTTGTAGTTATCTAACCTTATTTATTTACAAGATGTACACCATGGAAATGGAACTCAAGAAATATTTGAGCAGAACAAAACAGTAATTTTATTTTTATTTTTTTTATTCGTGCAATAATTGATACTACTTTCTTCAACTTGTTAATGATATTATTATTATATGGTTAACTCCATATTCTGTATTTTTTTTGGTTTAACCACAGAAATAATTTTTTTGTTGGTTAACCACAAAGAGTTTGTGATATTTAAAAAAAACATAAACACTATAAGTGTTTCCTGGTAATAAATTGCAGGAGGCCATGTAAAATTAACTATCATTCATTCTCCTATAAAAAAAAATGAAACTCAACATAAATATAAAACAATATAGTTGATTAATTTATTTTAAATCATAAATAACATTGTAGATTACTATCTGACTATTTCTGATGATACAGGTTTTAATTGTTATAGGTGTTGTATATATCCTTACATAGACATGAAGGTGGAAAATTCTACCCTCGTACAGGCGTTGCCCATGAGGTAAACATAACCCTACATTTTTTTTCTCTCTCATTTTTTACATCGAGAAGGGTAAAATGGTCATTTCACTCTTATATATGTTATCAGGTGGGGTCCATGGGTGGAGAAGGGTATTGTGTAAATGTTCCATGGAGTCGTGGAGGAGTTGGGGACCATAGTCACAGGATTCGCCAAAGTAGTCACGATCCACGTTCCAAACGGCTCGATCCCAAACGGGGTACGATTGCGTATCGATCGCCGATAGAAACGCCCTCTGGTACGTCATGCTTGCGATCCCACCAATTCTTTAAATCAATACCTGAAACGTGAAATTGGCAAATTGAAGCAAATGCAGGGTTTCTTGTAAGATGAGGGTGAATGCATCAGGTATGCCACCTTTGTTTTCCCTTTGTCATGTTTGAATTGTTTGGAATTAGTTATGTTATGTCAATGTATGCTTTATGTTATGTCAATATATATATATATATATATATATATATATATATATATATATATATATATATATATATATATATGTAAATGACATGTATACATACTCCTGAAATTTCCTATATTTGGCTGAAAACATGCAGACAAACAAATTTGACATATTAGTGCCTTGCAGCCTCTCAAAGTTCTTGCATTCAGGTTATTCTTTTAGAAAGAAAATTGTCAAAGGTGATTGTCAAAGGAGAATTTATTCAAGGGTTTCTTTTAATGTTGTACATGTTTTGTTTTCAATAATAAATATTATGCAATATTAGCAATGTGTTACATTTACTTACTATTGGAATGATTATTTGTATATGACATTAAATTTTATGAAATGGATTATATTTTTTGTTAATGATATTTTATTTTCTATTATGAGGCATTAAATTTAAATTTAATTTGAAAATTAGTAAATCTATTAAAAATATTTTTTTTAAACATTTAAAATTATGATACGCAAAAATGTGTGTCATCTTCATTTATGACATGGCCTTTCTTGACAGGGGCTTTCTTGATACACATTGCGTGCCATTAACACGCGCGTCGTAAGGTTACGACATGCGAATGCGTGTCATCTTCCTTTATGACAGGGCCTTCCTTGATACGCATTGCGTGTCGTAAACGCGCGTCGTAAATGCGCATCGTAAATGTGCGTCGTAAATGCGCGTCGTCTGTAGACGACGCGCAAAAGCGCGTCGTCTCTCTTTATGACAGGGCCTTCCTTGACGTGCATTTGCGCGTCGTCTGAGCGTTTTACGACGCGCAATGAGCGTCGTAAAAGGCCTTTTTCTAGTAGTGTGAGTTTTCATATAACAGCAATCGTCATTCTAGTATCAGTATGCCTCCCTTTGAGCTCTTATATCGGAGGAGGTGTCGGAATCCTATATGTTGGGGAGAGGTAGGGCATAGAGTGATGGTGGGCATTAAGATACTGCTCAACATGATAGAGCAGATCCATCAGGTCAGACAGAGGTTACTGACAGCTCAGAATCACTAGAAAATTTACACAGACCGGCAACATTCAGAGTTAGAATTTCATGTCAGAGATTTTGTCCTCTAGAAGGTATCTCCATGGAAACGGGTGATCTGATTCAGGAAGCAGGGCAAGTTGGGCCCTAGATACATTGGTCCTTTCAGAGTGATCGCTCGAGTGGGTAAGGTAGCTTATCGGTTGGAGCTGCCTTCAAAGTTGAGCCAGATTGATAACACCTTCCATGTGTCCTAGTTAAGGAACTATGTAGCCGATGAGATGGCAATGGTACAGTTAGAGAACATTCAGGTTGATGAATGTCTGAATTACATTGGAAAGCCGATAGCGATCTCGGATAGGAAGGTGATGGTACTAAGGAATAAAGAGGTGCCCTTGCATCAGGTCTAGTAGGAACATCGGAAGAGATCCGAGTGGATTTAGGAGCCAAAGTCCAAGATGCAAGAGCAGTACCTAGAGTTGTTTCCAGAGGATGACTTCGAGGGCGAAGTCTAATTCTAGTGGTGGGTAATTGTAACATCCCGACTCCTAGGTATAATATTTAATTAATTCACATTCATAATGTCAGAGCAATTTGACAAGTTGGATGCCCCAACTTGCCGAGCAGACGAGTTAATGGCCGCATGGTTTTTAGAGTCTACTCGACGAGTTGGTGGACCCCAACTCGATGAGTAGGTGCTGAGTGAGAAAACCCTAATTTTTAGGGTTTGTGTCCTATTTAAAGCACCTTAAGCCTTCATTTCCACCTCCCTTATCATCTTAACACTCTGAGAGAAACCCTAATCGAGCTATATCCTTGTGTGAGAGACAGAGACTAATATCGCATATTTTAGTGCATTTTTAGAGGAAGATTAAGGAGCAATAGGCTTGGGACGAGAGGGAGCTCTTGGATCCAGTGTTCATTTATTCATAGCTTATGTTTGAAGGTAAAAAGCTACCACCTTGCGCATTGTTTGGTTAGATCTTTTTTAGGGAGTTTAGGGCCTTTTCCCTATCCTTTTTTGAGTTATGGAGTTGTTGAGCTTGCCCTGGAGTTGAGACTTCAGATCTGGACAATATAAGGTCCTTTGAGCCCAAAGATCCGAGCTTTATCAAGCTAGTGGCAAGCTTTTACACATTAAACCCCATATAGAGCTTGTTTTGGCATTTTGACACCTAGATGCCATGCATGGACGTAAAGCACTACTAGAAAAATAGCCTTTTACGATGCGCAATGCATGTCGTAATATGCACGACGCACAAATGCGTGTCAAGGAAGGCCCTGTAATAACGAGACACGACACGCTTTTGCGCGTCGTCTATAGACGACGCACATTTACGACGTGCAGTTACCACACGTGATTTACGACGCACAGTTACCACACGTAATGCGTATCAAGGAAGACCCTATCATAAAGGAAGCCGACACGCATTTGCGTGTCGTAACCTTACGATGCGGATTTACGACTCGCATTGCGTATCATTAAAGCCCCTGTCAAGAAAGGCCATGTCAAAAATGAAGATGACACACATTTTCAAGTGTCGTAATTTTATATGTTTAAAAAAAATATTATTTATAGATTTACTAATTTTCAAATTAAAATTGCATTTAATGACTCATAATAAATAAAATATCATACACAAAAATACAATCCATTGCATAAAATTTAATGTCATACAAATAATCGTTCCATAGAAAGATAAAACAAATGAATAAAAGTTGTAACGGAAACTTACAAACTAATTAGATACTAGAAATATGAAAAACTTGAAATCCCTAAGATTAAGAGTTCTAATAGAAGCTTCATGTGAGATACATATAGTTGGACCAGTAAGCAAGGATGTTCCCGAATCCACAATAGTAGCACAAGAACACATACATGATATCTTTTGCAAGAAGGTGCCGGTCCAAAACTATTGTTGAAGGTTGCCATGATAGCTATTAAGATTTAAGCATAACAAGAAACCAATCAGTGAGTATAATAAGCTAGAAAACAAGCAACTAATAAACAAAATAAGCAACTAATTAAGTCAAACTATGACTATGTATTGTTCATACAAGAAAAAGAAGGAAAAAATGTTGATTTATTATTATTCATATAACACTCTCCAGGCAACACATAATTGAAGAAAATAATAAGGCTAAACTTACAAGAAAAATAAGGAAAAAAATAGTTTTGAGTATAGATTTCAAGATAAAGTCACCTGCACCCCAGTATAAATTTCAACAAACAGCTTTTGAATGACAAAGATCACGCACCTCATGATTAGCATGTGCATGGTCTCACATTGGAAATAATAGAAAATTCACTACTCCACCCATAAACACCAACAACTGGAAAAAGTTTCAGTTGCAACTCTACCCCCTGAAAATAATATAATAAAATGACTATTAATTTATGTCGAATAAGAATAAAGTGGAATTTCACCCCATTTAATGAAAGAATATGCATGCAAATTGGCAGCAAACAAGTAAATAAATGAAGAAAGTTACCTTGCATTGAAATAGATTAACAAGTTCAACATATTTCCCATGGCGTAAAGCAGGTAAGTCAACACGAGAAGGAATGTAGTCAACACGAACAACAACAGGTGTTATGCTAAATTTCTAAAACAAAGATAATGCTAAGTATAAGTACTAAAAGAACATCAAACCAAAAGTATAAAGAGTTCTAGAAAAAAGGGAAAACTCTTATTCTCAATCATACATTTCAGAAATTTACATGCTCCGAAGATTTTTAAGAAACTGAATTTCCAGTCCAAAAATCAATCAACCAAAATCAATTGCAATACAAACAATTATGCTAATAATCTCGATTGTTGGGACTGGTATTTAGAATCCCACACAAAATGTAATCAAATGACTCGACTAATGGTCGAAATGTAGCAACTGTATTAAGGTAGCTTTGTAAGTTACCAATATAAACAGTACTTTTTGTTATCTAATCAAGCTTATTCTTTACCACCTCCACACTCAATCTCCAGCTCTGCCTTTTCCATAGTAGGTGCTATCTTATTCTTTACCACCTCCACACATATACCAAGACCAGTAACCTGAAAATAGATAAATCTCATTTTATTATTATCATTATCATTATAATAAAACAATTAGTATTATTTTAAACCTTTTCCTGAGTCTCAATCAATCCTTTTCCAGCAATTCTCAATGTCTATCCCTACTAACTATGCAAAATTAATTAATGTCCTTTGGATGTAATAAGAAAAGAAAGAAAATGAACTAAACATTGCTAGACCACCAACTTCCTGTGTACAGACTCCATTCCATTTATCCGCTTCAGTGTTGCTAAGCCTTTTTCATGGGTGAGGTCAAGTTGAAAATGATTGATTTCAAGACCTCGAATGGATAGAAATATGTCTCAAAATAGGAGAATCCAAGACTCTTAAAATGAAATGCAACAAGCAGTGGTGCAACACAGAAGCACCGTACAGGAGACCCTATAACATATTCGAAGTTATTTGGGCATGATTTTGGTGGACATTTGTCAGTTGACTTTGATGGAATGCTCTGCAGATGACTGAATAATGTGGTTGCAGATTCATATAATTGTGCCAAGTTGGCATTCGAGCATGTTGGGTTCCCTTGAAGACTGCAGAAAATTTAGAAACATAAAAGCCTGAAAGTCTTGTTGTGTGAATATGCATACAACTAGCAAGAAAATTAAGGAACCTAAGGGTAACATTTGGAGGGAGGTTAAGGCTCCCTGAAACGCCTGAAAGCCTGTTATTTTTCACATCCCTGGAATATACCAGACAAGGCATGTGAGTTCAGGGAAATAATTAGAGCAGATAAAAAGGGTGAGGGATGTTCATGTTTGAGGTCTTACACTGTAAGTTTTTTGGTTGAATTGAAAGTTTTATTTTGCAAAATAGTGTATGAAACTATGCCATTTAATGAATTGTTGGAAAGAGACCTGCATGAAAATAGTTTCAAATAAATGTATACATTAATCCATTATATTTTCTAAAAGAAAGGTTAAAGAATCCTCACAATCTTTGTAGATTAGGAAGGCCTGAAAAGATGGGAGGAATTGTTCTAGTAAGTTGATTCCTTGACAGATCGTTGCACAGTTTTATCACATGAAATTATAAGAATCCAAAGTCCTAACACAAAAGACACAAAGTAGATCACGAATAGACTATGTAAAACTTACATTATTGTGATATTATGAGAAAGATTCACGGGTGGTATGGATCCATTAAGATTGTTATCACTCAGGTCTCTGAAATATATATATATATATATATATATATATATATATATATATATATATATATATATATATATATATATATTGTCATCAAACTAACAACCTAAAAAAGACTTCACTCGAAAGCATTCAAGATTTATGTCATACTTACATATAAGTAAGATGTGGTGTCCTGCTAAGATCAGGGAATAGTCCTTGCAAGTTGGAATTCCTAAAACTTCTGCAATACCAAAAGTAATCTTGGATTAGAGTGTTATGTATTGAAATTCATCATTACTAAAGTTTATTAAAACTTAAACTACACTTACAACTTGACCAATTGAAGCATGTTGTCATAAGAGGAAGGTATACTTCCTTCAAAGTGATTATTGTCAAATTGACTACAAAAGAAAGTAGAATGAACTCCTTGATCTTAAGATTCGACCAAAACAACAATATTCTTTTTAAAACAATATTATAGTAAGTAAATAAAGCATACAGTATTATCAAGTATGGTGGTTTACTGAGCTCAGGATATAGATAGCATGATAAGTTGTTATTGTCAAGAAGCATGCAACATTCGTCCATGTCAGCAAATGCCATTGCACACAAAAGTCAAAACTTGAGTAAAGTCAAAGAATAAACTTACAAGTGAACAACATTTGGCAATCTAGATAGCCCAGGAGGAATTTGACCACTAAGTGAATTATTATTCATATGACTACAAACCCACATATGATAATACTAGTAGTCAACATATAGAAATCAGAAAATAAAAATATAGGAACAAATAATAATAAAATTACAAGTGCTTTGTGTTGTTTAGTTTTGAAATGAGACTGGTATTGGTCTAGATATGTGGTTCTGGTCGATTTGTATGCGGTTCAAATTGGGGAGATTCCAAATCTCTTCGGGCAAGGAGACTGTTATATTGTTTCCATTTAAGAGCCTGCATGCACATAATTTCAAATTACCCTGAATGGTTCAATATCTACTCATTAATTAATTAAATAGGAAAAAAGAAATGAAGTTACAAGAATTTTAAGGATGTAAGTTGGTCTATCTGTTTTGGTATACTCCCACCTATGTTGTTCCACATGACATCCCTTTAAGATCAAGAGAAAATATGTTATATGCATAACAAAATATTATAAAGAAAAAGGAAACAAAGTAATGTAGGTGAAATTAAGAACTTGGCTCACAATATTTGCATATAAGATAATCCCCCTATTTCTGGAGATAAAGTTCTAGAAATATGAGATTCAGTAGTTGCCTACAAAAATCACACACGGACTTAGATGTTCTGGTTATATATTGACGCTTTAAAACTTATAGTTACAATCATATAAATTGGAGAATTAATATCTTACAGTTCTCGAATATGAAGATAACCATCGTCCAGGATTTTGTTGAAGCACAAGACTCCAATCCAATTTGATACACATGGATCTCCACGCCTCCTCTCCATTGTCTATCTCTTTTGGTATACTTCCACCTATATTGTTCCACATGAAATCCCTTTAAGATCATGAGCAAATATGTTATATGCATAACAAAATATTATCAAGAAAAAGGAAACAAAGTAATGTAGGTGAAATTAGGAACTTGGCTCACAATATTTGCATATAAGATAATCGCCTTATTTCTGGAGATAAATTTCCAGAAATATTGAGATTCAGTAGTTGCCTACAAAACTCACACACGGACTTAGATGTTCTGGTTATATATCGTCACGTTAAAACTTATACTTATAATAATATAAATTGGAGAATTAATATCTTACAGTTCTCAAATATGAAGATAACCATCGTTCAGGGTTTTGTTGAAGCACAAGACTCCAGTCCAATTTGATACACATAGATCTCCACGCCTCCAGTTCCTAAGCCTACTGTTTAGATAGATAAAGCTTTGCCTAATAGCCCTCAGTGTTCTCACTGCAAATTAAATCACAAGTTTATCATGTGTATTGAGTAATCAATCCCAATTCTTTCCAAAATATTTGATAAAATAGAGGCCTTTGTAATAAATAAAAACTCCTCCAAATACAAGAAAACAAAGCAGTTTACCTTCATCAGGATGTGTAGACTGACTATCTGTGTTTAATAAACACCGAGCATACACCGACGTGAATCATGTGTTCATCGCTCTCAAGATCAGGACCTAGCAATTCGATTTCAAACGCAGCGTTCTCCCGACCTTCTGGTTTCCCTTCTTTCACCAATTTTAGCAATGGATTGAGTCCGCCTTCTTCAATTATCAGCTTCCCATATCGATCGTTGTCTCTCGCAAGCCTCGTTGATATGGATTCTCTATTCCTAATGGCTGTGGTACAGAAAATACTGTGTAAACGAAAAGAGTAGAGTAGACAAGGAATGAAAATCTCCCTCTCGGTCTATGATACCTAAATGGAAGAAAAATCCGGATCAAACCCTTATGTATCTTAACCTTAGGTTAATTTACTTCGCCGAAAGGGAGCAAAATGGGTCGAACCCTTATTCTTCCTTATTCTTATTAGTGTTGATTTTATTTTTGTTAGGTTTAAGTCTGACGAGAATAATATTCTACAACTAGCAATTCATTTATTTTCAAACCGACCCATTTACTATCTATTATTTGATTGACTAATCCTTTATATTGGAATGGTTGAAGAGTCAAATGGTTTGGCAATTCCTCATGGGGGGATGAATCGAGAGAATTTTGAATTAGAACTTTAGATTTTTGTTCATCCCTCGCCGCAAGGAGACAAACGCCACTGCCGCCGCATCGGACATGTCATCTAGGCTTCCGGTGTACAAAATCGGGAATTTCACCCAAATTAAACACAAAATAGGTTCATTAGCAGCAATCGGAAAGAGATGAGCCGAGGTCAGAGGTGAGTTGAGGTAGAATCGGTAGTGGTGGAGGTGGATTAGGGTTTACATAGAAAAGGAAAAGGAGAGAGTGAAGGTTGTCGGCTGGTGGCATGCTTGGCTTGATCGACATCGATGACCGGGCTGGAATGGCAAGTAACGATGTCGATGTCCAATGTAGCTTGGAAGACATCTGAACAGACACAAATGCCAACCAAAACCAAAAGATCAAAAGTTGCGATTACACACCCACATATAATTTTTAACCGAAGCCAACCAAAGAGTTGTTTATAGAGAAAAGGAAAAGGAGAGAGTGAAGGTTGTCGGCTGGTGGCATGCTTGCCTTGATCGACATCGATGACCGTGCCGAAATGGCAAGTAACGATGTCGATGTCCAATGTCGTGAGGGGAAGCAAGGAGTGTCGATAATTAGGGCAAGATGGAAACGAAGAAAAAGGGAGGCGGGCTTTTTAATTTTTTAGGAATTCATTTCCCTCCCCCCCCACCCCCATCCCCAAGCTATTAAAGGATGGAACGCGCGTTTCCATTAAAATTTATAAAGTGACATCTTCAAACGACACACATTTTATTATACGCGCCCTCTGTGTTTTTTTAGACACTAATTTAAGGGCAGACAAAAAATACGCGTCCTAAATCCTTAAAATTTATAGAGAGATGACATTATTTTTAGGTCACACACTTTTGCGTATCGTAAATCGATACGTGTCATAAATTACGCATCGTAAAAGGCTGTTTTTCTAGTAGTGAAGCTTGTAGCTTTATGTGGTATTTCAGCCTTGGAAGGCTAGATCTAGAGTTTGAGACCTTATTTCTGCTTAGAATCGTCTAAATAAGAATTGGTCAAGTGGGGCTCGACGAGTGCATGAGCCAACTCGATGAGTCAACTAGGGGTTTTCCCGATAGCATGGACACGCTACAACTCGACGAGTTGAAGAGACAACTCGACGAGTTGAGTTGGATTTTCCCGATACTTCATAGAAAACGAAGAAACTCGACGAGATGCATAGATGCACTTGACGAGTTTAGTCAACATGAACTGTTGACTTGAGCGTTGACTTGCGTTGACTTTTAGGGTTTGGTCAACTGTGGACCTTGGAGACCATAAAGACCATGGAGGGGTAAAATGGTATTTTCACCCTTTTGAGATTTAGTGAAGAAGTGAGCTTAACATCTCGGAGTGGTTATTACACATTTCTTATTAGAGATAATTATATTATGTAGGCAAAGTCTAGACTGTTCGTGGGGTACTAGATCTACTTGCTTACTTACGAGGTGAGTCTTCTCAGTATACTTACCTAAGTGGTAATACTGTGCGAACGGAGGGTCTTATATGCTTATATTGAGTACGTGATATCATGCATATGTCTTTGTGATTTATGTTGTATACTATCTTGTGCTTTATTGGTTAGGACCGGAGGGTCCAACCCTAGTTGTGAGACCGGAGGGTCTTCATTGAGACACATGACCAGAGGGTCTTTATCAATATATAGCCATGAGAGGCTAATTATTGTGTGTGATATTTTGGGGCTCACTACGTTTTGTGTTTACTGTGTTATATGATATGTGTTTCAGGTACTTCTCAGGATCGCTGGAATGCGTCCGCTTGATTGTACACACTATTTGAGATTTTGTTTGAGGATTCTAGAATATTATCAGTTGTTTTGTTGATCTGTGTTTTTGACAATTGATACATGGTGGTTTTGAGAAAATGTGATATTGCGTTTTATGTGATTTAAAAATGAAAATTTTGTTTGAGAATTTATGGTGTTACACACACACACACACATATATATATATATATATATATATATATATATATATATATATATATATATATATATATAAAGAGAGAGAGAGAGAGAGAGAGAGAGAGAGAGAGAGAAAGAAAGAAAGAAAGAAAGAAAGAAAGAAAACCAAGATCAAATAAAAAGGAAAATTTTGGTAGGAAGACAAGAAATATGTTATATATAATTTTTTTTATCTATCAAACAAAATGAATCATTAGATGATTCAAAAATTAGATTATTCACAAGAAAAAAAATCCCCAAAAAAAACACTTTAATGATTCATTCTTAAGTAATCAAGAAAAAAATTAACTTTATGACAAGTTTAGTAAATATCAACAAAATTATCGTAAAAACGAAAGATCGGGATCTTTTTTTTTCTTGTAAATAATGTTATTTTTTATTCATCTAGCGATTTATTTTTTTTTCACCAAAAAATAATATCAAAAAAACATCTTATCTTCTTATCAAAACAAATTATTACATGATATATATATATATATATATATATATATATATATATATATATATATATATATATATATATATATATATATATATATATATATATATATATATATATATATATATATATAGACACACGTAGATCATGTAAAAATTTTTTATCCCAAACCATAAGTCGAAAATATAAAACCCAAAATCGTAAAAAATTATTATCTAAAGTGGAATACAAGTGCATATATAAAATTAAACTACCTTATCATTTCAATCCAACATTCACTACAATAAATTTTAATGTAAATTACTTAAAAAAAACAATTTTAATTGTATCTATTATTTATTATTTTGAAAAAAAAAAATCTAGTTGTCCATCTGCCGAAAGAAACTAATCGCAAAGGAAACTATTTTACAAAAATACACAATTAACCACCTCCCGGTAGTTATGCCCGTCGCATCGCATAGGTAGCCTATTCGTGTACATAAGTAGAAGAACATTTGTCTAGATTTTTTTTCTTCAAAAAATCATTTTCTATGGTAGTGTTATAACTTATTTATATGTTTTTCATCTGTTCATTAATGTGCAAATATACAGATGTGCATATATGTATATTTTCATTTTATATATATGTGTATATGGTGCATATTTTATGTATTTTTTTTTCTTCAGAATATCAATATGAAAAAAGGTTAATAAATGATTTTACATATTTTTAATTAATTTTTTCGATATAAGAAAAGTTCTAAAATCAAGTTTGAAAGATCCTGCACATTTGAGTTTGTGCATATATATATATATATATATATATATATATATATATATATATATATATATATATATATATATATAACATTTTCTAAATATTTTCTTTTTAAAATATCTTAATTGTCTAAAATGTTAATATAGAAAGTGATTCGTCGAAAAAAAAAATTAAAAATTTGTTTTACGTAGATTTTTTTAATATTAATACGAAAAGAAGTTGAATAATGATGTGGTTACATATTTTTATATATTTTTTAATATTTAGTTGTCATATATAAGCTTATGTATAATAACTTCATAAAAAACATAATTTCAATAGAAATAAATTAGATACCTTCTTAATTATTTAAAACTCATATGCTAAACATATAATTTATCATTTATATGACGAACATTTTGTAAAGGGTAAATTACACGAATGATCCCTATGTTTAGGGTAACTTGCGAGTTTGGTCCCTAACTTATTTTTCTAACTCGGAAGGTCCCTACTGTTTGTTTTTGTTACACGCTTGGTCTCTGTCTTACATAAAAAGTCTATTTTTACCTTGATTTTTTAATTTATTTAAATAAAAACAACCTCAATTTCATCCTCTCTCCTTACCTTATCTACTCTATCATTTTTCTCTATTTAAATAATTGTTTTTTACGTAAGATAAGGACCAAACGCGTAACAAAAACAAATAATAGGGACCAAATGTGTAACAATAACAAACAGTAGGGACCTTCCGAGTTAAAAAAATAAGTTGGGGACCAAACATGCAAACTACCCCAAACCATAGGGACCATTCGTGTAATTTACTCTTTTGTAAAAGATATCATATTTTTCATTTGCAAACATATGCTACCAGGGTACAATGGCCTTAAAATCCACTCATCAACATAAGAAAAGCCCATGAATAAACAATAATATGATGAAGTCTGATAATATAAATTTATTTATTTAATCATGAATTGTATATTTTCAAATGAAAGAACATATACGTACTGTACTTCGTCAAGTTGTGTTATTTAGGTTATGTTGCTAGTAATTTGAATAATTAAACTGGTTGAAGAATGCACGATGAAAGAGTATGAAAGATGTATATAAATTCGTAGAAAATGTAATAAATAAAAAAAAAACCTTCTATTATTATTATAAATGAGTTAAACAATGTGTGTTATAAATGAGAAAAAAATAAGAGCCTTATATTTCTCATTTGCCCCTCTAATACTCCAATATACCGGCAGTGTGGTATGCCTAATCATAAATTATTATACATATATATCTGTTTACAAATTGATAAATTGAGTAATCATATTTGATTAAGTTGGTAGTAGAAGAGGTGGTGATGATAGAGGTGACAATGATATAAGTGACGGATGTGACAGTATTAGGGTTGGATGGTGTTGAGTGGGTCGTGGCGCTAGCGGTGGCGATTGTGGTAGTGGGGATGGTTGCGGAGGAGAAAGGAACATGTGACACTATATAATCATTGATGATTATAACATGTCTGTTGCGTAGATACACAGTAGGATTAGTGCGGTAGATGTCAAATATATAGCTGATGTTGAATTTTAAAATCTTTATTTTGTTTTTTAATCTCTCTCTCTCTCTCTCTCTCTCTCTCTATATATATATATATATATATATATATATATATATATATATATATATATATATATATATATATATATATATATATATATATATATATAATAAACATAGGGTATTAAATTTGGGATGACCGTGACTATGTGTCTCTTCAAAAGCCAGTATAAAAGCATGCAGTCAAAAAGGCCAAACTCAAAAGGTTAACACTTGTAAAGCAGTATTCATATTATACTTCACAAATAAAGTAAAGAAGAAATAGTCTTGAGTCTTAAATAAATTTAGATTTTTTAGTAAAATTGAGAAACTTATGATTACACTTTCTACACTTTTAGTTATACATTATAAAAAGGCGGTTAGTAGACACTCTTGTTTTTTTATATGCCTATCTTGTTAACAAAAATACTATATTGAAAAAACAAAAATAAATTAAACACTGACAAAATATGGGTTTTTTACACCATCGTAAGAATTAAGAATATAGTAAATTAAAGTTTTGGTCCATGTTTTTGATTAGATTTCTATTTACAATTAAATTTTTAAAAATTTGACAAGAGTAAATTAAAGTTTTGGTCCATGTTTTTTATTAGATTTCTGTTTACAATTCAATCATTAAAAATTTGACAAGATGTATCTATTTGGTTTAAAAAAATTATACTTATTTGGTTTAAAAAAATTGTACTTCAAATCTTTAGTCCATTTAAAAATCTTTAGTCCATTTAAAAAGACCATTATACCTTTATTTATTTTTTTTGTTATATATATATATATATATATATATATATATATATATATATATATATATATATATATATATATATAAACAAAAAAATAAAATAAAGGTATAATGGTCTTTTTAAATGGACTAAAGATTTTTAAATGGACTAAAGATTTGAAGTACAATTTTTTTAAACCAAATAGATACATCTTGTCAAATTTTTAATGATTGAATTGTAAACAGAAATCTAATAAAAAACATGGACCAAAACTTTAATTTACTCTTGTCAAATTTTTAAAAACAAAATGAATCATTAGATTATTAAAAAATTAGATTATTTTCAAGAAAAAAAATTCTCCTAAAAAACACTTTAACGATTCATTCTTAAGTAATCAAGAAAAAAAAATAACTTTATAACAATTTTAGTAAAAATATCAATAAAATTATTGTAAAAATGAATGATCGAGATCTTTTTTTCGGGATTTTTTTTGTGAATAATGTTATTTTGTATTAATCTAGTGATTCATTTTATTTTGTTCACCAAAAAATAATATCAAAAAAACATCTTATCTTCTTATCAAAAAAAATTTATTAAATGATATATATATATATATATATATATATATATATATATATATATATATATATATATATATATATCTTGTAATAAAAGGTTTTTGGTAGGAAGATAATAAGTATTTTTTAACATTATTTTTTAGGTAAACAAAACAAATGAATCACTAGATGAATCAAAAATACATTATTCACAAAAAATACTGAAAAAAGATCTCGATGATTTATTTTTACGATAATTTTGTTGATATTTACTAAAATTGTCATAAAATTAATTTTTTTTCTTCATTACTTAAGAATGAATCATTAAAGTGTTTTTTTGGGGAATTGTTTTCTTGTGAATAAATTAATTTTTGAATCATCTAATGATTCATTTTGTTTGATTGATAAAAAAAATTTGTATATAAAATATTTCATACTTTCCTACCAAAAATTTTCTTTTTATTTGATCATTATATATATATATATATATATATATATATATATATATATATATATATATATATCCCTATTCTAATAAATGAATAGATTTAATCTCATTGTGACAAGTGTCACTCTAATACAAATCGTCATTAACATTATGCTATGTGTTATGTAAATATATTAGGCAACCATTTCAAAATTCAAATTTACATTTGCTAATTATATGTTAAATTTGAAGTTATAATAATTTTACAAATTTGATATATCTCTTAATTAATAATTTATTTAAAATCATTTATTTAAAACAATTGATTAATAACTATATATTTTTATTATAAAAGTTTAATTAATTTTATGACCGTGGTTTCCACGGGTTATAAACTAGTGTGTGTGTATATATATATATATATATATATATATATATATATATATATATATATATATATATATATATATATATATATATATATATATATATATATATATATATATATATATAGGGTTAGGTTCATTTGAGACCACCTATATTTTGTGAGACCGTGAGACGCATTTGTTTTATAGTTAATTCATGTTCCAAAAATAATATATAAAAAAAGAATCTTTTAATTTTTTGATTTATTTTGCATTTTAAAATTATTTTTAGAATATTTACAGTGTAATATTCTATTTAGAATATTTCACGTATTTTAAAAAAAAAAATAGAATTTTTTTTATTTTTTTAAAATTTTTTTTAGTTAATTCAAGTTCCGAAAATAATATTTAAAAAAACAATTTTTAGATTTTTCCATTTATTTTGCATTTTAAAATTATTTTTTAGAATATGTCAGTGTAATATTCTATTTAGAATATTTCACGTATTTTTCAAAAAAAAAAAAAAACAAAATTTTTTTTTATTTTTTTAAAATTTTTTTTATATATATATTTTTAATTTTTTTAGTTACTTCAAGTTCCGAAAATAATATTTAAAAAAAGAATTTTTGGATTTTTCCATTTATTTTGCATTTTAAAATTATTTTTAGATTTGGTCTCACGGTCTCACAAAATTAGAATGGTCTCAAATGAACCTGAACCTATATATATATGAATATATATATATATATATATATATATATATATATATATATATATATATATATATTCAGTACTTGTTAACTCTTTTCGTATTGATATTCGAAGAATAATTTATAACATGTGCATCTCATGTACATTATTTGAAAAAAATGTTTTTATTGTTTATTTTCTATTAAAAAATATAACTAAATATATAAATTCATATATATATATATATATATATATATATATATATATATATATATATATATATATATATATATATGAGTAGAAGTTAAAAAAACGATGAATTTATATATTTAGTTATATTTTTTCAATAGAAAATAAATAATAAAAACATTTTTTTTCAAATAATGTGCATGAGCTGCACATGTGCTCTATATATATATATATATATATATATATATATATATATATATATATATATATATATATATATATATATATATATATATATATATATGGATTTCTGTTTTTGCATATAAAGTAAAAAGTGCTCCATATCTTTACTATTATATAAAACATTTTAAATATATATATTTTTTTAAATTTAAGAGGTACCACAAGTATATTACATAATATGCAATCAACTTATGCTTATAGTTAAATGCACATTTACATTTACGATTGTGAAATTAATCACATTAAAAAATAACATTTCAGAAATTTAATAAAAATAAAGTTAAAATGTACTCCTCTATCCCTCTACACTCGCATTTTATCCAACCTTGCATAGAAAAAACCCTAATTTGAAGAGCCGGCACCGCATCTTATCCTCCCAAATCATCATCAACATCATTATTGAACAACCACCCACTCTCCATCTGCGACCTGGCCCAAATCAATTTCCTTGGTGCTTGGAAAGGAACAAATGCCAAATAGATCTATGAGTACAAATTAATGAAATTCTAGATCTATAAGTCTCTCACATTTCTCATTTTTGTGGTTTACATCTCACCATTTAGATGGAGGGCTTTGTTTATTTCTTGGGGTGTTTTATTCAATTGTGACTTACATTGTGGCAATAGTCTTTGATTTTTCGTTCGCTCTATCTATTTAAGTAGAAATAATGTTGATTGTTGTCACATACGTCACCACTATCTCTGTACTTTTAATGCGTCCTAAGTAATTCTATACTTTTAATGCATCCTAAGTAATTCAACTTTATTTCTGATTTTTTGAATGAAGTAAACCTAATATTCACTCTTTGATTGTTTATTGGATACCAGGCACCATGAAAAACCACATCTAGATAATCTCCTTCTTGGTAACCTAGGTTACATGTTTTTGTACAGCTTCATGCTTAGATTTGTTCTTATTCATTTCTTTTGATATGTATAATTCTTCGTTTTTGTGGATTCCTGGTTTATGAAAAAACTGCCAGTAAAGTATGATGCCCATATTGTCCTTATTTTCTTTCATTTAAATAACAACATTTTATGAGTTTTTTCTTTGCAACTAACTTTTTTTTGTTGAGGTCTTTTGCTAGATTGTTCTATTTTCAATTTTTCATATTGGCTTTGAAGGTGGAAATTTGAGTTGTGTTTATTCAAGTTTTATACTTAAAATACCTAACAAAGGGGATTTTTTTATGACAGCAAGACTACCAGAATGAAGAGTGGATGGTCTACATCTTTGGGATATTTGAAAAATATATTATTTTTCAACAACTTTATATCTTTGTTCATGTTGTTTGCATATTTGAAGACAATTTTTGATATATTTGGATGAAGTTTTATTCATGTAGAATAGTTCTAACTAGCATACTTTCTTTGTAGGTCATGGTGGTTTTGGTAACTCGGTATCTAAAAGAAAATTTATTTATGATTTTCACGAATCATATGGAGTTCATATACATTTAACAATGGAGTTTAATTAGCCATACCGTGTCTATTTGTATCTCACATGATTTTAGTTTATGGATTTTAATAGGTTAACATGCAAAAAATTTAGACTCACATATTTTTTTAAGGTAAAATTAGGAGATGATTAATGTTCCTGATCAACTACAATTGGTATTTTCCCTCTTGCACTCACTCATTAATTTCAATTATGTAAGAATTAGAAAAATTATAAGATATTTATCACCACACATGATTTTTTTGAGCATTTATCAAAAAATATACAGTCGATAATTCTATTGTTTTTTGGCCAGATTTGATGCAGGTGCTGATAATGTTTGAAAGCGAGCTGCAGACAGTTGGTATTCACATGACCAACCTGATGACAATGATAACATATCCTCATATCCAGGACAGGGGAGGACTGAAACCCTAATCCCAACCCTATATAAAGACCCCTAAGGCCTTAGGATTTCGTCCACTTGATCCCTAGAGCATCTAAGGACGATTTCTACCTCCTCCCTTCTCTCTCTATAGCCTCTCCAAGATTTCGAAATCTAGGGTTTGCAAACCCTTAGATTTCGAGATTTGCCTTCTTCCCAAGATAAGATCTTAAATTTTAGGGATTTGGGTAATCCCATATCTTGTAATTATCTTTTAATAGTTAAATATGGTAATTAAAGATTTTGAATTATCCCATCTCATTATTTTCGAAATTTAGAGGGATAAAAGGGATTATGATAAGTTAATTGTTTAAATGGTAATTATCCTCATGATTTAGATAATCCCTTATGATTTAATAATTTAAATTAATAGTTTAATTTGTGAGAATTATTAAATCAAGAGTTTTAATATTTAAAATTTTAATTTAAATGGTATTAAATTTCGAAAATTTTAAATTGGAGATTAAAAACCTAGTATTTTTGAAATGTTTAAAATACACCCTATACTATTATATTATTACAAGTTTAATAAATATATATATATATATATATATATATATATATATATGTATAATTAATATGCTAGTCTTACCGTTAGTAGGCCTCATTCATGAAGCCGGTCTATAAGGTGTGTATAAGGTTGCTGCCTATAAAATGGCGCTTAATGGGTGTATACTCACACCCACCGCTTGCTTGATCGGTGGAGGGTCGTTAGCCAAACGGGTAGGATAGGGCAACCTCATCCTCTCATTAAAAGTATAATATGAAATACAAAGTAACTACATGTTTTTCAAAATTTTCCCAATCCTAGTTACTTTAGGAAAAGTGAATTGATGCAATCCCATGAAATTACACTTTGCACCTTGCTAAGAAGTTAGTGGAGCGTGTGTGGTTTACCGGCACACTAATTGGTTCTAAGCGAAGGTGGAAAAGGGTGATTCATTGTTTATCATAGTTCGATGGAGCGTGTGTGGTTTATCGGCACATCGAATAGGTGATTGTTACAATGAAGGCACCATGTGAATTTGCATGGTAATTCACACCCACTTTGTGATCCTCAGTATCTCAGTCACAAACGAGAGGGGCATATTAAGATTTCAACATGCCATTGAAAGGTTTCAATGAATCTCATCCAAACCTAGGAATTCTCAATGCATTTAGAACATAAAGTTATGTTTTCATGATGGAGAATTAGTGAATCGTCATTCACTTACCTTCAAATTGTTTGCATGTTGGATTACGGAATGCCTTTTCTAATGTGTAAATATTGTTGTTGGATCCTAGCCCTAATTTTTCTTATTGGGTGATAATTAGGGATTCATATTTTAATCTATCTTTTTCCTTTCTAATTGTAGATGTCGGACGTGAACAACGCTGCTGCTAGTTCATTCACATCGATGAGCCTTTGTCAAAAGGTGACTTTCGATGGGACGAACTTTAGCGAATGGATAAGATACATTCGCACAATAGCTCGCTACGAGGACAAGGAGTATCTCCTCGATGAGAAGCTCGAGAAAATCAACCCTGAAATCGCTACTCTGGCTGAAATGACCGCTTTTGAAACTCACGAGCATGATGCAACGAAGGTACATTGCATCATGATAGCCACTATGAACTCCGAATTCCAAAAGTCCTATGAGGACATGTACCCGTACAAGATACACCAAGACTTGTTGGAGAGATACCACCAAAATGCGAGACAAGAGCATTATGAGATTTTCACTAACATGATTTCCGCTAAGATGGGTAATGGAGAGTCTCTTACCGTGCACCTGCAAAAGATGCAAAGGTATGTCGACCGTCTTCGCAAGTTGAATGTTGACTTTGGGGAAGACTTGGTAATCGACATGGTGCTTCACTCTTTGCCTCCAAGTTACAATCAATTTAGGATGACCTACCACATGAACAAAGAAGAGGTCACCCTAAGCAAGCTCCAAGGTCTCTTGAGGGTCGCTGAAAGCAACTTCAAGGACAAGTCTGTTGCACCAACTCCCAATCCACCCGCTGCTCCTGTTTTGGCTATTGGACAAGGAAAGGGAAAGAAGAAGAAGGCTTCATCTAAGAACCATCGTAAGGTTAAGCCCCGAGATGGTGCCTCTTCTAGTGGGACCAAAGTTGATCCTGCTAAACCCTGCCCTAACCCAAAGGAGGCAGAGTGCCACCACTGCCACAAGATAGGACACTGGAAGAGAAGCTGCCCAGAGTACATGCAAGCCATCAAGGAAGGAAAGATCAAGTTGTCTTTCGCAGGTATATACACAATTAAATCTAACGATTTGTCTCATGATATTTCTTGGGTTCTTGATACCGGTTGTGGTTACCACATTTGTTCTAATGTGCAGGGACTAAGAAGAAATAGAGACGTGGAGTATGGAAGAATAAATCTAATCATGGGGAACATAAGATCGTCGCCTGTGACCAAGATTGGAGTGTATTTTTTAGTGCTTAGGAATGGTTTATCTTTATATTTGAACAATTGTTGCTATTCGCCAGAATTGGCTAGAAACATCATTTCATTCCATGGTTTGTTTAGACAAGGTTTTAGATTTTCTTTTAATAATGAGAATGGTTCTATTTTGGCTTATCTAAATGGTGTCTTTTATTTTGAAGCAATACCGTGTAATGGAATTTATGAAACTGTTATGATTATAGATAACTTAGGAAATGATGTTTTATGCATGTATTCTTCCAATAGTATGGATAAGGCATCCTTATGGCATTGCCGTCTTGGACATGTCAACAAGAAACACATAGCCCAACTCCAAAAGGATGGAGTGTTGGAGTCATTCTACCTTAGGGAAGATGAAACATGCGAGTCTTGCGTACTTGGAAAGATGACCAAGTCACCGTACGCTGGTACTTGCGAAAGGGGTGAGGGTCTATTGGACCTCATACATACCGATGTGTGTGGGCCGTTTAGATCAACCACGAAGGATGGAAACCACGTCTACGTGACTTTTACCGATGACTATAGTAGATATGGGTATATCTATTTAATCAAGCAAAAGTCAGAAACATTTGAAAAGTTCAAAGAGTTCAAGAATGAAGTGGAGAATCAATTGGGTAGGAAAATCAAGATGCTTCGATCCGATCAAGGAGGAGAGTACCTAAGTCTTGAATTCCATGATTATATCAAGGAGTGTGGAATAGTTTCACAATTGACACCACCTAGGACACCGCAGTTGAATGGTGTGGTAGAAAGGCGTAATCGAACCTTGTTGGACATGGTTCACTCTATGATGAGTCGTGCTTCACTATCTATCTCTTTTTGGGGATATGCCTTAGAGACTGCCGCCCATATCCTTAACCGAGTCCCTACTAAGAAGGTTGCCAAAATACCTCACGAGATGTGGATAGGGAAAGCTCCCTCGTTAGTATATATCAAGGTTTGGGGTTGCGAGGCTTTCGTAAGATGAGATACTCATGATAATCACAAACCTCGTAGTGAGCGATGTATTTTCATCGACTACCCACATAAATCCTTTGGATATCTCTTCTATAGACCAAAGGACAATGTTGTCTTTGTTGCGAGGAGAGGAGTTTTCCGAGACAGTGGGAGGCAAATCGAGCTTGAAGAGATTCAAGAGTCGATAAATGAAGGAACCTCTACTGCTGGCACTCAACCCGAGGAGGAAACTCCGGTTGAACCGATTGACGTATCATTACCTCTTAGACGTTCCGAAAGAGTTAGAGTTCAACCCCAGTTGTATGTTTTTCATACTACTACCGAAGGGGACACGTATATTAGTGATAGTACACTAATAAACCTTGATGAACCTAATAGCTATAAGGAAGCCATGGTAGGCCCGGAGTCTGCAAAATGGAAAGAGGCAATGGATAGCGAGATCCAATCCATGTATGATAACAAAGTTTGGAATTTGGTTGATAATGTGCCCGGACGTAAGACCGTTGGGTGCAAATGGATCTTCAAGAAGAAGACCGACGTGGATGGAAAAGTACACACGTATAAGGCGTGATTGGTTGCGAAGGGCTTTACTCAAACTCCCGAAGTTGACTATGATGAGACCTTCTCACCAGTTGCGAAGATAAAGTCTATTAGAGTGATGCTAGCTATTGCCGCATTTCATGATTATGAGATTTGGCAAATGGATGTCAAGACCGCTTTCCTTAACGGGAAGTTGGCTGAGGATATTTACACGGCTCAACCGGAGGGGTTTGTGGATCCGAAGCATCCGAATAGAGTGTAAGCTTGAGAAGTCCATTTATGGACTGAAGCAAGCGTTTCGCAGAGGGAATCTTTGCTTCGATGAGAAAGTCAAAGAGTTTGGATTTGTACGAAGTGAAAATGAATCGTGTGTATATGTCAAAGCCAGTGGGAGTATAGTAAGCTTCCTCGTTCTATATGTCGATGATATATTACTCATAGGAAACAACGTCCCGACTCTACAGGAAGTTAAGTCCTGGCTCGGGAAGTGCTTCGCTATGAAGGACCTCGGAGAGGCTTCCTATATTTTGGGAATAAGGATAGTAAGAGAAAGAAGTAAGAGACTAATAGGACTTAGTTAGAGCACTTAATTAGATAAGGTACTAAAACATTTTAGTATGGAAAACTCAAAGAAGGGAGAATTACTGATACAAAGTAATGCCAAGTTGAGTAAGAATCAAATTCCGAGTACCGAAGCTGAGATAGCTGAAATGAGCCGAGTTCCATACGCTTCCGCAGTTGGTTCAATCATGTACGCTATGACTTGTACTCGCCCTGATGTAGCCTTTGCTTTGAGCATCGTTAGTAGATATCAAGGGAACCCTGGCAGAGCCCATTGGATTGCGGCGAAGAATATCCTTAAGTACCTTCGGAGGACGAAGGAATGGTTTTTAGTCCTCGGAGGGAGTGATGACTTGAAGGTGCGAGGGTATAGTGACGCCAGCTTTCAAACCAATAGGGACAATTACCGTTCACAGTCGGGCTGGGTCTTTACCCTGAATGGAGGAGCAGTAACTTGGAAGAGTTCCAAGTAGGAAACCGTAGCTGATTCAACGTGCGAATCAGAGTACATTGCAGCGAGCGAAGCATCGAAGGAGGCAATATGGTTGAAGAACTTCATCGGTGACCTTGGAGTTGTACCTGCCATAAAGGAGCCCATGGAGATTTTCTTTGATAATGAAGGAGCGGTTGCCTTGACCAAGGAACCGAGGGATCATGGTAGCTCTCGACATATCGATAGAAAATATCACTTCATCAGACATCATGTAGAAGAAGGACAACTCGTAGTGAAGAGGATATCATCAGAAGATAACCCAACAGATCCGCTTACGAAAGGACTGAGTAGGGTTAAGCACTTGCAGCATGCTAGGAGTATTGGGCTGAAGGATGATATTAGCATAGATTAGATAGTAGTAAAAACGTGTAATAGATAAATGTAATTAACATTTGATGATTAAATAAAGGAGTTTTATTTATGAGTAATGTTACTGTCTTATGTTAATTGTTTAACTATTGTTTCACTTTGCATGTTTTGACTTCCAGAATAATTGAGTTTATTAAGAATAATCAAATTATTCAAATCGTTCACAATCTTTCATATGTAGGAAGTAGATATGAATGAAGATTGTCATGAATTGGTGTGTAGATTGTCTAAATGGTATTAGACATAGCAAAAGATTGTTGCAACGTTCATGAGTGCTTATGAACTGGTTTTGAGCATTGGAACAAACCCGCGCTTGCTGGAATCACCTTATGGAATATGATATAAAAGGTGATCGCAAGACGATAATATCATATAGTCTTAAAACCTAGACATATGGTTTGTTATTTGTTAATTGATTGTACATTGATAATGCGAAAACGCATCAGTAACTTGGTGTTATAAAACGCATTGTTGTGTATAGTTGATTAATGAATAAGTAAATGCATATAAGTCAAAGTTTATCTGTTACTTTTATCCTAAGAAGGAAAAAGTGATATCTCGTCGCTCGATGATTTGATTTGACTTATGTGCCGGGCCCGGTCAGAACTGAATTGATGTGTTCGATTAAGTTCTATGTCAAATAAATCGGAGATCGAGAAACCAAATGCTAGACTAATTATTCCATAAAATTGTCAGCATGATATCTAACAGAGGACTGTACGATCCTTAATCTAAAGGACAAGATTGATTAGTTTAACAGCGTCTTTGAGAGCTACGATGGCAAACCGGATTGTACTTGTGCATATAGTTACTAGACTTATCCAATTGGGAGACTGTTGGAATAGTATCTAAGGCTGCAACTATATTAGCCAAGTACTTGACCCGGTTGTGCATGGTCCTTTTGGGTTGCCTTCACCAAAGCAACTTGACTGGAGAAATAAATAGAGAAACAGGTTATTATGATTTATTAATATGTTATAAGAATAATATATTAAAGCAGAAATCATATTTGTTTAATTAATATTGGTCAATAATTAATTAGGAATTAATTTTGAGATCAAGTGTAATTAATTAAACTAGAGGGGCTGAATTGTAATTATGTGATAGTTGCAAAATAGGGCAATGGTTATCCTTGTTAAAGGATGGACGAATTCAAGGATAAGGATATCCTTAAAATCATCCAAGGTCCAAGAGATAAGGGTTTTCAAGGCTTATCTTGTGGTTGCTTGGTGGGCAAGTAACTGGATAAGGATAAGGACTAAAACCCTAATCCCAACCCTATATAAAGACCCCTAAGGCCTTAGGACTTTGTCCACTTGATCCCTAGAGCATCTAAGGACGATTTCTACCTCCTCCCTTCTCTCTCTATAGCTTCTCCAATTACTTGTGGTGTTTGTGAGTCATTAGTGGCACTACATTTGTGGTGCTTTCTTTCAAGACTAAGGGTTTGAAGATTTAAGTTGTTATTGCAATATAACAACAAGAGTTATGTGATTTAACCTTATATATGAATTTCGAAAATAGCATGCTACATTAGGGTTTTATCCATGTGATCATAATATTGTGTATCTAATAGTGAAAACATAGATCCAAATTTGGGTTGCATGCACACATAGGATTGTTTGTAGAAAATCCTTCAGTTATGACATTAAAAATCGTCCAAACTCATGAACATCAAGGAGTGTACAACCGTACACCCTCAAGTGGCCGTACAACCTTTGTTTGGTGCCTATTAGCCTCAAAACTCACATTCTATGCAAAATCATGCTCAAGAACACTTAGGGGATGCACGTTATGACCTTGAAGAACACTTTTGACCATCTTTGAAAGACCATCAAGGGTGTACAGCCGTACACACCCATTGTGTGGCCGTATACACCCTTTTAAGGTCCAAAATGATAAAAAACACCCCTCTAAGTTAAGCTATGGCTAAGACACACTTCCTAGATAATTCCCAAGGCCTTAAGACACACTTTAGGATGTTTCATAGGGAGTGTGCCGCCGCATAACTACTTGGGCCGCACACCTTGGCCGCACACACACAAAACTTATGCATTCTGGCCTTACACTCCATTTGTGAGGCTATATACCCCGTATATGCAATCATATGTGATTGTAACAATTCAAAATTAGTATTTCCTAGTCCCTAAAGTGATTTCTTATCATAATTAGTTGAGTTGAACACTAATTATATACATATATGTACCATTATATGCTTATTAGGATTGCTTATGCCCGAGATTTCACTTTGCACTCAACATGCTTTCCCGATCTTTCATTCAAACAACTCACTACAGGTGAGTTCATACCCCTACAATCAACCTTTTAAACTGTTTTTAATGCTTTAGGGGGGGGGGGGGGATACAAATAAACACAATTGAAATTTTGTTAGTATAAACATTTATATACTTGCTAGACAACTTGTTTCAAACCGTTTTCCAACTGCTTTTCAAACATTGTTAGACTTCTTTTTTAAAACCCTTTCTAAACTATTTAAAACTCTTGTCAATTCCTTTTACTTTCAAAACCATATTTAGTTATGTATTATTGCATATGTATGTCTTAATGGACTTACGGCTGTTGTGGATAACCTTATTTCCCATTCCTTTTTTGGTTGTGGGCTTAGGGTAGGATACACTAGTCCGACTGTCGATTAACTCATAGTTATACATGTTAAATAGATAATAGAATATAAAGTTTTATCTTTAAAATCTTTACTTAACTCAACTGTTCAAACTGAGCAATTGAGCCTTGTCTACAAGTCGATACCAAACACACATCTAGAAAACTGTAATAGGTGTAGTTTAGCGATCAGATACAAACAACAGAAGCGAACATATACACATACATTTACATATACAATGAACGGAAGAGAACATATACATATAACAGAACAGAATCGAGCATATATATATATATATATATATATATATATATATATATATATACAAGTACAGTAAGAATACGATAACTAAAATGTGAAATACTACTTCCTGGTATAACAATACATTGCTGAATCACCTTTGTAACCAGAGTCTCTTGGAGGGAGAGCAGGCATCGTGTGTATAGTTCTATATGGGATAGACACTCCTACACCCCGACTGCAAGCTATAGTCCCAACCGATAAGGCCAAAGGGTGACAAAATGTCACCTCACTAATTTATGACGCCAGAAAGTCGTCACGTATTTAGCCGTCAATCAGTATGGTTACAAGTAATTCACATTTAACCCCTTTAATTAACCAAATCAAAATTAAAGACAAGAAGACTCTCCAAGGATTATTGTACATTTAATACATCTATGAGTCTTCGGTTGTAGCATTTCATATTCGGTAGTGTCTTTGCTGAGATAAAACATTCCATTTTTCCAAACAAAATGATAGACATAAATGGGAGAAAACATAATTTTATATAGGTATAAAGTACTACTATGTTTTCCATACTATTTCAAGTACATATGCAAACATTACATTTTTATACAAGAACAAACATGTATAACAGTCGGGTCTCGAGTAGGAGGCTACATTCACTTTAAGTAGGAAATATAGGATTTTCTGGGAAAACTTTACAAACATTTCAAGGTTTTAATACAAACACTACGAGATTTGTAATTGCTAAATGACACTAAACACTTATGAACTCACCATCATTTTATGCTGATACTCTCTTTCAAACTAACTTGTATTCTCAGGGAACCAGTAAGACAGGTACACCCATGCAGCTTTTGAAGGACGAAGTGGATTTAAGACTCGTCATTATTTTGTTTATACATTTTTGGTGTAACATCCCCCTCTGGCACGTATCACAATATTGTCCGCTTGGGCCAGAGGGGGGTGTTACAAATGGTATCAGAGTTAGGGCACGGGTCGATGTGTTCGCCAGGGACATCGAACCCTATAATGGGAGGTGAAAGTGGGTTAGATCTGATCCCACATCGGCTGGGAAGGAGAACTAAGCATTCCTTATAAGGGGTGTGGATACCTTCCCTATTACAACACGTTTTAAAGTCGTGAGGGCAGTAGATCCCATAAGAACTCTACAGTTAAGCATGCTTGGGCGGGAGTAGTACCAGGATGGGTGACCCCCTGGGAAGTCCTCATGTCGAGTGGCCCAAAGCGGACAATATTGTGATACGTGCTAGAGGGGGATGTTACATTTGGTGTCATTTAAACCTTACAAAAGAACAAACATGTATTTAACTATTCTATTAATGCAATATATGTTGTTGCTTGTTTTACTATTACGATTTGTTATGATACTGTACATGACGTCCTCCGCCCCCGAATGTTTCCACCAATTCGGTTTGGAGGTGTGACAGATTGGTATCAGAGCATTGTTTGTAGTGAATCGAATATATCAACCCATAAAAGATATACAAACTATAAACACAACGAGATTAAAATACTCTGACCAAGAGTCTATACTTTTAAATAATAAAATATTTAACTAAGTATACATATATGCATTCTTACTAAGGTCAGTATCATACTAGAACAGAACAACAATATTACGATTGTTGAAAAATACAGGTAGACTTGGGGATGTATGGTCAGTTCTAGGAATGGCATAGCCTGATCAACTATGTCAGTCCGAGAAGTGATTAGCATATGCCCAAGAGTAGTTGTAGTGTTGCAACAAGTCTAGAAACTTACCAACACTACTACAACGAAAACACAAAAATAGAACACAAAACTTAAAATACTATAGGAGTATTTTGTATTACCATAATTACTTATTTGAAAACTAAAGGTATTTATTAGTAGGTCGATAGTTGCTTAGTGGATACGCTAAGGTTTTATGTGACTAAGGTATCATAGACTTATAATTTGTGATATTTGCTTTACTTCATGTTCCTTGTTTCGTTGTGGATTTAGATTTAGGATCGCTTATTCGAAGGTCTATCCTATTTTGATAACATGTAACTAGTATGCAGCAAGCAAGCATTGAAGTAACTAATAAAGATCATCCTATAATTATCATAATTAGTGCATCTATTAACTTTTCTTTTCCCCTATTCTCGCGTAGATAACATGGTTGGCTTCCATCTCCCCGATGATCCGTATTTTCCCAACCAAGGAAATGGTGGGTGGCTCGATGATGAGCCAAAAGAGAACCATCCAATCCCTTTGGATGATCACCTTGCAGAGGGCTTTTCGGAGGACTCTGACTCCAATCCTGAAGTCAATAACCTACCCTCTGTGACTCCTGTTCCAAATCCTAACCCTCGTCCAACTTTTCGAGGCCCGATTCCTCCCTGAGTGGAAAGCTTGGAAATGTGGAGTCAAGAGCAGGATCAACCCATGTCATTCAATGGAGACATAATCTTTTATGACCTGAGCGAAGGAGGCTCAGCAGACAGGGTTCTGCCAATCCTGGTCCGCAGAGTTGCTCAAAATGAAATACAAGGCATGACAGCTCTCAACCGAATCATGGAAATTGATGCCAATGCGAGAATGCATACAATCCTCACCATTCATCTTGAAGATGCTCGTGAAAGGTCTATAAGAGACCAACAGGCCCTGCAGTAAGAGCTTGTTGCGACTCGGGTTAAAGTCATAGAACTCCGGGTTCGCCAAAGAGTTTATCAACGACACCTTTTTGACATGGAGTGTCAACTGGCAAGCTTGAGGGTTCACCTGAGGGGTACCCGTCGCCGGTAGAAGATGCTCTACTTGTCTTCTTTTTAGGTTAAGGAATAGCCTTCGTATCTATGATCTATGTAGTACATTTCCTGTAAAATATTTCTATCTTTGAAGTATTGTAACAACAACTTCTATGCTGTCAAATTTTCCCTTGTTGGTATGATGTAAGACCTACTCCAAGGTCGAGTTTTCTGAACTCTGTGTAACTCTATACCAACTATAATTATAGAAGTAATTCCCACTATATGATCATCTCTCTTAAATTCTATTATGACACTGTATTTCTCTTAATAACCCTAAATGAGGTCTCATCACTATTTTATCTTTTATAGATAAAAGATGCCTCCTCGCAAACGTCCAAACAGAGGCATGCTTGTAAATCAAACTCCACTACCACCTCCCCCTTCGCAGTTGGATGCGGTGATGTTCCAGGCTGCTGTGACCGCGGCTGTGACCACAGCCATGACTCAAGTAAATTATGGTGGTGCCAGTGGAGCTGGAATGGGTACTACCTCTAACCATGGTGAAATCCAAACACGTACACGAGAGTGTACCTATAAAGACTTCATCAGCTGCAAACCGATGTTCTTCAATGAAACCGGAGGAATCATTTCATTGTCTCAATGGATTGAAAGAACAGAAAAGATCTTTGAGATTTTCTCCTATCCTGAAGGAAGCAAAGTAAAATTTGCTGCCTACACCTTCTCTGAAAGGGCCCTGACATGGTGGAATGGCCTTGTCAAGTCACTCACACTGGTGGTGGCTAACGCTATGGGCTGGGAGACACTGAAAGATCTGATGTCAAAGGAGTAGTGCCTGAGGGGCGAGGTTCAGAAACTTGAAGAGGAACTGTGGAGCCTTAAAATGAAGGGTTCCGACATAGTGGCCTATACTGCCAGATTTAACGATCTGGTAACTCTATGTCCAAACATGGTCCCCACCTAGAGTAGGAAGATCAAGAGATACATCTAGGGCTTGGTACCCTGGTATCAAGTAAACGTTCTAGTATTGAACCCTACAACTTTTGATAGTGCCAAGCAATTGGCCCAAAGGCTTATCGATCACGGGGTTCCTCCTCCAATAACAACTACAACTGATGTCTCAGCACCAGCCAAAGCGGTCGACGAAAAGAGAAAGTGCTGGGACCGAAAGAAGGGCCTATCAACTCAACCTTCTTCCAAGAACCAACAGGTTGTGGCCATCCGTACTGCCACAACTCCTGTTGCCCGTGTACTAGCAAAGCCATATGCAGGGAGTCTACTCAAGTGCACCAAGTGCAATTTCCATCACAACGGCCCCTGCTGGGAAATGCACTGCAGCAACTGTGACCAGAAGGGTCATACTATCCGGTTTTGCAAAGCACCACCAAGACCCATCATCCAAGTCCCTGGTAGATGAGTAAGCCAGGCCTGCTACGGGTGTGGCGAGACAAGGCACTTCCAAAAGAAACTGCCCTAAAGCTGGGAATGCGGGTGGAGCAGGGAGACTACTTGCTATTGGTCACAATGAAGTCATGGCAGACCCCACGGTGGTCATGGGTACATTTTTCCTCAATAACTCCTATGCATGCATCCTATTTGATAGTGGAGCGGTGAGGAGCTTCGTGAATCAAAAATTTAAACACTTACTTAATCAAGCACCACAAGCACTAAAAGAAACCTTCATCGTAGAAATGGCTAACAGAAAGACAGAGAGTTCTGACAAGATTTACATAGGTTGTACCCTTATACTAGATAACTATTCTTTTCCAATCGACCTCATACCAGTTTCAATCAAGATTTTCAATGTCATTGTGGGCATGGACTGGTTGAGTATCTATTGTGTCGATATTCTGTGTTTTGAGAAAGCAATCCATCTAAATCTACCGAGTAGCGAAACCTTGTTGATCTATGGCGACAAACCCAGTACGAATCTTCGTATAGTCTCAACCATGCAAGTCCGGAAGTACCTACGAAAGGAATATCATGCATTCCTTGCTTATATAGTCGATGTGAACTAAGAAACAAAAGACCTAAAGGACCTCCCAGTAGTGTGCAACTTCGCCGACGTCTTTCCGGAAGAACTACTAGGGTTACCACCCCAACATCAAGTCGAATTTAGAATCGACTTAGTTCCAGGGGCTACCCCCGTAGCCAAATCAACCTATCGTCTACCACCAGCTGAGATGCAGGAGCTATCCGGTCAACTTAACGAACTGCTTAACAAGGGCTTTATAAGACCAAGCTTCTCACCTTGGGGAGCGTTATTCTTGTTCGTGAAGAAGAAAGACGGGTCGTTTAGAATGTGTATCGATTACAGAGAAATGAACAAACTGACTGTCAAGAATCGTTACCCCCTGCCCCATATAGAAGATTTATTCGACCAAGTACAAGGGTCGAGCTATTTTTCAAAGATTGATCTGAGATCCGGGTACCGCCAATTACGAATGCTAGAAGAGGATGTTTCGAAGACAAGCTTCCGAACTCGTTATGGGCACTATGAGTTTGTAGTGATCCCATTCGAATTAACTATTATCCCCGCAGTATTCATGGATTTAATGAATAGAGTGTTTCATACTTACTTGGATCAGTTCGACATTGTGTTCATTGATGACATACTTATCTACTCTCGTAGTAAGGAAGAGCACAGTAAACATCTGCGGCAGATCTTGGAAACACTACGGTCAAAGAAACTTTATGCAAAATTTTCAAAGTGTGAATTTTGGAACCGAAGAGTCAAATTCTTAGGTCACGTGGTTAGCGGAGTAGGAATCCACGTGGACCCTTCCAAAATCAAACCATTGAGAACTGATCAACACCGAAGATGCCTACGGAAATTTGTCAATATCTAGGTCTTGCTGGCTACTATCGTAGATTCATTCAGAACTTCCTGCGAATTACGAAGCCTCTTACTACATTGACCCAAAAAAGTGTGGCCTTTGACTAGGAAGAGAAAAAAGAAAAGGCGTTCCAAACGCTAAAACAAGCCTTATACACCGCACCGATACTATCCCTCCCATAAGGAATAGAGGACTTCATGGTTTATAGCGATGCATCCAACCAAGGACTTGGCTGTTTCCTAATGCAACGAGGTAAGGTCATCGCTTATACCTCAGGATAGCTAAAGACACATGAGGTCAACTACACCACCCATGATCTTGAGTTAGGGTTAGTTGTGTTTGCTCTTAAGACATGGAGACACTACCTGTATGGTACGAAAAACACTATCTTTACAGACCACAAAAGCCTTCAACATATATTCGACCAGAAGGAGCTTAATATGAGCCATCGATGGTGGGTCGAGCTACTCAATGACTAAAAATGAGAAATTCATTATCATCCCGGTAAAGCCAATGTAGTAGCTGACGCCATAACTCGGAAAGAATACTCTGGTCGTAGAGTCAAATCATTGACTATGACTATCCATTCACACTTGTCCACACAAACTAAGGAGGCCCAGCTTGAAGCTTTGAAACCTAAAAATGTGGCGGGTGAATCCCTGAGAGGGATGGATAAGAACTTGGAAGTCAAGGGTAACAGAGCCTTATATTTCATGGACCAAATCTAGACAACGAAACATGGTGGTTTCAGAGACTTGGTCATGACTGAAGCGTACAACACTCGATATTCTGTCCACCCAGGTTCAGATAAGATGTATATGGATCTTAAAAAGTTATACTGGTGGCCTAACATGAAAGCAGAGATAGCTACCTTCATGAGTAAATGCCTTACTTGTGCAAAGGTTAAGGTCGATTACCAAAAACCCTCAGGGTTACTACAACAGCCGAAGATACCAGAATGGAAGTGGGAGCGGATCACGATGGACTTCATAACCAAGTTGCCCAAGACAACGGGTGGTCTCGATACAATTTGGGTGATCGTAGACCGGTTAACAAAGTCCGCACACATTTCCTACCCGTCAAAGAAATTGACAAGAAGGAGAAACTAACCCGAACATACATTAGGGAGATAGTAAGACTCCACGGTGTTCCCATATCCATTAGCTATGATAGAGATAACAGATTCACTTCAAGGTTCTAGCAGTCGCTACAAAGTTCCCTAGGAAGTAGGTTGGACATGAGAAAAACCTATCATCCACAGAACGACGGACAAACTGAAAGAACCATTCAAACTTTAGAAGGTATGTTCGGAGCCTATGTGATCGATTTTGGGAAGGCATGGGATACTCATTTACCTATTGTCGAGTTTTCCTACAACAATAGTTATCACACAAGCATAAAGATTGCTCCATTTGAAGCCCTCTATGGCCAAAAGTGCAGATCCCCTCTGTGTTGGGCTGAGGTGGGTGACAGTCAATTAGCTAAAGGACGAGTTCCTAACATCACTATTACAGGTCCGAAGATCATACGGGAAACGACAGAGAAAATCGTTCAGATTCGTGAGCGATTGAAAGCCTCTAGAGACTGAAAGAAATGCTACGTGGACAAGCGAAGGAAACATTTGGAATTCCAGGTGGGAGACAACGTTCTTTTTAAAGTCTCAACCTATAAGGGCTTGATACGTTTCGGTAAGCGTGCAAAGCTAAATCCAAGATACATAGAGCCTTTCAAGATTCTCGTTATAATTGGCCCTGTGGCTTACAAACTCAATCTACCTCATGCACTTAGTAACATACATCCTAGTTTTCACATCTCGAACATGAAAAAGTGCCTATCCGACGAGACTCTTGTAATCCCATTCAACGAGATCGAGATCAACGAGAGCCTCAACTTCGTGGAAGAACCTGTAGAGATCATGGACCGAGAGGTCAAGCAAACGAAGCAAATCTGTATCCCGATAGTTGAAGATAGTTTTTGATATATTTGGATGAAGTTTTATTCATGTAGAATAGTTCTAACTGGTATACTTTCTTTGCAGGTCATGGTGGTTTTGGTAACTCAGTATCTAAAAGAAAATTTATTTATGATTTTCATGAATCATAGGGAGTTCATATACATTTAAAAATGGAGTTTAATGGGTCATACAATGTCTATTTGTATCTCAATGGATTTTAGTTTATGGATTTTAATGGTTTAACATGCAAAAATTTTAGAGTCACATAATTTTTTGAGTTAAAATTAGGAGATGATTAATGTTCCTGATCGAGTACAATTGGTATTTTCCCTCTTGCACTCACTCATTAATTTCAATTATGTAAGAATTAGAAAAATTATAAGATATTTAGCACCACACATGATTTTTTTGAACATTTAGTAAAAAAATATACAGTCGATAATTCTATTGTTTTTTTTTTTGGCCAAATTTGATGTAGATGCTGATAATGTTTGAAAGCGAGTTGTGAACAATTGGTATTCACGTGACCAACCTGGTGACAATGATAACATATCCTCATATCCGAGGAAGGGGAGGACTGGCGGCAATCCCTTATGTAATGCCCCTCCTTGACACATTTGTGGAAACCACTACCCAATCGGCACACCCTCGAATGAACCTTCCCGCACTTCCCACAAGTGAAACCCTGTTGCCGTACATACCTTCTATCAACGGTCTTGGACAGCTTCAGTGCCGATTGGGACTGTGTATGGGCCTGCCTCTGCTCTTGAAGTTGCAACTCAATCACAAGCTCCCACCTCCTAGTAGCCTCCTGTAACTCTAGCGAACTATCACATCGCTGGGTGGCAACAAATTGACGGATATTAGTCTTGAGCATGCTCAGATAACATGTCATTTGAGCCTGCTCAGAAGCAAACTCAGGGAAAAACATCGCCCTCTCAGTAAACATCCGAGGGATTGTGACAACCAAGAATTTCTACCTTGTATAATTATTCAAATCAATCAAGTTTAGACTCGTTTTACAATCTTCTAGCATTGTTTAGAGTCAAATAGAGCGTTCTAAGCCTAGTATCTTCAAGTTAGGGTGTAGAAATAAATCCCACAATTTCAAACACTTCACAAAATGGCCATTCACTCCATCATGAGAAGTGTATGGCCGTACACCCCCCTTCTGGCCGTACACTCTGGTCTATATATTGAGGACTTTGCCTCTATTCAACCCTTTTCACCTCCCTTAGCCAAGAACTCATTTATACTCTCAATTATTATGTAATCTGCACATAGATCATCAAGAGTGCTTGTATTCTTCCCTTTATTGGTTAATTCTCCCTCTTTCTTGTATGAACCACTGATTTCATCCATGAAATTACTCCATTTTGGTAGATCTTCAAGTATTCTTCAGGTTCACCAAGAACACCTACTAAGTTCTTGGACCCCAAACACCCCTAAAGGCTTCTATATCATAAGTACTCCTTACCATGCTTGATACGTACTAGTTATGACATTAAAAATCCTCCAAAATCATGAACATCAAGGAGTGTACGACCGTACACCCTCAAGTGGCCGTACACCCCTTTGTTTGGTGCCTATTAGTCTCAAAACACACATTCTATGCAAAAGCAAGCTCAAGAACACTTAAGGGATGCAAGTTATGACCTTAAATAACACTTTTGACCATCTTTGCAAGACCATCAATGGTGTATGGCTGTACACACCCATTGGGTGGCCGTACACACCCTTTTAAGGTCAAAAATGATAACAAACACCCTTCTAAGTTAAGCTATGGCTAAGACACACTTCCTAGATGATTCCCAAGGCCTTAAGACACACTTTAGGATGTTTCATAGGGAGTGTGCGGCCGCACACCCACTTGGGCTGCACACCCTGGCCGCACACACACAAAACTTATGCATTCTGGCCTTACACTCCATTTGTGAGGCTATATACCCCATTATATGCAATCATATGTGATTGTAACATTTCAAAATTAGTGTTTCCTAGTCCATAAAGTGATTTATTATCATAATTAGTTGAGTTGGACACTAATTATATACATATATGTACCATTATATGCTTATTAGGATATGCTTATGCCTGAGATTCACTTAGCACTCAACATTCTTTCCCGATGTTTCAGTCAAACAACACACTACAGGTGAGTTCATACCCCTGCAATCAACCTTTTAAACTGTTTTTAATGCTTTAAGGGGGGGGGGGGGATACAAATAAACACAATTGAAATTGTGTTAGTATAAACATTTATATACTTGCTAGACAACTTGTTTCAAACCGTTTTCCAACTGCTTTTCAACATTGTTAGACTTCTTTATAAAATCATTTCTAAACTATTTAAAACTCCTGTCAATTCAATTTACTTTCAAAACCATATTCAGTTATGTATTAGTGCATAAGTATGTCTTAATGGACTTAGGACTATTGTGGATAACCTTATTTCCCGTTCCTTTTTTGGTTGTGGGCTTAGGGTAGGATACACTAGTCTGACTATCGATTAACTCATAGTTATACATGTTAAATATGTAATAGAATATAAAGTTTTATCTTTGAAAGCTTTACTTAACTCAACTGCTCAAGCTGAGCAATTGAGCCTTGTCTACATGTCGATACCAAACAAACATGTAGAAAACTATAATAGTTGTAGTTTAGCGATCAGATACAAACAATAGAAGCAAACATATACACATACATGTACATATACAATGAACTGAGGAGAACATATACATATACAAGAAAAGAATCTAGCATATACATATACATATACATATAAGTACAATAAGAATACCATAACTAAAATGTGAAATACTACTTCTTGATTCAACAATACATTATTGAATCACGTTTGTAACCAGAGTCTCCTGGAGGGAGAGTGGGCATCGTGTGTATAGATCTATATGGGATAGACACTCTCACACCCCGACTGCTAGCTACAGTCCCAGCCAATAAGGCTGAGGGGTGAAAAAATGTCACCTCACTAATTTATGACGCCAGAAGGTTGTCAGGTATTCAACCGTCAATCAGTATGGTTACAAATAATTCACATTTAACCCCTTGAATTAACCAATTCAAAATTAAAGACAATAAGACTCTCCAAGGAGTATTGTACATTTAATACATCTATGAGTCTTTGGTTTTATTATTTCATATTCGGTAGTGTCTTTGCTGAGATAAAACATTCCATTTTCCAAACAAATGATAGGTATAAATAGGAGAAAACATACCTTTAGAAGGGTATAAAGTACTACTACTTTTTTCCATACCATTTCAAGTACATATGAAAACATTACATTTTTATACACGAACAAACATGTGAAACAGTCGAGCCTCGGGTAAGAGGGTACATTCATTTTAAGTAGGAAATAAAGGATTTTATGGGAAAACTTTACAAACTTTTCAAGGTTTTAATACAAACACTATGAGATTTTTAATTGCTAAATGACACTAAACACTTATGAACTCCCCAGTATTTTATGCTGATACTCTCTTTCAAAATAACTTATATTCTCAAGGAACCAGTAAGACAGGTACACCCATGCAGCTTTTAAAGGGTGGAGTGGATTCAAGACTCGTCATTATTTTGTTTATACATTTTTGGTGTCATTTAAACCTTACAAAAGAACACACATGTATGTAACTATTATATTAATGCAATGGATGTTGTTGCTTGTTTTGTTATTATGCTTTGTTATGATACTATAAATGACGTCCTCCACCCTTGAATGTTTCCGCCAATTCGGTTTGGGGGTGTGACAGTGATATCCTTCACCGACTAGGTACCCTATCTCAGATCCAAGAACTCCTGAGCTAACCGTTCCTACTCAACTCGTGGAATATAGCAAGCACGAAACATATCCTTGAACTGCTCCCAAGTAACCGCAACTCTATAATCATTAGTATAAGACCTAGTCATCAACCTCCACCAGTCCTTTTCCTAAGACCTCAGTAGGTTCAGGGCACATCTAACCTTTGGTCAGTAGGAAATGAACATGTGAAGAAACATCCCTCTACATCAGATAACCACCTCCTGGCCTTGATGGGATTCTAAATCCCATCAAAAGTAAGGGGCTTGGTGTTATCAAAGTCCTGGTACTAGAATATGCCCTACTAGCTCTTCCCCCTACCACTGATACAGCCGGTGTAGCTATTGCGACAGCCATCTCTACAAGGGTTGCGTGTTTGTCATCAAACTACTCCATCATGGCGGTCTTTATAGACCCGAACTGTTGGATTAGTGTCTAAGTCCATAACTAGAATTGGTATGTACTTGACCCGATTTGGCATGGTCCATTTGGGTTGCATGCTATTAGAACGATTTGGATAGACTTTTGTGAGAAAAGGATATTATGATTTATTGATATATTATAAGTTCTAATATATTAATATAAAATCATATTATTTAACTAGTATTGATCAAGAATTAATTTGGAATTAATTTTGTGATCAAAAGACACTAATTAAAGATATGTGGATTGATTGTGTAAATCATTCATTCTTATATATGTGGGCTTATGATCCATAGATCATCATGTTGGGCTAAACCCATGGATACTCCATGGAGGTTTTAACCTATGGAGCATGAAGAATATGGAAAGTCATGAGTTACATGGAGTAACCCTAATATCCATAATATATAAATACCCTATAGCTCAAGAAATCGGCCCTACGGATTAATATGAGAGGGCTAGCCGATTTTGAGCATAAGAACTTTTCTCTCAAGTTATTCCAAGTTGTTGGTGGTGTTGTGTGAACCATTTGAGGTGTCACACTTTGGGCACTAGGCTCTTAAACTCCATGGAATCAAGCTACAACAAAGAGGTATGTTATCCTAACTAGTATCTTGTCTTGTTTATGTCAATTGCATGTTAGTTATAGGCTTAATGCCTTGGAAACCATTTGCATGTATAATTAATGAAAACATAGATCCAAGGTATTTAGGGTTGTATGTGCACCATAGGATGTTGTAGTATACTAAAACACATCAGTGGCATCAGAGCCAAGGCTTGTTTTCAAGTTATACTTGCTGAAATGGCTGAAAATCGAAGTTTTTTTTTTGCTGTCTGGATAGGGGACTTGACAAGTACATTGAGGGACTCGGTGAGTCCATGTACAAACTCATCCAACTCGTCGAGTTTATTCTTGCACTCGGCAAGTTGGAGCCCCTGACAGCATATCTTCGAGTTTTAAGGCTGAAATTTGACTAGAATCATTACCCTAATCTGTTTTTGAACCTATAAACCTATTTTTGATGTGTTAATGTTCATTCTAATCCAATTCAATTGATAATTATCAATATATTCATGTTTTGTATTAGTTTAATGGTTAGACTAAATACATGAAAATTGTTTGGTATTAATTATCTTGTTCTTATGAGTTAACTTAGATTAATAGAAAAATTATGTGATAATTTATTTTTTGTCCAAATTGATCTAAATGTTATTCATAAAATGTTTTTTTGTAACTTGCCCTCAAGTTATATGAAAAGTCTCATTTATGATTTTAAAACTCATAAGACTTCCATAAGCTATAAAAATAAAGAGTCTCATTTTTAAATGCTTTAAAGTCTTCCATAACTTGTCCTCAAATTATGGAACTTGAAGAGTTTTTCATTAAAACTACTTTAAACTCATAAGTTATGGAAACGAAAAAGTTTTTTTAATTGTTCAAAACTTTCCCTCAAGTTTTGGAATTTGTAATGTCCCCCCCCATGAATACTTTAATTCCAAGTTAAGCCCTTAGAATTTTAAAAGTTAAAATTCAAGCCTTATACTATAATATTAATAGTTAATAGTGATATATATGTATAAGAATAAAGTCAGTCTTACTGTTAGTAGTAACCATTCATGAAGCCGGTCTATAAGGGGGGGGGGGGGTATAAGGTTACTACCTATAAAATGGCAGTTTAATGGGTATCCACTCTTACCCATCGCTTCCTTGACTGGTGAGGGTCGTTAGCCGAAAGGGTAGGAAAGGACATTAATTCTCCCTTCAATAAAAGTATAATGATAAATACTAAGTAAGTAAACACTTATGAATTCCCAATCTTAGTTACTTAGGAAAATCTGCATTTGGTGCTAACCCATGAAATTACACTTTCTACCTTACCATGTCATTGGTGGAGCGTGTGTGGGTAACTGGCACACTAACATGGACTAGTAAGAGTGGCAAAGGGTGACTTAATGTTTATCATAGATCGGTGGAGCGCATGTGGGTAACCAGCATATCGATTGGTGATAAAAATTAAGGGTATCAAGTTAATTTGCATGATTATTCAGACCTTGTTTGTGATCCTCGACATCCCAGTCACAAACTTGAGAGGGCACAATCGAGATTTAAACACCCCGTTCAAAAGCTCAATGAATCTCAAAATATCTAGGAGTTTCAATCCATTTAAAAACCAATACCCTATTAGGGTTTCATGGTGGAAATTGGTGAATCGTCATTCGCCTACCTTCAAATATTCTATAGCTTGAATTACGACATCCCTCTTAAAAGTTAGAAAATATTGTGTTGGGTCCTAGCCTTAATATTTCATATTGGATGTTATATTAAGGACTTAAATCAACTAAATTGAATTTCTCCTATTGTAGATGTCTGATTCAGACAACTATGATCTTCCCAAATCTATTGCAACAAGCTTTCCTAATGAAGATGATGTCCCATGGATGGATCATGGAAATCATACTTCTCTACCTCCACCTCCTCCAATGATTCTCCATAACCCACAAGTTTAAAGACTTGAATAGTTCAAGGTCACTCAAGCCCTATTGTTAAGTCTATATGCACTCACATATTGAATATGAAGTCACATATTAACAAGATGGGTGAGTTAGGTGTCAAAGTCTCAAGGAAGTTGGCTGTTGACTGGGTTCTTCAATCATTCCCTAAGTCACATAGTGAGTTCTTTAAGGATTATTGTGTAACAGACTATGACATGACCCTTGATGATCTTACCTATTTTCTTGTTGCTGCTGAATCAACAATGATTGAGGGCACTGGTAAAACAAATTTGATTGGAAGATTAACTTCCCAAACTTCCATGGACATTGACAATGGTGACATTAGAAGTACAGAAAAGCTTTTTCTTCCCAATCGAAAGGGACTGGCCATAGTCAACGTGGTTGACCACATGGAAAAGAGAAAGGCTATGTTTTAGATAGTCTTGTGTACCATTCTAAAGAGGTCCATATGATTCTTTTGCCAAAAGAAGGGGCATTGGTTGTGAAGCTACCCAAATTACCTGAAAGTCCATAAGGATGGTAAAAGCCAACAAATTTGACTATGCTTCAAGTAAAATCCATTATCTGACTCTATTAAGTTCCTATTTGAGATTCTTATTACATGTTGTGACTAGGTCACATTTTGATGTTTTGTAGAATCGAAGAAAGGAAGCTTAAAGGAAGACTAAGCTGATTCTGATCGTGAAGATCAGAATTTTGAGCTTCTACTTAAGAGTTATGATATATTTCTTAGGAATAGATAACAACATAGTTTTTATATGCATTTGCATTGTAAGGATAGGCTTTTCCGCATGCTTTAAATAAAAGAAAAGTTTTGATTTTATTTATTTTAATTTTCTTTGCAATGGGATTTGTGAAAATTGTTGTTTATATGATTCCATTGATAGCAATATTGGAAAATTGGATTTGATTCTTTCATTGTGGTAGTGTCATAATTTACCAAATAAGGTAAGATTATAATCATCCAAGTTTCAGTTGGATAGAAACTTGGAATCATGCAACTTGTAATGTATGCTGAATGAGAGTTTTCATCTTCGGGAAATTAAGACTAATTCCTTGTTCACATGCATATGTGATTCAAGTGAAGGACTAGGAGATCAGGTACACTTAGTTGTGCGCTGATCAGGTCCACCACAAAGGACGATAAGGCGATTCGTCATGATTTACTAAAGCTTAGTAAATATGGGTACGCTTACAAGTTTAAGTGTAATTCTAAAACATTGGAAAAGTTTCAATGTAAGGAAGAACGGGTGAGAAGAATCAAATTAGGCAGAAAGATAAAAGTTTCTCCAATTTAATAAGATGGGAGAGTACTTTAGTATCGTGTTTTTTGATTATCTTAGTGATTATGAAACCATATCACAATTGATTATCTAAGGACATCTTAGTGCATTTGTTTGACTAAGAAGAGGAATCGTGAATTGTTGAAATGGTTAATCAAGAAGATGAATCATTCTTCATTCCAAAGCAATTCTTAGAGTGATGATCCAAGATTATAACCTTGAGTGACATAAAGAAAGGTTTAAAACACTTGTCAAATGCAGAGTAAAATGCTTTCTGACTTTTGTACATTTGAAATTGGTAAGTTGTGATGTTTTGGATAAAACAAAGACCAACTAAGACCAATTGTGTGAAGTGTCTATCTTGATAAGTATCCGTACTAACTATTGAAGATTTGTTTTGTAAAGGAATGGTTCTTAAGAAGAGAATCTTATATGTCAAGAGGTCAGTGGGAGTTTTAAAGATCTTGAAAAGTTTCAACAACTAATCAAGAATAAAACTTTTTGTTTACCTCTAGCACACGACTTGAGGTTTGTAACCTATCGTGTTGACATATTCTTGTTTCTGTGCCCATTCCAGTTATAAGTTGACTATGCATGTCAGTTCGATGAGTTCTCAATTTTTTTCATAACAACCTGGAAGCAATGGTAGGCCCTTGTACCGCCAGGTGACAGTAAAACTAAGATTAAACAAATTCAGTCCATTTGAGTTTGGATTTGTCACTAACCTTGTCTTGTGATTATGGTTATGAAAAATTTACATGGATAGGAACACAAACACCATAAAATCTAAGTGTCCTAAGGTTTCTCTCCGATTCATGAAAATGATGGTGAGTAAACGCTTTTGGTATATATTTTTTATGTAGATAACAATTGTGATATTTGCATTCTCAAAGTCGTTAGTGGAGCATGTGTGGTTAACTGACACACTATCATGGGCTTGTGAGAAATGGAAAAGGTTTAAACAATTGAGACTATGATCACGACATCCATTTTTCATAGTTCTACAAATTTTTTAGACACACATGTGAGATATCTAAGGATAGGTGTATTATTTTGATAAAGTTTTATCAAAGAATCTCATATCAGAAATCGAACTTTGGTAAGAAATTCAATAAAGTATTGATTTCTAGAAGTCCAACTGATTTCTGAGTACATGTCCAAACTAGTGGGAGCATAATTGTTATGATAGTAATTATTATGATAGTGAGGGCATAATTAATTATGATAAGTGTTGCAAGTTAGCAATGTTAATTATAGAAAAAAACCTTTCAATTGGGAATAGTTGTTTTGCTATAATTAAGGGAGATGAAATTATACTTCATTTCAATTCTAAAAGCCTAGTTTGAGATTTTAATCGTCTTTAGTAATGGATATATATATATATATATAGGAATTTTATGTTGGAATGGTTTAACATAAGGAAATTCTATATATATATATATATATATATATATATATATATATATATATATATATATTGCGTTCTCAAAATTCGATTATGATTACGACATCCCTCTTCATAGTCGAATTATGAAAACATGGCAAAATAAAAAATATTATAGCAAAAGGCTGGTCTAGGATTATGTTATTATGTGAAACATCATGAATCGTGTCCCATATGCTTAAGGTATTTGATCGATTACATGTGCTATAATATTCATCCGTTCTAAATTATCATGAAATTGTCGAGGACAATCTGAGGTTTACCAAAGATTGGATACTCATGGTCAATTGGAAGTATAGTGTTAATTTTGAAAGGACCAAACTGACATATTCTAAAAAGAGGCAACTCTTGATCAGAAGTGATAGTCGAAATGGGAATGTGGAAATGTTTCCATAGGAGGAGGATATTCATTAAATCTGTGTAAGATTAGGAAAACTTATTGCAAGAAGGATGTTCGAAGGAATGCGTTTTGAATTTGAGACTTTATTTCCATGGAATTTATCTTTATTGGAATACTCTGTAATGTCTGTTGACAAGTCTTTGTGATTTTGTGCATAGTTATTACAAGAGGATCAATGCATATAAGTTTAGAATCTAACAGATTTTGGTAAATGGTAGGAATTTGGAATTCTTACATTTACGATAAGGAATTGGGATTGTGAAATGAGCGTCATTGGAATCATGTTCAATTGGTCTATTTCACAAATTAAGCATCATAGACAAACATAGTGTGCATACTTAGAGTATAGCATAGCTATTGTTTAGATAAACATAGTACGCATTCTTGGAGCATGGGACAACTATTGTTTTGATTCAAGTATAAAGTTGATTATTCAAAACATTATACAATGAATAATGAGTAATCAATATTGTGATTAAATAAAAGGTGTTTTATTTACTCTCAAAAAGTGTTTGCGGGCAATATAGGATTAGTATTATTCGAGTGTTTCACTTTGCGTGTTTTGATTTCTCGAATAACTAGGTTATTCAAACTCTCCACAGTCAATCATACTTTGGAAGTAGGTATGAGTCAAGACTGTCATGAATGGGTCTGTGGTTTGTCTAGGTGGCCTAGACATAGTTGTAGTGTTAATGAGTTTTCCTGGAATGAGATTCGAGTATTGCATTAAACCCTCACGCATTTGACTCACTTCATGGATTTTATCATGAGTGATCATGAGACGGTAATATATTATATTCTTCAAACCAAGAGACATGAGTTGTAGTCTACAATTCTGCTACACAATGATTATATGAAAACGCACCAGTAACTTGGTTTTATAAAACACATTTTTGTGTGTGATTTAATAAGTATATAGAGCAAGCATATGAGTTGAACTTTATCCATTCCTTTTACCCTTGGAGGGATAAAAGCAATATCTATGGGTCCCTCAATGATTTCATGGTGACAAATGTAAGTGCTCAGCCGGGCCTAGACTGATTTGATTTTTTCAATTAGTCAGCCATCATAAATCGGAAATCAGGAAACAACAGATGAATAGAGAGAATGATTAAAATTGATGTCTCAGTCCATATGATATCTAGAGTGGAGGAATATATGATCCCTTATCTAATGTACGCGTCATTGATTTGTTCAGAATTCGACATCGGCTTTTAAGAGCCACGATTGCTAGTCAGGTTTTGGAGTCATACTTGCAATAATAGTTATTAAACTTATCCAAGTGGGAGACTGTTGGATTAGTGTCTAAGTCCATAACTATACTTGGTATGTACTTGACGCGATTTGGCATGGTCCATTTGGGTTGCATGGCATTGGAACGATTTGGATAGACTTTTGTGAGAAAAGGATATTATGATTTATTAATATATTATAAGTATTAATATGAAATCATATTATGTAATTAGTATTGATCAAGAATTAATTTGGAAATAAATTTGTGATCAAAAGACACTAATTAAATATATGGGGATTGATTGTGTAAATCATTCAATCTTATATATGTGGGCTTATGATCCATAGTTCTTCATGTTGGGCTAAACCCATCAGTAACCCATGGATACTCCATGGAGGTTTTAACTCATAGAGCATGAAGAATATGGAAAATCATGAGTTACATGGAGTAACCCTAATATCTACGATATATAAAGAGTCTATAGTTCAAGAAATCGTCCCTATGGATTAATATGAGAGGGCTACCCGATTTTGAGCATAAGAACTTTTCTCTCAAGTTATTCCAAGTTGTTGGTGGTGTTGTGTGAACCATTCGAGGTGTCACACTTGGGGAACTAGGCTCTTAAGCTCCATGGAACCAAGCTACAACAAAGAGGTATGTTATCCTAACTAGTATCTTGTATTGTTTATGTCAATTGCATGCTAGTTATAGGTTTAATGCATTGGAAACCATTTGCATGTATAATAAGTGAAAACGTATATCCAAGGTATTTAGGGTTGTATGTGTAGCATAGGATGTTGTAGTATACTAAAAACCATCACAAATAACTCCGGAATCTGACACCAGACAATCTTGACCACCTCCTCACGGATGATCTCCAAGACACGAACCTCTGTCAATGCTGGCCTATCCTGTCCGCTAACACCGGGCCCTGTCTAGGCCTCCTAATCGCCCTACCCTGATCCCGATCCGGATCGATTCACAAAACGCCTCGTAACCACCATATTGAAAATATATCATTAAGATATCAGATAATCCGCATAAATAATACGGAACCAACTTCCAACTAAACCCTAGGGGTTGTGACTTCCTTGCTAGGTGTATGGGTCCTGTGTTTTTAGTAGTACGGGCCTATACTACCTTCGAAACCTACCCATATTTGTATCAAGTATCACAACCACACCCTAAAAACATACATATACATGGTGGTCGCTCAATCCTCACTCGTAGAGGAAGGCTAACTATCTCACAACTGACTTACTAGCCTCACACAACCCACCTATCCATGAAACATCCACCAACCATTCAACACTAGTGTATGCTAATCATATATAACACAGAAACCTATATACTTTCAAATGTATGATCCTACCCTAATGTAACATCCCGAAATCGCAAGAGTAGAGTTGAAGGGCTAAAAGTGTAAGTTTTAGAGGGTGACTCGGCAAGTCCATGGATAGACTCGGCGAGTCAGGTCGCGACTATGGTCGCGTCTCAAGTGTCCTACTCGGCGAGTCCAAAGATGGACTCGGCGAGTAGGTGCTGTATGGAGAAAACCCTAATTTTCGGGGTTGAGCCCTATATAAAGAGCATTGTGCCCCTCCACAGCCTCCCTTATTCCCCCCTTGAGTCCCAGAAACCCTAAATTCGTGGAGAGTCCCATTGTTGAGTAAATTAGAGCTTGGAGAGGTGTTGGTTGAAGAAATCTTGAAGGAGAAGTGGCTTGGATCAAAGGGCTTTGCTTGGATTCGAGTTTCATTGCTATTGAGGCATCTTTTGGAGGTAATACTTTCGTTCTTGGGCTGTGTTTTCCTAGTTTCTCATTTTGGGGTTGTGTGGGGTGCTTGGTTGAGTGGCATCTTGATGTTTGGAGGATGGATCTGAGGTTGCTACCTCAGATCTGGAGTGGAGAAGATCTTAAGAGCATTAAAGCCCCTGTTCTTGTGTTGTTAATGGAGCTACCATGTCCCAAACCTTGGTTCTAAGGTGAATAAGGCCTAGATCTCTTTAGATTCACGTAAAGTTTGCCACTTTACATGATGGATGGATTGTAGGAGGTTGGATCTATGTTTTGTATCAATTGCATGGCCTGAGATGCTTCTGTATGGATTCAGACCGGTGGTACTCGACGAGTCACATGGGTGGACTCGATGAGTTGCTTGAAGATGGCCTGGAACTCGACGAGTTGGAAGAACAACTCAGCGAGTAGGTTGAAGATAGCCTTGGACTCGGCGAGTCTTGTCGAGGAAGTCCCAATATTTCCTGGTTGAGTCAAGAATCGGTGAGTCAAGGGATGACTCGGTGAGTTGGGTGCGAGTGGACTCAAAGTTGTTGGACTCGACGAGTCTTGGGGTGACTTGGCGAGTTGGGTCGCTAATTGAGGGAAGTTTTGAGCATAAGGACTCGGCGAGTCATCGGGTTGACTCGGCGAGTAGGGTCAGTTAGGGTTGACTTTGACTTGTCTAAGGTTGACCAGTTGTCTTCCAGGGGTATTTTGGTAATTAAGGGTATTTATTGAGTTGTATGTTTTGATGTTCAGTGGAGGAGTTTGTGTCAGAGTTCGGAGCAGTGGGATCTTATCCTTTTAGCCGACAGTTTCGAGGTGAGTTATCCTCACTATATCAACGGGGTCTAAGGCACCAAGGCCGACCCTTTATTGGATTGAGATTCGGATATGGTTATTATGTTATTGTTTGATGTGTCTGCATCCTGGTAGCTAGGATGGTACATGCTAGGAGACCTTGTTAAGGTCAGTTCCCAATTACATATAAAGTGATGCTATGCTAGTGACCGGTTAGGTCGGTAACCTGGGTAGGGTAATGATATGCTATGTGATCTATTTGTTCGGTTTGCTGGCTATGACTATTATATGATTGTATGTTTTGTGCACATGGTTGTTTGGACTGGAGATAGGTTGAGGCGGGTCCTTCTTTGTGCTGTAGGCCAAGATACCCAGGGCGGACCGGTTATTCTGAAGGCCTAACGAGCGGTCCGGATTGGCTGTAGGCCCCACGAGGGCGGACCAGATGTGCCGAGGCTTGGAGAGTGGACCAGGCCGACTGAAGGCCCGATGCGGGCGGACGAGTCACACTGTAGACTCAGAGAGTGGACTAGGTGGGTTGAAGGCCCAATGCGGGCGGACCAACCCCACTGTAGACTCGAAGGACATGACTAGACCTAGAGGATGGACCCGGTGGACTGAAGGCCCGATACGGCGGACCAGTCACACAATATACCTGATATGCATGGTTGTTCTATGTTCTGTTATGTTATGTATGTTTTATATGTTATGGTCCGGAAGGCAATATGTTTTGGACCGGAAGGTCGTAGCCTGGAAGGGCGTATACGTGGTTGGTATTTTGGGGGTATCTCACTAAGCTTTCGAGCTTACAGTTGTGGTTTAATGTCTTTCAGGTGATTCTAGGAATACTCTAAATGATTTGTATTGAAAACCTTTTTGTAAACAATTTAGTGAAAATTAGGCTGTTTTGAAAAATTTAAATTGGTTGTATTTTTCAGATGTTACAAGTTGGTATCAGAGCCTTGGTTTGAGTGAATTGGAGGAACACTTGTGTGACTCCAGTCTCAAATCGAGGAGGGTTTTCAAAAGAGAATTAAAAAAAATGGTTTTCAAAATAAGTAAAGGAGGACGCGGAGGTACGATCAGCCGGAGCCAGTAAGTAGCCCCAAAATACCATACATGGCAATTGTTTTATTGAGCTTTGATAGAACAGCATGCTAGAGTTAGGCTAGGGATCTTCAGGATTTCTAGATGAGTTGCCTGATTTATGATGCCTGCTAGCCTAGGGTTCCTTGTGATAGATTTCTAGTGTTCCTCTAGTTGTGAGGATAGAGTGTTGCTATGTATGTCGCTAGAGTGTTGTGGAAGTACTTCATACAAATATGGGTAGGTGTGGAAGGTAGTATGGGCCCGTACTACTGAAAGCACGGACTCATACGCGTATTAGGGAAACCATGACCTCTAGGGTTGGGATGAGAGCTGGTTCCCGGGATAGTGGGAGATGTTTGAGATTTTGGTATTTTATTTTCAGTATGGAGATTTCAGGGCATGCTGGGAGTGGATCCGGGTCAGGATCAGGAGCGGGAGAGGGAGTTCTGGGTGGGTCTGTACAGCCCGAGGTTGTCAGTCAGATGATTACGCACGAGTTGGATGCGAGGATTCGTGAGATCCTGCATGATGAGGTTGCTGCATTGTTTCGGGATGAGTTGTCGGAGTTGTTTGGGTCGATCAATACCGCCATGGCGGAGTATTTTGATGAGCGCTATGCGGCTCTCACGGAGACGGCTGCCGCGGCAACTACAGCAGCTGTAGCAGCGGCAGGGGGAGGAGCTAGTAGAGGTTTTTAGTATCGGGACTTCGATAATACGAAGCCTCCCACTTTTGATGGAGTTCAAGATCCGATGGTTGCTATAAGATGGTTATCAGATGTGGAGGGATGTTTCTTTATTTGTTCATGCCCTGCTGATCAGAGGGTGAGGTGTGCTCTGAACCTATTAAGGCTCGAGGCAAAGGATTGGTGGAGATTGACCACGGGGTCGTACTCAGATGCACAGAGGGCTGCGATTTCATGGGATCGGTTCAGAGAGATGTTCAACACTCGTTATGTTCCGCAGGTCGAGAGGGAGAGGTTGGCTCAGGAGTTCTTGGAGCTGAAACAGGATTCGGAGTCGGTGACGGAAATCACCAGGATGTTTACTGAGAGGGCAATGTTTTGCCCTGAGTTCGCTTCGGAGCAGGCTCAGATGTCCCGATATCTGAGTATGCTAAAGAGAGACATCAGACAGTTTGTGTCTGCGCAGAGGTGCGAGACTTTGCTGGAGTTGCAGGAGGCCGCCAGGAGGCGTGAGTTAGAGATTTAGTTGCAGATCGGTTCAGTCGTAGCCGGCGACGAAATGGTCTAAGACCGTTCATTCCAGGATGGGAGATCAGGGTAGCCACGTCTGTGGAAAGTGCGGAAGGGGTCACGCCGGAGTCTGTCGGTCCGGTGGAGCATGCCTCAAGTGCGGAGAGGAGGGACACTATGCGAGTGATTGTCGGCAGTCAGTGCCGGTTCGAGATTTGAGGATATGCTATCATTGTCATCAGGTTGGACATTTGAAGGTCAACTGTCCACGGCTTGCTGCAGGACCGGTGCAGGCTCCAGCACCGGCCACGTTGAGGATCACAGGTGGAGGTCAGGGTGGAGCGGAGCCCCCAAGGGCTTAGGGTCGTGTTTTTCAGCTTGCTGTTGCGGGTATGTTTCTTTCTGTTGTTTTGATTATTTATGATTATTATGGAGTATTGTTATCTGCTAGTTTCGTTGGTTGGTGATGGAATTGCGTTTCGGGTTTTCGTATGGTATCCGTTGTTCCTTGAGGGTTTGGCGAGTTGTGATCGAGATTTCGTTTTGGTATCCTTTGTTCCCTGAAGGATCGATATGGTTATGGATTAGTACTTCAAGCTATCGTTGATTATCTTTGTGTGGATTGGTGGCGGATGCGGCGTTGGTTTGAAGGCCGGGTAGATTCTGCAGTCTGAGGAATGGATATTTGAAGATTGGGTTCCTTTCGAGAGGGTTGTTCAGTGTGGAACCATGATTTTTGTGAAAGGTGTTAGCGCTGGTGAGAAACATTTTGCGTGTAAGTGTTGATTTTCTGCAAGGTTGCTTTGGGAGATCGGTGATGGCGACCGGTGATTAATTGTCAGTGTCTTAAGTGGGGGAGAATTGGAAATTCTCCGGATGATCGTTGGGCTTGAGAGGTTGTTTAGCTACTTGGGGAATTCATCGTTATTTCTATTAGCCGAGAGCAGGCTCGTATGGGTGAGTAACAGGCGTGCGGGGCAGAATACAGACCTAGAGCAGTTGATTGTGGAAGGCATGGGAGCAGGCCGGGATCGAGTATGTATGATGGAGATAGAGTTCGGAACCCCTAGAGGGCTAGAACGGTATGCACGGGAGGATTTCCCGAAGGGATAGTTCGGAATGATGAATACTAGTTGAGCGGTCCGGATAGACTGAAGGCCGGTAGGCGTACCAGTCAGACCGAAGGCTCGGAGGATGGTCCAGTCAGATTGGCTGAAGGTTCTGAGAGTGGTCCAGATTGGCTGAAGGCCTGGGGAGGCGGTCCAGTCATGCTGAAGACTCTGCGAGTATTGTTGGATCGGTTTGAGGTTATGGGTTGCGTATGTTGTAGTGTGATTACATTGGGAGGTCTGGCCCCGAGTAGCGATCTTGAGCAGTGAAGGTAGTGCATGGGCTTGAGAGTCCCTGTGATGAGAGTCAGAGTAGTGGTGATGCATGGATGTCGGGTATGCTTTAAAGAGGTAATGTAGCGTGGGATGAGCACCATAGTGCCTGTCATGGTGACTGGGCGGACGAGTGGTTCCCTTGGTAAGGAAAGAAGGAGGAATGAAGTTCCGAAAGGGATTGCGAATTCACGGAAGTGAAAGCGGCAGTGTAGAGTTATGATTGGAGTGGTCCGTCGCTGGTCTTTGAGTAGCGTGTTGCGGCGGTAGAATAAAAGCTCATTAAACTTGATATGTTTGCTCAGGGCACAGAGGGAATATTGCAGGCGTAGAGCAAGGGAGAGGGGTTCGGAAGGGATGTAGAGAGAGAGTCTTGGACTCTCAATGAGATTATGATCAGGGTTTTGGGTACGTTTTAGCGGTTCATCCTGGAAGGATGTTTGAGGATATCATCAGTGTATCGGGTTTTCCAAACCCGAGGGTTCTTGAGCTAGATCAGCATGTGTGTGTGATTGCAAGAGGAGAACTCGGGGGAGTTGCTCCGGAATTGAAGAGTGGGTCTTTCTGTCGTCATGGAATGGATAGAGTGGGATTCAGATCGGGGATCCGATGGTTCATGGTTTTCTAGCCATATGAGTCAAGCGAAAGATGAGAATTGGAGCAGTAAGGCATCATGGGTAATTCTCGGTCGTTGAGTGCGGTTATCGGAGGGTACAGCTGGTGTCCGGGTTGAGTAGGTGGTTGGGGCACCGTATGGAAGGAGAAAGTGAGCTTCTGGTTTCTATGGTTGTGCCTTGAGGGACTTGGTTCGGTCAAGGTCACGTGGCGCGTCGTGGGAAGTAATTTGAAGATGAGATGCCGTAGGCTTCGAGGACGAAGCCTAATTTAAGTGGGAGAGAATTGTAACATCCCAGAATCGCAAGAGTAGAGTTGAAGGGCTAAAAGTGTAAGTTTTAGAGGGTGACTCGGCGAGTCCATGGATAGACTCGGCGAGTCAGGTCGCGACTATGGTCGCGTATAAAGTGGCCTACTCGGCGAGTCCAAAGATGGACTCGGCGAGTAGGTGCTGTATGGAGAAAACCCTAATTTTCGGGGTTAAGCCCTATATAAAGAGCATTATGCCCCTCCACAACCTCCCTTATTCCCCCCTTGAGTCCCAGAAACCCTAAATTCGTGGAGAGTCCCATTGATGAGCAAATTAGAGCTTGGAGAGGTGTTGGTTGAAGAAATCTTGAAGGAGAAGTGGCTTGGATCAAAGGGCTTTGCTTGGATTCGAGTTTCATTGCTATTGAGGCATCTTTTGGAGGTAATACTTTCGTTCTTGGGCTGTGTTTTCCTAGTTTCTCATTTTGGGGTTGTATGGGGTGCTTGGTTGTGTGGCATCTTGATGTTTGGAGGATGGATCTGAGGTTGCTACCTCAGATCTGGAGTGGAGAAGATCTTAAGAGCATTAAAGCCCCTGTTCTTGTGTTGTTAATGGAGCTACCATGTCCCAAACCTTGGTTCTAAGGTGAATAAGGCCTAGATCTCTTTAGATTCACGTAAAGTTTGCCACTTTACGTGATGGATGGATTGTAGGAGGTTGGATCTATGTTTTGGATCAATTGCATGGCCTGAGATGCTTCTGTATGGATTCAGACCGGTGGTACTCGACGAGTCACATGGGTGGACTCGACAAGTTGCTTGAAGATGGCCTGGAACTCGACGAGTTGGAAGAACAACTCGGCAAGTAGGTTGAAGATAGCCTTGGACTCGGCGAGTCTTGTCGAGGAAGTCCCAATATTTCCTGGTTGAGTCAAGAATCGGTGAGTGAAGGGATGACTCGGTGAGTTGGGTGTGAGTGGACTCAAAGTTGTTGGACTCGACGAGTCTTGGGGTGACTCGGCGAGTTGGGTCGCTAATTGAGGGAAGTTCTGAGCATAAGGACTCAGCGAGTCATCGGGTTGACTCGGCGAGTAGGGTCAGTCAGGGGTTGACTTTGACTTGTCCAAGGTTGACCAGTTGTCTTCCAGGGATATTTTGGTAATTAAGGGTATTTATTGAGTTGTATGTTTTGATGTTCAGTGGAGGAGTTTGTGTCAGAGTTCGGAGCAGCGGGATCTTATCCTTTTAGCCGGCAGGTTCGAGGTGAGTTATCCTCACTATGTCAACAGGGTCTAAGGCACCAAGGTCGGCCCTTTATTGGATTGAGATTCGGATATGGTCATTATGTTATTGTTTGATGTGTCTGCATCCTGGTAGCTAGGATGGTACATGCTAGGAGACCTTGTTAAGGTCAGTTCCCCGATACATATAAAGTGATGCTACGCTAGTGACCGGTTAGGTCGGTAACCTGGGTAGGGTAATGATATGCTATGTGATCTGTTTGTTCGGTTTGCTGGCTATGATTGTTATATGATTGTATGTTTTGTGCACATGGTTGTTTGGACTGGAGATGGGTTGAGGCGGGTCCTGCTTTGTGTTGTAGGCCAAGATACCCAGGGCAGACCGGTTATTCCGAAGGCCCAGCGAGCGGTCTGGATAGGCTGTAGGCCCCACGATGGCGGACCAGACGTGCCGAGGCTCGGAGAGTGGACCAGGCCGACTGAAGGCCCGATGCGGGCGGACCAGTCACACTGTAGACTCAGAGAGTGGACCAGGTGGGTTGAAGGCCCGATGCGGGCGGACCAACCCCACTGTAGACTCGAAGGAGATGACTAGACTTGGAGGATGGAACCGGTGGACTGAAGGCCCGATACGACGGACCAGTCACACAATAGACCCGATATGCATGGTTGTTCTATGTTCTGTTATGTTATGTATGTTTTATATGTTATGGGCCGGAAGGCAATATGTTTTGGACCGGAAGGTCGTAGCTTGGAATGGCGTATACATGGTTGGTATTTTGGGGGTATCTCACTAAGCTTTCGGGCTTACAGTTGTGGTTTAATGTTTTTCAGGTTCCTCAGGAGACCGTGGCAAGGTGAAGGCGCGATCGTACCGCTCCTCATGATTTTGTAGCAATGTGATTCTGGGAATACTCTAAATGATTTGTATTGAAAACCTTTTTGTAAAAAATTTAGTGAAAATCAGGTTGTTTTGAAAATTTTAAATTGGTTGTATTTTTCGGATGTTACACCTAAGACCCCAATCAGATAAGAACAGAACATAAGGACAAATGAAGCAGTCTCAGGCTATAAGATCTTAATTATGTACGACCGTGATGCATACATTAAGCAACTACAATAATGATGTCAATTTCATATAAGGAAAACTCTAGGCTACCAGGTATCATGTAATCAAGAAGTTGTATCATGCAATTCCTAAAGATCCCTAGCCTAGTAATAGCATGTTGTTCTAACATATCACATAATAATATAACTGCATGGTATTTTGGGGTCTACGTACTGGCTCCGACTGATCATATACTTTCCTCATCCTTTATTATTTTGAAAACCATTTGAAATCATTTTGAAAATCTTTTCCTTGATTTGAGACTAGAGTCACATGAGTGTTCCTCCAATTCAATCGAACCAAGGCACTGATACCAACTTGTAACATCCATAAAAACCTCATGCCAAATTTATTTTAAAAACATTTCAAAACCATTAATCATTATAAACTTGTTTTCAAAATGTAAACTGTCAGAGTATCCCAAAACATAAACATAAATATGAGGAGCTATATGATCACGCCTTTGCCTTCCTGCGATCCCCTAATGTACCTGAAACAATAACTGAAACTGTAAGCCCAAGGCTTAGTGAGTTTCCCCCAAAATACCAATGCCATACAGATATAATCATATCACATAAACATATAAGAAACATCACACATAATGAGCCTTCATCCTAACTAGACTGCCTCGTAGGCCTTCATACTATCTGGACCGCTCTCCGTGCCTTCGGCACGTCTGGATCGCCTTGTAGGGCCTACAAACTATCCAGATCGCTCATTGGGCCTTCGGCCTAACTGAACTCCTTTACAAGGCCTTCTGTTTATTCGTATCTCCCTTGGTATGTTAGCCTTCAACACAAAGCAAGACCGCCTTAACCTAACCCTCAATCAACAAAACATGTGCAAAAACATATCATATGCTAGCATATATATAACAGTTAACCGATCTAACAGATCACTAATTATAGAAACATCCTATTACCAGGATACAGACATAACCGGTCACTAACATAGCATCCTCCTATATACAAGGATACCGACCTAACCAGGTCACTAAGCATATCACCATCCTGACTACCACGATGTAAATCAATAAGCATATCACGCAATAATCTTATATATATATATATATATATATATATATATATATATATATATATATCCAATAAGGGCCGACATTGGTGCCTTAGACACAGTTGATATAGTGAGGACAACTCACTTCGCAAGTGGTGCTGAAATGAACCGAAAGTCTCCGATCGCTGTCTCACCGAAAGTCCCGAACTATCCAAATAATAAACACTATGTCAATACATGGATTATCAATCTTGACTAAGGTTACACATAATCCATTTTGGTCCTTTCTCTTTGTTGGGCTAAGGCCCATTTCCAAATCCATAATCCACAAGTCCACATATGCAAGGCCTATTATTTACCCAATTTACCAAATTGGGCCCAACTCCTTATTTGGGCCTTATTCTAAGATCCATATTCAAAACTGGTCCAAAACTCCTTTATTAAGAAAGCCCATCAAGGCCTAAGTCCAACTAGTCCAAAGGTGGCCCAGTCCCGAAGTCCAATTAAGCAAGAGCCCAACAGAGGATGTACTCGGGGTGTCCTCCTCTGGTACGTTGGGCGTATTCCTCCTTACGTTAACCACTATCAGGGTGGTTGGCTCAATACGTTGGGCATACTGGATTTACACTAGCGTATGCAGTGTTTTGCTAAAACCCTAATAAGTGCTTAATGGCTTAAGCACTTTAGCCCATACTTCATATCTAATGACAAAATGTTCCTAGGACCCATAAAGTCACGAACTCTATCACGTTGGACATCCATAAAGCTCTTAATACGTGGTCTTAATCCATTAAGACCTTCCTACTCCATGCATAGGACATCCTAAGCCATTGGGACCTCATTTTTATCATTCAAAACTTCTTCAAGAGTCTGGAAGGACAGTTTATTTCGTCCAAATCACATCATGCGCCATCTTGGGACTTTTAGGACAAAAAATGGTTCCTAAAAGCCAAAATAGCAAGATCTATGAAATGCATGTATAAAGTTTGGAGCTTCTAGGGATCTAACCAACTTAAGATCTGCAAGCTTGATCTCCTTCTCCTACTCTTTGATGCAACACCTTCTTCTTAAAACACTGAAAACACTCTCTATAAGCTCACACACTCAAGGAAATGGCTAGGGTTTGGGGAAAAAGGCTCTAAACATTGGAGGATGGGGTAAGGGTTATGAGCTCATAAGGTTGCTTATATATCCCCCAAACACTAAATATTAGGGTTTCATCTTGACATAAGTACGCCCAGCGTACACAAGTATATGCCCGACGTACTAAGGCAGACCTTAGTACGCTTAGCGTACCCTTATGTACGCTCATCATACTCCTTCTTGATCCAAGGTTGCAACCTTGGCCCTTATACTTATCTTGGCTCTACACTTCCAACCCCAAGGACTCCAAATGACCAAATAATGATAGTAGATAGGGTTCGAAAATACCTGCAAAATCTCAAAGTCTGCTGCAGTAATTAGATCTGGGCAATGCTCCCGTATCTCGGACTCGGGCTCCTAGGTCCACTCGGATCCCCTCTGATGCTTCCAATGTAACTTTACCAAAGGTATCTCCTTGTTCCATAGAACGTTCATCTTCCTCTCCAGTATGGCCATGGGCCTCTCCATGTAATTTAGGGGCTCATCGACTTGAATATCATCCAACAATACTATTTCCTCCTTATCCATAATGCACTTTCGCAATTGTGAAATATGAAAAGTTATGTGGATCCAACTAAGCTCCTCTAGTAGCTCTAGCATGTATGCAACCTTGCCAACCCTAGCACCGATCCTGAATGGTCCAATGTATCGGGGACCCAATTTCACTCTCTTCCTTAAGCGGATCACTCCCAGGGCGAGACCTTCAGGAGTACCATGTCACCGACCTAAGCTCCAATTTCCCTCTCTTCCTGAAATATGAAAAGTTATGTGGATTCGAGTAAGCTCCTCCATTAGAAGTTAGTGAGTTAGATGAGGAAATGTAAAGAAACATAAATGACAACAATTGTTATATCAAGTATACAAAAAAAGCATATTCATAACATGGAATGCATTCAAACCAAGTTAGTAAGTGAGATCTAGCTTTGTGATTAAGTCACAAGTGACTTGCTCTACGAGGAGAGATAATTATGGAAGAAGCTTAAGTAAGAGAGAATGAGAACAAGAAGATGTGTATTAGAAATTGATAAGAGATTCTCACATCGGTTAAGGTACGTAATACATAAGAAAAGATCTCTATTTAGAGAGAAGTTTACAACTCTAAGAGTAGCCATGCAAGGCATACTGGACAATAGAGTGTATTACAGAAAAGACAAAGTAAACTAAGTAATGATACAGACTGCGGTGCATGATGACTTTGGATATCATTATTTGAAGTCGTTGCTTGACTGCAGTGGCAAAGTTCAAGAGGGTCACTTTTTGATTCAACAGTTACCGCTAAGTGACCTCTTTAACTTGGATCAGTTATCAAGTTTAAGGAACTTGATTAGTATCCACCAATATTTACTGATGTTCTCTAACCAGTTGATTCTTCTCAGTATTTCTAACTTGACTTTTGCGGTTGTATGCTTAGATTTTTCAACTGCATTTTGGCAAATCTCAAGTTGTTTTCTGGTGAGACGATGCATGGCAGTCATAGGAATGAAATATTTGACATTCTCAGTCTTCCTTTTGAAAATGACTCTTATCTCAGGAAAGTTGGTTGTGCCTAAGGATCTTTCTTCAAAGCCTTCGGTATGCATGGGTGCGGGGTCAAGCGGTGGCAAGTCAACAATTTTGGAGATGATGGGATGAATTTCTGCATCTATTTTTGCGAACTCATAGACTGTTTCCTTAAGATATGTACTAGCCCTTTCAAGAGCGATCTTCATCCTTGGATATTTTTTAGATTTGTGCTGGAAGACACTGGCGATAAGAAACACTTATTCCGGGTTCGTACAAGGAAAGTCAGCCTGGGTGCGGATGTAGTCATGTTCCCTTCTGGTTAGGGTGTACTGTTGAACTCAACCTTCATAAATTTCCTAATCTTGTAATTCTTTACTGCGGATGGTCTATTGTTAGACCATATGTATTCTATTGGAGAGGAATGCTTAGCATAAAATTAGCTAAGTCTATCGAACTCCATAGGAAGTCTTTTTTCGTCCGGAAGGCTGCGGTCGAACTGCTTAAATACAGTGTAGTATCTGGCATTCAGTGAGATTGGGACATCGCAGTATCCATATGGAGGGGGTTCCGTATAGGTAAGATGAGGAACATAGTCATCATCAAGAAGTCTTCGGTGAGGATTGATCCACGAATTTATCAAGGATTCATCCATCACCGTATCGAAACCGCAGAGTCTCCATACTTCTTCGGCTAGCTTGGTTACCCTCCAGTCTCGTTTTCTCTGAGCAGATGCAGGACAATCATTTGAGCTCGGAGAAGACATATACTCTTCCATATTTTTGAAGTGCGGGGGAGTTTCTGGCTTTTTAGGAGTGATATAGAGAGGGGATTTGTGATGAGATGGATGCGGTGAGAGGTGTGTTTGATGTTGCGGTGTGGGAATTTTTTTAGTGGAGATTGGAGGAGTGTGATGATGTTGCTGAGATTGTTCAAAGTGATGGACTTCATGTACTTCTTTTTGTACTTCTTCACTTCCCCCTCTTGAGGAGTCCAGACCCGGAGCCTCCTCAAGCCATTGACGAAGGCCATTAACCTTGTCAAATACAGTTTTGAATTGAGCTTTGAGCTCTTCTGCTAGTTGAAGGTTATTGGGGATGGAGGAATTGAAGAGTAGTTTGTGAATCTCTTTTGTGAGCTGAAGAATCACTGGACCATGGAAGTTGTTGGAGAGAGAACATTGCAATCTGTTGATGGTGGTTTGGAGAACGGAGATTGCTGACTCATAAGCAGTATGAGTTTCAACAATCAGCTTCTCAGACTGTAAAGCTTGATTTGCAACTACGGCTTGGAGATCTTGCAGTAACCTCAGAGATGAGGCGTTCCGTAGTAGCCATGAATTCCTTATGATCAGCTTGATGATTGTTATCAAGTGACCTGATCCCCATTTCAACCTTTAGAGAGATGCGCTCCACATCCAATCTCTCCCTTGCTTCCAATCTTTCAAGTATTTACATCAAGGACTGCGGTCCTAGGGTGTCTTCAGGTTGAGGTTGATTTAGTTTAACTGCAGCTAAAATTTGATCGACTTTAGCTTGAAGACTTAGGAGTTCTTTTCTTGTGACCGTGGGCTTTTTCTTCTTCTTCTTCTTCTATTTTGGCTTAGTTGTGGAGTGATGAGATCCACTGGATTCTTCGTCTTCATCGAACATCATCAGGTCATCATCTGAGCGAGAGGGTTTATTTACCTCTTGTGTTTCATTATCATCAAAACCAAAAATTGGAGCAGAGCTCACTTAAATTTCGGGTTCTTCATCCTGAGAACCTGTAATAGTTTGAGAAGGGGGAGATTGATGAACCTGTTAACCGGTAGCAGTTTGTTGAGCTTGTTGAATTTTGGCTGCCATTGCGGACATCCAATCTTGAAGCTTAATGATAGTGGCTATGGTATTGGCATTGTTTATTGCATCTGCCCAATACTTAGCCACAGCTTGAATTTCTTTATCTTTAAACTGTTGTTGCTTGATTTGCTGATCCTTGCGAGCTTGAAATTCCCTAAGAAAAGTGGCATATTTCATGGCTTCGGCCTCGTTAGAGGGTTGATATTGGCTCCAAGAATCATTAGAGTCATATCCTTCAATTCCTGAAAAATGCACCAAGGTGTACCTTGGGTTCACGGATCCTTGCACATTTGTGCTCACCGTGCCTAAACCACATGAATGTGATGTAAGTAGAGTAGGATTTCCTTGAGCTTCCTTGGTCTTCTTGACCCGTGGTCAAGTTTGGCCTTGGCTAAGTTCTGGCAAAAGGCAGAAGATGTGCCTTCCGGATGGGACTGTGTTTGAAGTGTATGGGTTACGTTCAAGAGGATGGAGTTCAACTCCTCGGATGAAAAAACATGCAGTCGGGAAGCCCTGGAGACTTTAGGGCGATCACCAGTATTATCCCTTTGGGAATGTACTGGGGGGAGTCTCCTCATTGTTGTGATTGAGACTCACTTTCTGAGTCTGAGAGGAAAAAGATGGTGTCATCAAGTGGGTGTGCAGGCACCCCAAGGACTATCGGAGCCTGTTAAGAGGCTGAGTTATCGGTTCGGTCACGCATTTGGCTAAAGGAATCAGTTTTTCTTTTCTTAAGGATTGAGATGGGTTGGGCATCTTCAACAGAATCATTACCGGAGTCATGGTGACTCAGTTCAGTTATGAGAATTGGCGGTGATTTTGTCTTCTTTGATGGTTTGGATGGTTCAGGAGCATCCTTTTTGGGAGTACCAGATTTCTTTGCGGTTCAAGGACCATGAAGAGATGAAACCTTATATTACGTCTCTAAGAGACGTTAGAAAGGGTGGTTAATTAAGGGACTGCGGTACCTTCAGGGTTTAAGGCTGCGGATGGAAGAGGCGGGGTAGGAAGGTATGGGTCAATACCTTCCGTAGCCTCTATATGATCTGAGACATCAGCAGTCTCTAGACCAAGTGAAGTGAGAATGTGGGTAGGAGTCTACGGATGGGACCAAAAATATTCTGATCTAAGGATGGATTGTACCTTTTCAAGTCCTTGGTGACGAAGAAATTGATGTCATCACCCATATCAATCTTGGCATTTGTATGTAGGTCTGATATGCATAAGGACCAGAATCTAGCAAAAGTAATCTCTGATGGGTTCTGCTTCGGGTTCTCCTTGGGAATGTACTGGAGAATATCATCCTAAAGAATTTGACCATAATTCACTCTCAGCCAGTGAAGATGCTCCAAACCAGTTCTAGAAGTTTTAAACCCATGTTGTCCGTGCCTCCGGTTCTGCTAGACAGACTGCAGATAATATAGTGATAGACAAACTGCTATACTGCAGGCAGCTAGTTCTTCTTGAACTCGCCAATACCTTTGATCTTCTTCTGATAGCCCATCTGGTACAGTGCGATGGTGACATCCACCATTGATGGATTGAAGAACTTCATCGATGGATGAATCAGAAGATTCATTGTTGAGAGGAACTTTTCTTTGGTCAAGATAACCAAGGCATCATTAACAAGCTTGAGATAAACTTCTTGAAGATTATCGATTGGACGATATACAAAAAGGCACACTTGTAGAGAGTGGATAAAGGAAAAACGTTGGTAAATGCATCAAAGGGCCTGAAAAGTGGATGATTCTTCAACAACATGATCATCAGTTTGGTTAGTGCATTGTAAGTGGGTTGATCATCGAACACCTCTATGAAATTGCTCGAAGCAATTGGTGGAGAATTTGAGCTAGGAGGGTTCGCTGATCTAGTGGCTTTCGATTGTTTCTTAGAAGCGCCAGATTTCACCATTGTTGAGTTTGAAAAAGTTTGACGAATGCTGAGAGGAAGTTGATGATTTGCAGAGAAATATTAAGGGTTTTTTTGAGAGCGTAAAGGTTTCTTTGTGGAGAAGAAGGGGGTTTTATAGTGATTTGAAGAAGTGGGAAAGGGTGGTTTTTTTTTACCCAGGTAAAAATTGGGTAAAAAGAAAAGAATTATCTGTAAAAGGGGCATCTTTTAACCTGACCACACATTAAAAAAAAAGGTAAGGATTAGGAATTATGATTATCTAAAAAGAGCATTGCATTTAATGAAATGTCAGATCACATTATTAGTACGTGCGGTGAGGGTGCAAAAAATCCGTTGGATAAAGTGGAAGTTGTAACAGATGGGACGGTTTGGGTAATAGGAAGAGACATTTTAGAAGATTTAATTTGGAAAATCTTTTATTTGTCATCATACCTAAAATAGGTCTGACACCAAGTTTTAAGGAGAAGAAAGTGATAGTTTTTCCAAGGAATGTTTTTATTTAATGAAGGATCATTAAGTAGCACACTATTTTTAATTTTTTTTACTTTATAAAAAAAAATTTGTAATTTTTTTTTTAAAAAAATGATCTGAAAAGTAATTGATGTGACTGTGGATGAACACTTCATTGTGGATGGCTTCTTTGATATTGCGGATGACTATAGTGAGACAAAATGAGAAGATCACTTGCACAAGAGTTAGAAATAACAAACAAGAAGGACCCATGAAAGATAGATACAATATATGGTTGCAGTTCATTGACTGCATTGCACAGAATGTTCCAAAACCAACTATTATCTATGACTTTCAGTTAGAACCGCAATGGAGACCAGGAGAGTCTGTGGTGTTTGTTAATTTGAGAAAAAATTAGGGTCCGGATTCATCATTTCAAACATATTAAGTTTTGTAGAGTCAAGTGGTTTTATAAAAACATCAGCAATCTCTTCATGAGTAGGAACAAAGATGAGTTCAATATTACCTTTTAGAATGTGGTCTTTGATGAGTGATACCATAGTTTAATATGTTTAGTCTTGGAGTGCTGAATAGGATTATGAGAAATCGCTATGGCACTTTCAGAGTCACAATAGATTGGTATCCGCAACATTCTGTATTCGTAGTCTAATAGTTGTGTCTTCATCCAAAGGACTTGGGAACAGCTGCTGGCTGCGGCCACGTATTTTTATTTTGCAGTAGATAATGAAACACATCCTTGTTTTCTTGAGGACCAGCTGACAAGTCTACCTCATAAAAATTGGCATCCACCAGAGGTACTTTTTCGATCAAGTTTGCATCCGGCATGATCTGCATCAGTAAACGCTTGAAGACTGAATTCATTGCCTGCGGGGTACCATAGACCAAGATATTTGCTTCCTTTTAGGTATCAAAGAATTTGTTTGGCTGCAGTCATGTGTGACACTTTTGGGTCAGCCTGATACCTTGCACATACACCAGTTGCAAAGACAATATTCGGTCAGCTTGCAGTGAGATACATTAAGGAGCCAATGATACCTCTATAAGTCTTGTGATCCACTGATTCGCCAGATGGATCAACAGAGGTCTTATATCCGAAGGCTAGAGGAACCTTTGCGGACGAACAATTGTCCATGGATTATTTCTTCAGAAGTTCAGTGGTTTATTTCTCTTGATGAATAAATATCCCTTGCTAAATTTGTTTGACTTGAAGACCTAGAAAGAAGTTAATCTCTCTATTCATGCTCATTTGAATTTTTTTTTTCATGAGCTTAGCAAATTCATCCACTATTTCTTGATCTGATGATCCGAAGATGATATCATCCACTTATATTTGTACAAGCATAAGGTGAGATCCGTTTGCTTTTCTGAATAGTGTGGGATCAATCACTCCTCTTTTGTAACCTGAAGAGACTAGGAATTCAGAAATAGTCGCATACCAAGCTCTAGGGGCTTGTTTTAGACCGTAGACTGCCTTTTGAAGCTTGTAACAGTGATCAGGGAACTCGATAATTTCAAAAACGGGAGGTTGTTTAAGGTAAACCTCTTCTTTCAATTCCCCATTGAGAAAAGCGCTTTTGACATCCATTTGGTGTACTTTGATGTTTTTTGTGGGAAGCATATGCTAAGAAGATTCGGATTGCTTCCATTCTAGCTACCGGAGCATATGTTTCATCGTAGTCAACGCCTTCCAGTTGACTAATGTAACACCGTAAATTTCAAAACAAAGTTTTTCAATTTTCTTATAAAACATAATTCGATTAATATTCATCAAACATCCATATTAATTATCCACTAACGGTTAATACAAAATTCCAAGATCACAATGTAAAAACTCCGAGTGTGTGTACGGATCAAGCTGGCGCCTTCCCGTGGTTGTCACTAGTACCTAAAACAATAACATCAAACACTGTAAGCACAAGGCTTAGTGAGTTCCCCAAAATACCACATATAACACATATTAGCCACTCGAGGCTATAACTCTATGGGTCCGTGCACCCAACCTCTGTGAACCCGCAGGTTCTAGCTCTGATAAACATGCACTACATAAATCACACAGAAATAATGCAGTACAACACATAACATACATATCATACAAATACTCTATCACATAACTCTGGTTACCTACTCAAGGTAATATATTATAGTGAGTAGACTCACCTTGTGTATCTCGGTATCTCACGAATCCTAGAAATCCCTCGTGCTCGATCCTCCGAGCTCTAATCCTCCTATAACATTTTATGTTTCTAGTTAACACTTTATATCTCTAAGGTTGACTATCCATAAGAAGTCAATCAAAGGTCAACTCTGGTCAACGGTCAAAGGTCAACGGTCAACTCTGACCGGACTCGGCGAGTACCATCCCGACTCGGCGAGTCTAGATGTTTTCACCAACCCTCTGAAATCCCATTACTACACATCGAGTATTCCCCCCTTTACTCGACGAGTTTCACCTGAATGAATCGCGGGACCACCCCGACTTAACTCGCCGAGTCTCAAGGACAACTCGGCGAGTCCAAGTTTGACTCAGTCCACTCGTCATCCCTCTCCAACTCACCCTGACTCACTGAGTCTACCCATGACTCGATTGGACCACTCGCTGAGCAGTACCAAGGCAATCTTCAAGCTACTCGCCGAGTCGGATGAACAGACTCAGCGAGTCCATGCCATGCAACCACTCCAACCCGCTTCTAAGGTCAGATCTGCTTCCAAAAACTATAGATCTGGCCTCCCTCGACTGATTCATCACGTAAAGCTCCTATCTTGGTGCTCATAGCACACCCTATAGCTCATAAATGGAGTTTTTCACCTAAGGCATGAGGATTCCAATCCAAAGCCTCCATTGATTCTTAAAAATCTTGGATAAAGGGACACTCTGGACCTCTAAGGGTCCAGATCTATGGTTCCAACCTCATAAGGGACCAAGAGGACACTAAATCTTGCCATAAAAGGGTTCAACAAACCCTAAATCTAGATAAACAATAACAAACAAGAAGGTGACTCGGATTTATTACCACAAATGTGATGCTCTAGACTCCAAACCCACAGAAGTGGCTCCTCTTGCTTTCCCTTGGCTAGCTCTTCTCCTTCCTTGCAACAATGGCACCTCCAAGGTCAATAATGGCCTCCTACTTAGCTCTAAATGCTCACACTCGATTAGGGTTTCACTCAAGGGGCTGGTGAGCACAAATGACGTCCATTAGGCCCTTTAAATAAGTCTCAAACCCGAGAAATTAGGGTTTCATTACACAACGCTGACTCGCCGAGTCCATATCCTGGACTCGTCGAGTCCAGGCGCGATCCCGCGTCCAGATCCGCGTCCCTACTCGGCGAGTTTGAGCTCCAACTCGCCGAGTCCCCTCTCAAATTAACAAAATATAATAAACAAGATACCTGATAAAATCCGGCTGTTACAACTGTCCCCCACTAGGACTAGACTTCGCCCTCGAAGTCTCGCTCTAAAAACAGCTCCGGATGCTGCTCCTGCATCATACGCTCTGGCTCCGAGGTCATCTCTGATAGCCTCCGGTGTTGCCACTGAACCAACACCAGAGGTACCTCCTTGTTTCTCAAAACCTTGATCTTCCGATCCCTGATGGCCACTGGTCTCTCGGCATAATTCAGGCTTGCATCCACCTGAATATCCTCTAATGGAACCACTGCCGATTCATCAGCTATACACTTCCTCAACTGCGACACATGAAAAGTGTCGTGAATCTGTCCCAACTCTGCTGGCAACTCCAACCGATAGGCTACCCGGCCTACCCTCGCAATCACACGAAATGGACCTATAAACCGGGGCCCCAACTTGCCCCTCTTCCTGAACCGAATCACTCCTTTCCAAGGAGAAACTTTCAGGAGAACGAAGTCGCCGACCTGAAATTCAAGCTCGGACCGGCGCCTGTCCGCATAACTCTTTTGTCGGCTCTGGGCTGTCAATAACTTCTGTCTGACCCGCTGTATCTGCTCTGTCGTCTGAATCACAATCTCTGTACTGCCCATCACTCTCTGTCCAACCTCGCCCCAACAAATGGGAGTCCGACACCTCCTACCATACAACAACTCAAAGGGCGGCATACCGATGCTCGAATGATGGCTGTTATTGTAGGAAAACTCTGCCAAGGGTAAATATGTATCCCAGCTACCCCCAAAATCCAATACACATGCTCGAAGCATGTCCTCAAGTGTCTGAATCGTCCGCTCACTCTGGCCATCTGTCTGGGGGTGATATGCGGTACTAAAATGCAGCTTAGTACCCAACTCCTCATGAAATTTCTTCCAGAATCGGGAAGTGAAGCGCACATCACGGTCCGAAACAATCGAGATCGGCACCCCATGCCGAGATACCACTTTTCTCACATAAACCTCCGCCAACTTCTCCACCGAAGAACTCTCACCGATGGCAAGAAAGTGAGCGCTCTTCGTCAACCTATCAACAATCACCCAAATTGCATCAACTCCTCTGGCAGTCCTCGACAATTTGGTGATGAAATCCATAGTGATCTGTTCCCACTTCCAGTCGGGAACCTCCAATGGCTGCAACTTGCTATGCGGTCTCTGGTGCTCGGCCTTCACCCTTCGACAGGTCAAACACCTCTCGACAAACCATGCGACGTCCCTCTTCATACAAGGCCACCAATACTCTTTCCTCAAATCCAAATACATTTTTGTAGCCCCGGGATGGATCGAAAAATTCGATCTATGAGCTTCCTCCATCAATGTAGTACGCGTACCGCCCCAAACGGTACCCAAATTCGGCCCTGAAAAGTCATAAGCCCTCGAAAATCCGACACAAATTCAGAAACCAAACCAATGACCCGTTCTCTCTTCTGCATCTCCGGATGCACAGCCTCGGCCTGTGCCCCACAAATGGCGTCCAGAACTGGAGCTATCACGGTCAATCTCAAACATACATTTCGCAGCGGAGTACTCTCCGCCCTGCGACTCAATACGTCGGCTACCACATTAGCCTTGCCCGGGTGGTACAAGATCTCACAATCATAATCCTTGACCACATCTAACCACCTCCTCTGCCGCATATTTAGGTTAGGCTGATCTATCAAGTACTTCAAGCTCTTATGGTCCGTGTATATCGTACAACGAACCCCATACAAGTAGTGTCGCCAAATCTTGAGAGCGAACACCACTGCCCCCAACTCTAAATGATGTGTGGGATATCTCGTCTCATGAGAGCGAACACAACTGCCTCGATGCATATGCTATCACATGTCCCTTCTGCATCAGCACCGCTCCCAGCCCTAAAATCGATGCATCACAAAATACCACAAAATCTTCCATCCCTTCCGGAAGAGCTAATACCGGAGCTTCGCACAATCTTTGGCGAAGCGTCTTAAAGGAGGTCTTCTGCTCGGGACCCCATAAAAATTTAACACCCTTCCGGGTCAATCTGGTGAGTGGCACTGCGATCTTGGAGAAATCCTTGATAAACCTCCGATAGTACCCTGCCAACCCAAGGAACCTCCTGATCTCAGAGGGTGACTTTGGCACCTCCCATCTCATCACCGCATCAACCTTGGCCGGATCGACCAATATCCCTTTCTGATTAACGAGGTGCCCCAGAAACTGGACCTCCCGCAACTAGAAATCGCACTTGGAAAACTTTGCATAAAGTTTCTCCGATCTCAAAACTCCAAGAACTTCCCTCAAATGCTCCTCATGCTACTCTCAAGATCTCGAATATACCAGAATATCATCGATAAATACAGTCACCGACCGATCCAACATCGGCCTGCATACCCTGTTCATGAGGTCCATGAACACAGCCGGGGCATTGGTGAGTCCAAAAGGCATCACCACAAACTCATAGTGCCCATAACGCGTCCTGAATGCTGTCTTCTGGACGTCCTCGTCCCGCACTCTCACTTGATGATAGCCCGACCTCAAATCGATCTTGGAGAACCAAGATGCTCCCTGTAACTGATCGAATAAATCGTCGATCCTCGGCAACGGGTAACGGTTCTTGACCGTCAGCTTATTCAATTCTCGGTAATCAATACACATTCGATGCGAGCCGTCCTTCTTCTTCACAAACAGAATGGGTGCTCCCCACGGCGAGCAACTCGGCCGAATAAACCCCTTCCCCAGCAGCTCCTGAAGCTGCGCGGATAACTCTTGCATCTCTGGAGGTGCAAGACGATAAGGCACCTTAGCAATAGGTGCGGCTCTCGGAACCAAATCGATACTGAACTCCACTTGCCTCACGGGAGGCACACCCGGTAATTCTTCGGGAAAAACATCTGGAAACTCACGCACCACCGGAACTTCATCCACTGAACTCGGTCTCTCGGAGATCACTCGCGTATCCATCACATACGCCACAAAACCCTTACAACCCTGCTGTAAACACTGCCTCGCCCTAGCGGCCGAACAAAAGGCTGATCCAGAACGTGTACCCTCGCCGTACACCGAAAGAACCCCCCCACTAGGATCTCCTTGTGAACGTGTACCCTCGCTGTATACCGAAAGAACTTCCCCACTAGGATCTCGTATGGTCACCAACTGACGCTCGCAGTCGATAACCACGCTGAATCGGCTCAACCAGTCCATGCCCATTATGACACAGACATCACCCATCGCAATGGGAACCAGATCGATCGGAAGCTCAACCCCAAAAATCTCTAACACACATCCCCGGAGGACCTCCGTGGCACAAATTACTCTGTCGGTAGCTATGGAAACCCGCAGAGGCCGACTCAATGCCTCACGACTAACACTGATATGCTGACTAAAGGCCAAAGATACAAAAGACCGACTTGCACCTGAGTCAAATAACACTAAAGCAGACACAGAGTTCACAAGGAAGGTACCTATGCATAGCATAATACAAGCATAATATCTCAACACCAATATATATATATATATATATATATATATATATATATATATATATATATATATATATATATATATATATATATATATATATATATATATATATAAGGAAACATACCAGCCACAACGTCGGGTGCAACGCGGACCTCTTCCGCAGTCAGCTGAAAGGCTCTCCCTCAAGCTCTCGGTGCCTCAGCCTTCACGGGCCAACTCTCTATAGCTCTGATGGCGGCAGGAGTAGATCCCTGAGATGCTCCACGCAGCAGCGGACACTCCACCTTTCGGTGTCCGGTCTGGTTGCAGTGAAAACACACTGCAAACCCCTTGGGGCAATCCTTGGCCATATGCCCCTCCTTGCCACATTTGTAGCAAGATCCTACTCGACAGACTCCATCGTGACCCTTGCCACACTTCCCGCAAGTGCGGCCCTTCTGGCTCCCGGGTTTGGGATCAGCGGGCTTGGCCCGCTTGGCTGCCAGTTGGAGCTGTGCCGGCCGCCGATCCCTCCCCAGAGACTCCGCCTCCTCCCTGGCCTGAGTCTCAAGCTCAATCTCCCTCTTCCGGGCATTTGTCTGTAGCTCAGCAAATGTCCGATACGAGGAGTTCGCGGTGAGCTCCCGAATATCCCGTCTCAAAATGCTCAGGTAGCGGCTCATACGTGCCTGCTCAGTGGACATGTGCTCAGGGCAGAACATCGCCCTCTCATGAAACATCCTCGTGATCGCTGTAACTGACTCAGTACCCTGCTTAAGGGTCAGAAACTCCTGTGCCAAACGCTCCCTCTCCACCTGGGGAACGTTCTCGTCTCGGAACATGGTAGTGAACCTCTCCCACGTCACTGCCGAAAGCTCAGCAGACGTGAAATGCGCCATCACAAACTTCCACCAGTCCTTCGCTCCCAATCGAAGCTGGTTCAGCGTGAACCGAACCTTCAGATGCTCACGAGATGAGCAAGTAAAGAAGCACCCCTCCATATTAGATATCCACCTCATAGCTGCCACCGGATCCTGTGTACCATCAAACTCTTGTGGTTTGGTGTTGCTGAACTCCCGAAACAGTGACACATCACCTCCCTGGGGTCTCGCCGCAGCGATCGCTGCGGTAGCCGCTGCAACAGCAGCCTTAGAAAGAGTGGCATAACGCTCGTCAAATGTCTCAATCAGCGCGGTCTTAATAGACCCAAACATCTCTAGTATCTCAGCTCTGATGACCGCATCCACCTCCTCATGAATGATCTGTCGAATCTCCTCATCACTAGCCCCGACACCCTCCGGCATATGACGTGTCCTCACCATGATCAACCTCTGAAATACAACATGCGAGAAATTAGAATTCACTCAAACATTCTTACACTCGACAATCCACCCCTCCTTGATTCTTGGTGTCCCAAGATTCTTATTTGGGCCATGTATTGCCCCGGTGCTTTCAGTAGTACGGGCCCAATACTACTGTCCGCACCGTCTCAGTACACACCCCAAACCTTCCTCCTCGGATCCCAAATCCCAAGTACTCTATCATGCGTAGACCACTCTCTAATAGATCTCTCATAAACCCCTTGCTGCTACCTACTCACTCTTAGCATCTCATAGCAGCTCACCCCTCCCTAGGCTAAGGCATCACAAATCAGGCCACTCTAGTCCTATTAGCAATACCTAGCCTACTCTCTAGCATGCAGATACATCATATCAATATTAATATCATGTAATATAAAGGTATTTTGGGAATTCACCGTTCGGGCGCTGACTGATCGTACACACGTTCCTTCCTGGAATTTGTTTCTTTTTCAAGAAAATCTTTTACTCTAAAAAAATTTAGGTTTTCTTTTGAAAACATCCTTCCAATTCCTCAGTTTGAGTTCAAATACTCCCGAAGGTGTACCTGAATCCCTCAAACCAAGGCTCTGATACCAAATTGTAACACCGTAAATTTCAAAACAAATTTTTTCAATTTTCTTATAAAACATAATTCGATTAATATTCATCAAACATCCATATTAATTATCCACTAACGGTTAATACAAAATCCCAAGATCACAATATAAAAACTCCGAGTGTGTGTACGGATCAAGCCGGCACCTTCCCACGGTCGTCACTAGTACCTGAAACAATAACATCAAACACTGTAAGCACAAGGCTTAGTGAGTTCCCCAAAATACCACATATAACACATATTAGCCACTCGAGGCTATAACTCTGTGGGTCCGTGCACCCAAACTCTGTGAACCAGCAGGTTCTAACTCTGATAAACATGCACTACATAAATCACATAGAAATAATGCAGTACAACACATAAAATACATAGCATACAAATACTCTATCACATAACTCTGGTTACCTACTCAAGGTAATATAGTATAGTGAGTAGACTCACCTCGCGTATCTCAGTATCTCACGAATCCTGGAAATCCCTCGTGCTCGATCCTCCGAGCTCTAATCCTCCTATAACATTATATGTTTCTAGTTAACACTTTATATCTCTAAGGTTGACTATCCATAAGAAGTCAATCACAGTTCAACTCTGGTCAACGGTAAACGGTCAACGGTCAACTCTGACCGGACTCGGCGAGTACCATCCCGACTCGGCGAGTCTAGATGTTTTCACCAACCCTCTGAAATCCCCTTACTACACGTCGAGTATTCCCCCCTTTACTCGATGAGTTTCACCTGAATGAATCACGGGGCCACCCCGACTCAACTCGCCGAGTCTCAAGGACAACTCGGTGAGTCCATGTTTGACTCAGTCCACTCGTCATCTCTCTCTAACTCACCCTGACTCACTGAGTCTACCCATGACTCGATTGGACCACTCGCTGAGCAGTCCCAAGGCAATCTTCAAGCTACTCGCCGAGTCGGATGAACAGACTCGGCGAGTCCATGCCATGCAACCACTCCAACTCGCTTCTAAGGTCAGATCTACTTCCAAAAACTATAGATCTGGCCTCCCTCGACTGATTCATCACGTAAAGCTCCTATCTTGGTGCTCATAGCACACCCTATAGCTCATAAATGGATTTTTTCACCTAAGGCATGAGGATTCCAATCCAAAGCCTCCATTGATTCTTAAAAAGCTTGGATAAAGGGACACTCTGGACCTCTAAGGGTCCAGATCTATGGTTCCAACCTCATAAGGGACCAAGAGGACACTAAATCTTGCCATAAAAGGGTTCAACAAACCCTAAATCTAGATAAACAACAACAAACAAGAAGGTAACTCGGATTTATTACCACAAACGTGATGCTCTGGACTCCAAACCCACAGAAGTGGCTCCTCTTGGTTTTCCTTGGCTAGCTCTTCTCCTTCCTTGCAACAATGGCACCTCCAAGGTCAATAATGGCCTCCTACTTAGCTCCAAATGCTCACACTCGATTAGGGTTTCACTCAAGGGGCTGGTGAGCACAAATGACGGCCATTAGGCCCTTTAAGTAAGTCTCAAACCCGAGAAATTAGGGTTTCATTACACAGCGCTGACTCGCCGAGTCCATATCCTGGACTCGTCGAGTCCAGGCGCGATCCTGCATCCAGATACGCGTCCCTACTCGGCGAGTCTGAGCTCCAACTCGTCGAGTCCCCTCTCAAATCAACAAAATATAATAAACAAGATACCTGATAAAATCCGGCTGTTACAACTAAATCCTTTAGTAACTAGTCTTGCCTTCTTTCTGATGACAGCACCAGATTCAACTAGTTTGTTCTTGAACACCCATCTTGTACCAACAATAGTATGCCCTTGTCGAATGGGAACAAGTTGCCACACTTTGTTTCTTTCAAATTCTTCCGGCTCTTCTTGCATTGCAGAGATCCAATCTGGTTCTAATAATGCTTCATTGATGGATCGAGGTTCGACTGCGGACATAAATGCTGCATCGTGGCTATGATCACATAAATCTTTGGTAGATCATGTTTGGATACCTGTGGATGGGTTGCCAATAATTTGACTTGGTGGGTGATCCTTCGTCCATACATGTAGACGAGGCAACCAATGATCAACAGCTGCGGTTGAGGGAATATTTTCAATATCAGAGGTTGCTTCAGATGGAGAGGGAAGTTTCCCTTGGATTTGTGAACAGCCTGCGGAATCATCTTGATTTGTTGGAGTGGGAATGATATTTTCTAGAGTAGTTTGGAGAGGTTCCCTCTGGATTGCTGAAGAGAGTTCTTCTGAACCCTGAGAAGGTTCCTCATGGACTGTTGTCGGAAAGGATTGTCTGAGAATGGGAGCTTGAGCCTCATCAATTACTGGAACCTCGATGGTTGCGATATGACCTGGAGTAGAGCTTTCCCCCTCAACCGGAGAGGTGAAAGTATTGAGAGATGCTACTTCGGATAGAGATGGACCAGAAACATCAGCATATTGTTATTGAGCAGTTGGTGATACAAGAACTTCAGATAATTTTTCTGTTTCAAAAGGATCAAAAAGATCATCATAATTTACTTCAACTAGGATTAGAGGACCTGAGGAAGCAGGAATGTCACTTTCCATGATGGCAGTGGTTTCAGTAGATGGAGGGGAGTTGCAGACGTAAGAGTCATCGAACTTCACATCAAAACTTTCAATGATTAACCTTGTACGTCTGACGAGAACCCGATAAGAAACCTTATTTCTGGAGTAACCTAGAAAGATGCCTTCATCATACTTTGGTGCAAAATTGTTAAGTTGATCTCTGTTGTTGATCACAAAACATCTACACCCAAAGATGTGAAAGAAACGAACATTTGGCATGCGGTTGTTGAGACCCTCATATGGTGTCTTGTTGAGGCGTTTGCACACAATGCTTTAGTTCTGAACAAAGTATGCGGTGGCTACAGCTTCAGCCCAGAACTAAAGACGAAGATGTGCAACGTTAAGCATAGATCTGGCTGCTTCAACAAGAGTGTGGTTCCTTCGCTCTACTACACCATTTTTTTGAGGTGTATACGGAGCATAAAAGTTATGAGAAAAGCCTTTTGACACCAGAAAGTTGTTGAGAGGATGATTAGTGAATTCAGTGCCATTGTCACTGCGAATGTGTCTTACAGGAAGCTTGATTTGGAGTTCTATTTCTTTGATAAAGTTTATTAGAATCTACGGTGTTTTAGATTTGAGTCTGAGGATGAATACCCAAGTGAAACGAGTGAAATCATCAACAATAACCAGTATATATTTTTTATGATGGGGACTGGTTACGGTTGAAGGACCACAGAGATCACTGTGGAGAATTTCAAGTGGTTCAGATATGGAGGAGTCAATCACTATGGGTGACTTGCTTTTGACTGCTTACCACATTCACAAGCAGGACATAGAGTGTCATTGCTGAACTTGAGAATGGGTAGACCTCTGACCAATTCTTCAATGACTAAGGAGTTGATGTATTTGAAGTTGAGATAAGCGAGTTTGTAGTGCCATAACTAGCTAACTTCGGATACAGCTTTTGAGAGAAAGCACAGCTTCGGTTTACCAATGATGAGAGAAGCATCCAGTGGATACATGGTGCCTTCGGATCGAGACTTGATTACGCAAGTGCTTCTATCACCCATCATGATGCAACATAATTGACCATCAAAATCTACTCGATGGCATGCCTTACATCGTTGGCCAATGTAACACTAGTCAAAAGTAGGTCAATAACAATCACATGTGATTATACCAATCATGTAATGTGATTTTGTTAAACTAGTAATGTAGTAAACTCACTATGTATTTCAAGATAATTATAATATAAATATGAAATTTCATACATTCTTTATGGTATAAATCAAAGTATACGTCCATACGATTCCAAAAATATAGAGAACGTCGAAATCTGGCTTCGCGTAAAGAAGTTATGATAAACCAAACATTATAAAATCTCTATAACAAAAGGAATTTAAAATACGCTTAGAATTAGCCATTGGAGTCTAAAATAGAGTTGTATTTCATGTAAATACCTACGTTTGGATATAAACAACGTCAAAAACGGAGTTCGTATGTAAAAGTTATGGCATTCCGAAGATTTAGCTTTTAAAAACCCTAAACTAGCTAATTCACGACGTAAGTTTTATGACATTCACGAAATTCTGTCATAATTCGGAAACTAGAAGCTGCTTGAGGATAAGATCCAATTCACGACGTGAGTTTTATGACACTCACGACGTGAGGAGCCATTCTGTCATAATTCGGGATCTAGATGCTATCAGAGGATAGGCCCGAAAATTCACGACATGAGTTTTATGACACTCATGACGTGAGTTTTATGACACTCACGACGTGAGGAGTCACATGGCCACCTTTCAAACCTAGGGACGCAAATGGCAAGTCTACGGAGTGAATCATGAGACGCACGACGTGCGTTTTATGACACTCACGACGTGAGTGTCATAAAATCTTACTATAAATAACCATTTCGACCCCAAGGCTTAGTACACCATTTCTTTCATTCTCTCTCGTTTCCGAAGGCTGTTTTCCCTTCCCGAGCTTGACTACGACGAACCTCTGACCGTTTAAATTCTATAAACACGCTACTAAGGTGAGTTTCACGGCCCCACTTTCTAATATTTCGGGGGAAAACGCATGCTAGTCATTGTATATATGTTATTATTATGTCTATATGATAATATATAATTATAATAGCCGGTGTATAGTTGTTCTAAATATAATATTTTGAATATATACAACTATTATCAACTTATCGGTATGTTAATATATTAATATAGATCTTGAGTTATACTTAGGATTCTATATATATATATATATATATATATATATATATATATATATATATATATATATATATATATATATATATATATATATATATATATATATATATATATATATTGTGTGCGATATAGTTCCGAAGTTATATTCGGAAGTTTTATATGGTAAGTTATATAGTATGTTGCAATTAATAGTTTTATGTCAAGATAAAACTAGATATGTTATATGTTGTTATTATTAGTTTTATGTCAAGATAAAACTGGATATGTTGGTATTGTTAGTTTTATGTCAAGATAAACTAGAAGCATTATATGTTGTTATTATTGGTTTTAGGTCAAAATAAAACCTCGCTTTTACTTCAAGATATAGGTGTTATACTAACTAAATGTTATGAAGTTAGTAGTAATGTTTAAAAGCATAGTATAGTCACTTAGACTTTTTGTAATAGCCGGATTTTTCGGGTATCATGTATATTTATGTTTTTGGTGGTTTAAGAGGGGACTCGGCGAGTTGGAGCTCAGACTCGCCGAGTAGGCCGTCATTTGTGCTCACCAATCCCTTGAGTGAAACCCTATTCGAATGTGAGCATTTGGAGCAAAGTAGAAGGCCATTATTGATCTTGGAGGTGTCATTGTTGCAAGGAAGGAGAAGAACTAGTCAAGGGAAAGCAAGTGGAGCCACTTCTGAGAGTTTGGAGTCCAGAGAATCACTATTGTTATAATAATTTCGAGTTATCTTCTTCCTTGTTGATGTTTATCTAGATTTAGGGTTTGTTGAACCCTTTTGTGGCAAGATCTAGTGCCCCCTTGGTCCCTTATGAGGTTTGGACCATAGATCTGGACCCTTAGAGGTCCAGTGTGTCCCTTTACCCAATCTTTTTGGGAATCAATGGAGGCTTTGGATTGGAATCCTTATGCCTTAGGTCAAAACTCCATTTATGAGCCATGGGGTGTGTTATGGGCACCAAGATATAAGCTTTACGTGATGAATCAGTCTAGGGAGGCCAGATCTATAGATTGTGGAAGCAGATCTGACCTTTGAAGCAAGTTGGAGTGGTTGCATGGCATGGACTCGCTGAGTCTGTTCATCAGACTCAGCGAGTAGTTTGAAGATTGCCTTGGGATTACTCAGTGAGTGGTCCAATCGAGTCATGGGTAGACTCAGTGAGTAAGGGTGAGTTGTAGAAGGACGACAAGTGGACTGAGTCGAACTGGGACTCGCCGAGTTGTTCTTGAGACTCGGCGAGTTGAGTCGGGGCGGCCCTGCGATTCTTCCAGGTAAAACTCATCGAGTGAGGGGGGAATACTCGATGTGTGGGAAGGGAATTTCAGAGGGGATAGTCAACCTTAGAAGATATAAAGTGTTAAATAGAGGCATACGTTGTTATAGGAGGAGTAGAGCTCGGAGGATCGAGCACGAGGGATATTTAGGATTCGTGAGATACCGAGATACGCGAGGTGAGTCTTCTCACTATACTTTACCTTGAGTAGGTAACCAGAGTTATGTGATACAGTATTTGTATGCTATGTATCTTATGTGTTGTACTGCATTATTTCTATGTGATTTATATGGTGCATGTTTATCAGAGTTAGAACCTGAGGGTTCACAGAGGTTGAGTGCACGGCGAGGGTGCACGTTCTGGATCATCCTTTTGTTCGGCCGCTAGGGCGAGGCAGTGTTTACAGCAGGGATGTAAGGGTTTTGTGGCATATGTGATGGATACGCGAGTGATCTCCGAGAGACCGAGTTCAGTGGATGAAGTTCCGGTGGTGCGTGAGTTTCCAGATGTTTTCCCCGAAGAATTACCGGGTGTGCCTCCCGTGAGGCAAGTAGAGTTCAGTATTGATTTGGTTCCGGGAGCCGCGCCTATCGCTAAGGTGCCTTATCGTCTTGCACCTCCAGAGATGCAAGAGTTATCCTCGCAGCTTCAGGTGCTGCTGGGGAAGGGGTTTATTCGGCCGAGTAGCTCGCCGTGGGGAGCGCCCATTCTGTTTGTGAAGAAGAAGGACGGCTCGCATCGAATGTGTATTGATTACTGAGAATTGAATAAGCTGACGGTCAAGAACCGTTACCCGTTGCCGAGGATCAACGATTTATTCGATCAGTTACAGGGAGCATCTTGGTTCTCCAAGATCGATTTGATGTCGGGCTATCATCAGGTGAGAGTGCGGGACGAGGACGTCCAGAAGACAGCGTTCAGGACGCGGTATGGGCATTATGAGTTTGTGGTGATGCCTTTTGGGCTCACCAATGCCCTGGCTATGTTCATGGATCTCATGAACAGGGTATGCAGGCCGATGTTGGACCGGTGAGTGATTGTATTCATCGATGATATTCTGGTATATTTGAGATCTAAAGAGCAGCATGAGGAGCATTTGAGGGAAGTTCTTGGGGTTTTGAGATCGGAGAAACTTTATGCAAAGTTTTCCAAGTGCGATTTCTGGTTGCGGGAGGTCCAGTTTCTGGGACATCTTGTTAATCAGAAAGGGATATTGGTCGATCCGGCCCAGGTTGCGGCGGTGATGAGTTGGGAGGTGCCAAAGTCACCCTCTGAGATCAGGAGCTTCCTTGGGTTGGCAGGGTATTATCGGAGGTTTATCAAGGATTTCTCCAAGATCGCGGTGCCACTCACCATATTGACCCGGAAGTGTGTTACATTTTTATGGGGTCCCGAGCAGCAGACCTCCTTTGAGACGCTTCGCCAAAGGTTGTGTGAAGCTCCAGTATTAGCTCTTCCGGAAGGGATGGAAGATTTTGTGGTATTTTGTGATGCATCGATTTTAGGGCTGGGAGCGGTACTGATACAGAAGGGTCATGTGATAGCATATGCATCGAGGCAGTTGAAGCCTCATGAGACGAGATATCCCACGCATGATCTAGAGTTGGGGGCAGTGGTGTTCGCTCTCAAGATTTGGCGACACTACTTGTATGGGGTTCGTTGTACGATATACACGGACCATAAGAGCTTGAAGTACTTGATGGATTATCCTAACCTAAATATGCGGCAGAGGAGGTGGTTAGATGTGGTCAAGGATTATGATTGTGAGATCCTGTACCACCCGGGGAAGGCTAATGTGGTAGCTGATGCGTTGAGCCGCAGGGCTGAGAGTACTCCACTGCGAAATGTATGTTTGAGATTGACCGGGATAGCTCTAGTTCTGGATGCCATTCGTGGGGCCTAGGCCGAGGCTGTGCATCCGGAGATGCAGAAGAGAGAACGGGTCGTTGGTTTGGTTTCAGAGTTCGTTTCGGATAGTTGAGGGCTTATGACTTTTCGGGGCCGGATTTGGGTACCGTTTGTGGGCGGTATGCGTACTACTTTGATGGAGGAAGCTCATAGATCGAAATTTTCGATCCATCCCGGGGCTACGAAAATGTATTTGGATTTGAGGAAAGAGTATTGGTGGCCCTGTATGAAGAGGGACGTCGCATGGTTTGTCAAGAGGTGTTTGACCTGCCGAAGGGTTAAGGCCGAGCACCAGAGACCGCATGGCAAGTTGCAGCCATTGGAGGTTCCCGAGTGGAAATGGGAACAGATCACCATGGATTTCATCACCAAATTCTCGAGGACTGCCAGAGGAGTCGATGCAATTTGGGTGATTGTGGATAGGTTGACGAAGAGCGCTCAGTTTCTTGCCATCAGTGAGAGTTCTTCAGCGAAGAAGTTGGCAGAGGTTTATGTGAGAGAAGTAGTATCTCGGCATGGGGTGTAGATCTCAATCGTTTCGGACCGTGATGTGCGTTTCACTTCCCGATTCTAGAAGAAATTTCATGAGGAGTTGGGAACTAAACTGCATTTTAGTACCGCATATCATCCCCAGACAGACGGCTAGAGTGAGCGGACGATTCAGACGCTTGAAGACATGCTTCGAGCATGTGTATTGGATTTCGGGGGTAGCTAGGATGCGTATTTACCCTTTGCGGAGTTTTCCTACAATAACAGCCATCATTCAAGCATCGGTATGCCTCCCTTTGAGTTGTTGTATGGTAGGAGGTGTCGGACCCCCATTTGTTGGGGTGAGGTTGGCAGAGAGTGATGGGAAGTACAAAGATCGTGATTCAGACGACAGAGCAGATACAGCAGGTCAGACAGAGGTTATTGACCGCCCAGAGCCGACAAAAGAGTTATGCGGACAGGCGCTGGTCTGAGCTTGAATTTCAGGTTGGCGACTTCGTTCTCCTGAAGGTTTCTCCTTGGAAAGGAGTGATTCGGTTCAGGAAGAGGGGCAAGTTGGGGCCCCGGTTTATAGGGCCATTTCGTGTGATTGCGAGGGTAGGCCGGGTAGCCTATCGGTTGGAGTTGTCGGTAGAGTTGGGGCAGATCCACAACACTTTTCATGTGTCGAAGTTGAGGAAGTGTATAGCCGATGAATCGGCAGTGGTTCCGTTAGAGGATATTCAGGTGGATGCAAGCCTGAATTATGCCGAGAAACCAGTGGCCATCAGAGATCGGAAGATCAATGTTCTGAGAAATAAGGAGGTACCTCTGGTGTTGGTTCAGTGGCAACACCGGAGGGGATCAGAGATGACCTGGGAGCCAGAGCGTATGATGCAGGAGCAGCATCCGGAGCTGTTTTCAGAGCGAGACTTCGAGGGCGAAGTCTAGTCCTAGTGGGGGAGAGTTGTAACAGCCGGATTTTTCTGGTATCATGTATATTTATGTTTTTGGTCGTTTGAGAGGGGACTCGGCGAGTTGGAGCTCAGACTCGCCGAGTAGGGACGCGGATCTGGACGCAGGATTGCGCCTGGACTCGGCGAGTCCAGGATATGGACTCGGCGAGTCAGCACTGTGTAATGAAACCCTAATTTCTCGGGTTTGAGACCTATTTAAAGGGCCTAATGGCCATCATTTGTGCTCACCAGTCCCTTGAGTGAAACCCTAATCGAGTGTGAGCATTTGGAGCAAAGTAGAAGGCCATTATTGATCTTGGAGGTGTCATTGTTGCAAGGAAGGAGAAGAACTAGTCAAGGGAAAGCAAGTGGAGCCACTTCTGAGAGTTTGGAGTCTAGAGCATCACTATTGTGGTAATAATGTTATCTTCTTCCTTGTTTATGTTTATCTAGATTTAGGGTTTGTTGAACCCTTTTGTGGCAAGATCTAGTGCCCCCTTGGTCCCTTATGAGGTTTGGACCATAGATGTGGACCCTTAGAGGTCCAGAGTGTCCCTTTACCCAAGCTTTTTGGGAATCAATGGAGGCTTTGGATTGGAATCCTTATGCCTTAGGTCAAAACTCCATTTATGAGCCATGGGGTGTGTTATGGGCACCAAGATATAAGCTTTACGTGATGAATCAGTCTAGGGAGGTCAGATCTATAGATTGTAGAAGTAGATCTGACCTTAGAAGCAAGTTGGAGTGGTTGAATGGCATGGACTCGCTGAGTCTGTTCATCAGACTTGGCGAGTAGTTTGAAGATTGCCTTGGGAGTACTCGGTGAATGGTCCAATCGAGTCATGGGTAGACTCAGTGAGTAAGGGTGAGTTGGAGAAGGACGACAAGTTGACTGAGTCGAACTGGGACTCACCGAGTTGTTCTTGAGACTCGGCGAGTTGAGTTGGGGTGGCCCCGCGATTCTTCCAGGTGAAACTCGTCGAGTGAGGGGGGAATACTCGACGTTTGGGAAGGGAATTTCAGAGGGTTGGTGAAAACGTCTAGACTCGCCGAGTCGCCATAGCGCACTCGCTGAGTCCGGTCAAAGTTGACCATTGACCGATGACCAAAGTTGACATGTGTTGACTTCTTGGGCATAGTCAAGCTTAGAAGATATAAAGTGTTAACTAGAGGCATACATTGTTATAGTAGGAGTAGAGCTCGGAGGATCAAGCACGAGGGATATTCAGGATTTGTGAGATACCGAGATACGCGAGGTGAGTCTTCTCACTATACTTTACCTTGAGTAGGTAACCAGAGTTATGTGATAGAGTATTTGTATGCTATGTATCTTATGTGTTGTACTGCATTATTTCTATGTGATTTATGTGGTGCATGTTTATCAGAGTTAGAACCTGAGGGTTCACAGAGGTTGGGTGCACGAACCCACAGAGTTATAGCCTCGAGTGGCTATTATGTGTTAAATGTGGTATTTTGGGGAACTCACTAAGCTTTGTGCTTACAGTGTTTGATGTTATTGTTTCAGGTACTAGTGACGACCGCAGGAAGGTGCCGACTTGATCTGTACACACACACTCGGAGTTTTTACATTGTGATCTTGGGATTTTGTATTGACTTAAATTGTATAATTAATATGGTTGTTTTATGGAAATTAATTGAATTATGTTTTATGAAAATTTGAAAATTTTGTTTTGAAATTTACGGTGTTACACTTTTAGACATGACAATGCTTTTGTTGTTAGAACGGTAGAACGTCGTCAAAGTCTACCCGAGCTAATGTATTCATCATCTAAGATTGGGGATCTTAGTGAAAGTCCTTTGACCTGTATTCGTTAATCTCGTGTGAGAGAGGAAGTCGTGCATAATTAGTATACGAGTTGACCACCCCACTTCTGACTGTTAGCTACACTCAACCAAAAACGAGCGATGAACTATCCTTTTATTTGTTGTTGTTCCGGCGTTGATGAAACGTGAGGAAACTACCGCAAGGTGTAATCCTTGTACTAGCTCAAGATGTAATCCTTGTACTACCACAACATGTGATCCTTGTACTACCGCAAGGTGTGATCCTTGTACTACCTCAAGGTGTAATCCTTGAACTACCGCAAGGTGTAATCCTTGTACTACCCCAAGGTGTAATCCTTGTACTACCGCAATGTGTAATCCTTGTAATAATAATAAGAGGTATATGACTAAGATATACAATCGCAACTACATACTCATGGTAGCACAACTTTAGAAGCATTATACTTTGTCGATATACAAGTATGAATGTTAAGTATAAGTTTCACAAGACTTATACTCTAAGTATAAGAATCTAGTAGGTATATTACTTGTATATTAAGTAGACCACTATACCTATCCTACTTATTCGTATAGAATTGAAATAGATTTATACGTAGTGGTTTTACTCGTATAGAATTGAAATAAGATTTATACGTAGCAACTTTTGTTTTTATGGAATTACAAACACTTATATCCATAGTATATGAGACTTATAGGTAAACCCCTTATTAGGTAAGTAAACCATTATACCTAGTATATATATACTAAATGTTTGAGAGTCAAAATTATACTTTCAAAACTATACTTTTGAAACTCGAAATATGTATTATTTTATATGGAGTCAAAACCTGTGAACTCACCAACTTTATGTTGACGTATTTTAAATTGCATGTGTTTTCAGGAAGTCGATAACTATGATACAAGAAATGACGTTACACCGCCCGGTGTTTCCGCCGATGGCCGGGGTGTGACAGATTGGTATCAAAGCTATTAAATATAGTGAGTTAGTACTTTCTTAGGAAAGCACGAATATAGTTTAGGGCTTACTCTTTTAGGTTTAGGTAATATCCCATAGCCTATAATAAAAAGTATTATTAATTATTCTACTGAAGGACTACTTACGGGAGCGGCGACAATGATAGACATGTCAATTTGGGTTGCTGGATTTCAGAACAACTATATGCTAAAATGATCCAACCCTTCAACTGTCCTGACTGACCGATGCCTTATCAGCTAGACCTGAAGTAACAAACAATAATTAAAAGAGCATGAATACAACAAATAACGAATATAGAGTCATATATGAAGACTCAGACTCGTGATGAGAATACACCTAAATACACGAAATCTTTTTGATCTCAAGGATTTAGATCAGATATTCCAACTAAAGTTCATATGTGCATAGATCTTATCACAAATAGGTGTAGGTGTACAACTATATATTATTATGATCAGATCGTATGAACTATTTAAATTGGGAGTAATATTTGATAGACTAAAACTTGGTGATCTAAAATGTATAGGAACTAATCAAAATTCCTAGAAGAAGTAGCACTCGTCTAAACCTAAACCAACGACCAAAACCACAACAATAGCAACCGCAACCACCACCACTAGAAACAAACCCTCGAATAAGTTTAGCAGAACTTGAAGAAATCATAGCTTAGAGAATCGCTGCAGCTCTTGCTAATGTCACAAGAGGAGGAGTTTTAAATGAAGGCAATGTAAGGACCACCAGAATGTGTACCTACAAGGTTTTTATGAATTGCAAACCTAAGAGCTTCCATGGAACGGAAGGGATCGTTAGCTTGACCCGGTGGATTGAAAAGACAGAATCAGTATTTCAAATAAGCTTCTATCCTCATGAATGTAAGGTACGATTTGCTGCGTGTACCTTCGTTGATGCAGCACTTACATGGTGGAACATCCATGTGATTACAACGGGTATTGATGCTGCCAATTCCATGCAATGGGAAGAGCTGAAGAGGATGATAGTAGAGGAGTATTGTCCCAGGGAGGAAATACATAAGCTGGAACAAGAATTGTGGACCCTAACCATGAAGGGTTCAGAGATATATGCTTATACCGCTAGATTCAATGATCTTGTGGTTATGTGTCCGACACTTCTAACCCCAGAATACAAGAAGATTGAGCGATATATCTGGGGTGTAGCATCGCAAATCAAAGGAAAGGTGATCGCATTGAAGCCTATAGCATATGACAGTGCAAAGCGTATAGCTCATCAGCTAACTAGTACAGAAATCCAAGTGGGATTTATAGTTGAGTCTCCCAAATTCGGAACGAATAAGCGCAAATTTAATGGGAAGAATCCCATACAATCATCTGAGGAAATACAAGATGTGACAACTAATTATGCAGCCATAGAAGGAATACCCACACAACCACGACGGTATGAGGGAAAACACCCAAAATGCACTCAGTGTAACCGTCACCATCTAGGTAACTGTTCATGGTGCATCAATGCAATCATCAGCACACAGGTGACTGTTATATTTGCATGAAGTGCCAAAAGAAGGGACACACCGCCAACTTCTGCAGGAGCAAAACACCTACAACATAAAATCAAGTAACAAACACTAGAACATGCTATGATAGAGAAAGAGCGTGTTTTGAGTGTGGTGAAATTGGACATATCAAGAAGGAATGTCCAAAGTTAAGAAGTCAAGGAAGTTAGGTCATTATAGGTCAGTTGTAACAGGAAGCAGGGAAGCTATCTAGTACCCTTTGGTGGTATCTAGTTAAAAATAAATTTTGGGACAAAATTTTATCAACGGGGGGAGAATGTAACACTAGTCAAAAGTAGGTCAATAACAATCACATGTGATTATACCAATCATGTAATGTGATTTTGTTAAACTAGTAATGTAGTAAACTCACTATGTATTTCATTATAATTCTAATATAAATATGAACTTTCATACATACTTTATGGTATAAATCAAAGTATACGTCCATACGATTCCAAAAATATAGAGGACGTCGAAATCTGGCTACGCGTAAAGAATTTATCATAAACCAAACACTATAAAATCTCAATAACAAAAGGAATTTAAAATAGGCTTAGAGCTAGCTCTTAGAGTCTAAAAGGAAGTTGTATTGCTTGTAAATACCTACGCGTGGATATAAAGAACGTCAAAAACGGAGTTCGTGTGTAAAAGTTATGGCATTCCGAAGATTTAGCTTTTAAAAACCCTAAGCTAGCTAATTCACGTCGTGAGTTTTATGACGATCACCACATTCTGTCATAATTTGGAATCTAGAAGCTGCGAGAGGATAAGATCCAATTCACGACGTGATTTTTATGACACTCACGACGTGAGGAGTCATTCTGTCATAATTCGGGATCTAGATGCTGCCAAAGGATATGACCCAATATTCACGGCGTGATGTTTATGACACTCACGACGTGAGTTTTATGACACTCACGACGTGAGGAGTCACCTGGCCACCTTTTGAAGCTAGGGACGCAAATGGCAAGTCTACGGAATGAATCATGAGACTCACGACGTGAGTTTTATGACACTCACGACGTGAGTTTTATGACACTCACAACGTGAGTGTCATAAAATTTTACTATAAATAGCCATTTTGACCCCAAGGCTTAGTATACCATTCCTTTCATTCTCTCTCGTTTCCGAAGGCCGTTTTCCCTTCCCGAGCTTGACTAAGACGAACCTCTGACCGTTTAAATTCTATAAACACGCTACTAAGGTGAGTTTCACGACCCCACTTTCTAATATTTCGGGGGAAAACGCATGCTAGTCATTGTATATATGTTATTATTATGTCTATATAATAATATATTGTAACGACCAAAAATTTCAAGAAAATTTAAACTTTTCAAAAACAACCCATTTTAATAATGTTATTAAAAAAAGGTTTTCAATACATTTAATATCAGAGTATTTCCATAACCATAACATAAAACATAAACACGAGGAGCGGGACAATCACGCCTTCGCCTTGCTATGGTCTCCTAAAGAACCTGAAAAACATTAAACCACAACTGTAAGCCCAAAAGAATAGTGAGATACCCCCAAAATACCAACCACATATACGCCCTTCCAGGCTACGACCTTCCGTTCCAAATCATAATGCCTTCCGGCGCATAACATAGTATACATAACATAACAGAACATAGGAAAGCCATGCACTTCAGGTCTACTGTGTGACTGGTCTGCCGTGTCGGGTGTAACGCCCGCAAACCCGGGCTAGTTAAATTAGAGGCAATAGGGGTCGAAAACGACTTTTCGTACATATAAAGAACGCCGAAATCCGAGTTATAACGAAGAAGTTATGACCCGTTGAAGTTTCGCGACGGAACCGGCACGATTCTGGGAAGCGTAAATAGTGAATTTACGATAGAGCGAGATTTAGCCTTAGCGATCTAAACGAAAGTCGTAGAATATGTTAAACTAAGAACATCGATAAAAAGAATGCCCAAATTTGACTTCGTATGAGGAAGTTATGATTTTTCTAAGATTTAGCATAGTAGTGCACAGCCCGAAATCTGAATTTTAGATTGGTCGATTTTTAGCCGATGGGATCTAAATGAAAGTTGTAGTACTCGTAAATACCAACGCGTGGATATAAAGAACATCGATAATAGAGCTCGTATGCGAAAGATATGGACGAAGCTTAGTCCCTACTTTTCGAGCGCGGCGAATTCGATACAGTTTTGTAAATCCGAGATAGAATGAGAATTAGCCAACGAGGTCCAAATGAAAGTTGAAGATCTCATTAATAGGAGCTCAACGGTAAAATGACAGACAAAAACGAAGCTCGTATGCAAAAGTTACGGACGAAACTTGGAGACTACTTTACTATACACTTCCTATAAATACAAGGGTGAACTCCTCATATTTTCTTCACACCATAAGCCTCTCTTTCTCTCTCTAACTTCTCTCTAGCCTCCCTAAACCCCTCCCAAGTCTACGGAACCTCCCTAGCACGAGAAGAAAGCCCCGGAGCGCCCGACGGCTCCGAGAAGAAAAGTTTTCGGCTTGGAAACGCTGCTCCAGCGAAGCCCGATTTTTAATAAAAACTCGTTGTAAGTGAGCTACGCCTATACTATATTTAATATAGATTTTATTTAATTATAGTAACATTATTAGGACCTTAAAATAATTATTTGGGCTATTATTATGAGTTATATTGAGTGTTATTTAACGCTTATATAATAGTAATAATAGCTAGACTATTAATTAGTCGTAGTTAACGTTAAAAACTAAACCCTAGTGGTATTGATACTAGGTTTTGTCGAGGAAAATTGTTTTGAGATAACGAAGTGCTGTCTGAGTTCGGAATCACCACCTAATCAGGTGAGTGCATAGTCCCTTTCATCTTACACATAGTTATGAAGTATTTTATATAAACTACGTGCTATATGTGCATATTATCTGAATACTTGTTGTCTATGCTGGATGAACGTTTTATACATGTTTTAAAGGATTTAAACTGTATACGTATTTTATATACACGAATATGTTGGGTATGATGATGGGTAGATGAATGATGAGAGATAGAAGATGACGTGAGTATACATTGGCAGCTATAGACTTAGTGCCTATGGGACAAACACCGGTAGCTATGGACTTAGTACCTGTTAGATGTTGGTAGCTATGGATTTAGTACCTGTTGGGAATTGGTAGCTATGGACTTAGTACCTATTAGTTAGACACTGGTAGCTATGGATTTAGTACCTGTAGAATTGGTAGCTATGGACTTAGTACCTGTTGAGCACTGGTAGCTATGAATTTAGTACCCGTTAAGTAAGATATAGCAGCTATGGAATTAGTGCTTTACGAATGAATATCGGCAGCTATGGATTTAGTGCCAGTCCTATAACCCTGGAAGTAAAGGACTTTGGAATAACGAATGCAGAATAGATGACTCTTAGGAGTAAAGAAGATAACGGGGATGGATGATTGGGTTAATTGTTTGATGATTGAACATAACAATTATATTAGTGTGGGTTGAAAACCTTATGTACTCACCAGGTTTCCCAACCTGACCCACTCAGTTTATTTACATCACAGGTGGCGATATGAAGTGACATTACACTGAGAGATTTAAAGAGATGTAGATCACTAGTGTAAATAATTGTAAGTTCTGTTTATGCTTATGTTTCTGTATTAACGATGACATCCCAAACGTTTTAAGATTAATAAAAATACGTTTCTTCGAAAATATTTTAATAACGTATTTATCGTGTTTTTCTGGGAACAAATTCCGCAACCTTTTTATAAAATGAAGTACTCTAATTTTTATAAAGCATAAACAAAATCGGTCTTTTCTGGCCGTGATTTTGGGGATGTCACAGTTGGTATTAGAGCATTAGTTTAAGCGAACTAGGAATATGGATTTATTTCTAGACTTAAACTTAGAATGCTAAGCGATGATTGTAAGGTGTGAGCACTAGCTTATTTTAGGAATGATGCCTAAATTTCTTTTATGTGCTAAATGCTTTGTGCATGATATGTTGTTAATTGTTCGGATCTATGGTCTGTTCCCGACCGGATCTGGAAACCTTATGTGTTTAGGATTCTAAACGTATGACTACGGTATTAGAACTAGCATGTAAACGTTTCAGAGCGATAAGGATGATTTAAACATCAAGTAAAGGTCTAAATTCACCTTATTCGGTATATAGATCGAGATGGTAAGGACCCGTAGCGGAAACGTAAACACAAATAGGAACAGGAACCAACCTCCAGTGGTTCAGCAAATACCTGTTGTTGAAGAAGTTGCGCCTGAGCCAGTCACCATGGCTGGAGTTCAAGCCATGATTCGGGCTATGTTAGCTGAACAAAAGGAAGAAATGAGACAAATGTTGAATAGGGACGAACCTACCGTACATGTTGAACCGACGGAGCCAGTTCCTGAGCAATCTGAGAAAGGGAACTACAGCCACCAAGTGAGTCGAGTAGGGACTCAAGGTGAGCAAAGGGATAGCCCAGAAGGGAGAAACAACAAGGATGGGCGGAAGTACAAGAATTTCTTGGGTGCGAAACCACCAAGCCTCTCAGGAAGCCCGAAGCCGGTTGAGATTGTGGATTGGATCTCTGAGATGGAGATGGTGTTTGAGAGCTGCAGCTGTAACGAGAAACAGAAGACTGTCTTCGCAGTAAGACAACTGAAAACTGGAGTCTTGAGCTGGTGGAAGCTATTGGCAGATACGATGCCACGAGGAGAAGCCTTAAGGATGTCGTGGGAAGAGTTTTTGGAACAGTTGAAAATGCAATACTGCTCGGAGATAGATCTGATAGACCTAAACAATGAGTTTCGGAACCTGAAGAAAGGGAAGATGAGTGTTGATGAGTATGCCACCGCATTTACCGAGAGGATGAAGCTATTTCCCTACTTGGTGCCTACTGAACTCTCCAAGATTGATAGGTTTGCTAACGGACTGCCCATTGACTTTGGCCCAATGGTCAAAATGGCAACTACTTTGAAAGCAGCTGTTAGGGAAGCTAAGAACGTAGAGGCCCAGATAAGAGAAAAGGGTCTAGAAAAAGATAAGGTAGGAGAGAAGCGGAAGTTTGAAGGATCTTCGAGGCCGAACAAGGAAAGCAAATTCTCAAAGCTTGGAGGAGCAGATGGAGGTGAAGCAAGATGGTGTGATAGATGCAAGAAGAAGCATGGTGGAAAGTGCAACGAAGAAGTGACTTGTTACAAGTGTGGGAGGACTAGTCACTATTCCAAAGACTGCACGCATAATGACAAAGTATGCTACGGATGTGGAGGCAAGGGGCACATGTCCAGAGACTGCCCAAGGAAAAATAAAGCAGCAAGACCAGAAACGCCACAAAGGCCGAGGGCATTTCACATGATCCTTGACGAAGCAGAGAACCATGCAAGTAATCAAGAATGAGGACTTCTTACCCGAAGATCGGATTATGCAGTAGCCATAGTTTCGTACGATGTAGCATAGTAGAGGCATAGTCTAGGGTGAACTTGAACACCTATGTAACAGTTTCGAGAAATAATAAAATCTTTGTTTTGTTATCTGGTGTGTGAAATTGTTGTGTGATTTGCTGCATGGTGACTTGGGAAACTGCGAGACAATACTTGGGATGAGTATGAGTATGTGTGAATGGTAGTAGAGGCCTATACTACCGGAAGCACAGGACTCACACTTGGATCAGGGAAAGTCACAAGGTTACCAAGAAGCTAGTAATTGATTTCGTTTTATTCAAGTGTGTTGTTACCATTGTTTCGGTAATGACTAAAAAGATTGTTGATATTTCGACCCTAGTGGTCATGTCAAATCGAGTCCGACTACGATGAGTATGTTGTGTGGTTCAGAGAACCAAGTTTGATATAGCGTCCGACTTAAACCAAACGATTAAAATCAAAGCGATCAATAGAAGTATCGCGCTCGTTGGTAGCTAGAAATGCTACATGTTAAAGTATGATTATATCACATTAGAACATGAAGGAAGGCTTAGTCTATTTTAGAATTTAAGAGACCTGAGTCTAAATATGCATCACATGATGATAGGCCATAATTTGGAGTCTAATCTGAGGTAGAGAGCAGGTGCACGATCAAGTATTGCTTACAATCAATAAGTCTAAGAGATAGACTTGAAGGAATAAAGAAGTTATAATTATTACCTAGGATGAAGAGATGACGTATGGAGTCATTATATGATCCTTGTTTTGTTGATGATTCCGGGACGTAATCATCCTAAGGGAGAGATAATTCTAACGCCCGCAAATCCGGGCTAGTCAAATTAGAGGCAATAGGGGTCAAAAACGACTTTTCAACAAAAGATTATTTAGAATAAATAATCTTAACCAAGTTGTAGAGTATGTTACAAGGTTTTCGTACATATAAAGAACGCCGAAATCCGAGTTATAACGAAGAAGTTATGACCCGTTGAAGTTTCGCGACGGAACCGGCACGATACTGGGAAGCGTAAATAGTGAATTTACGATAGAGCGAGATTTAGCCTTAGCAATCTAAACGAAAGTCGTAGAATATGTTAAACTAAGAACATCGATAAAAAGAACGCCCAAATTTGACTTCGTATGAGGAAGTTATGATTTTTCTAAGATTTAGCATAGTGGTGCACAGCCCGAAATCTGAATTTTAGATCGGTCGATTTTTAGCCGATGGGATCTAAATGAAAGTTGTAGTACTCGTAAATACCAACGCGTGGATATAAAGAACGTCGATAATAGAGCTCGTATACGAAAGATATGGACGAAGCTTAGTCCCTACTTTTCGAGCGCGGCGAATTCGATACAGTTTTGTAAATCCGAGATAGAATGAGAATTAGCCAACGAGGTCTAAATGAGAGTTGAAGATCTCATTAATAGGAACTCAACGGTAAAAAGACAGACAAAAATGAGGCTCGTATGCGAAAGTTATGGACGAAGCTTAGTCCCTACTTTTCGAGCGCGGCGAATTCGATACAATTTTGAAAATCCGAGATAGAATGAGAATTAGCCAACGAGGTCCAAATGAAAGTTGAAGATCTCATTAATAGGAGCTCAACGGTAAAATGACAGACAAAAACGGAGCTCGTATGCAAAAGTTACGGACGAAGCTTGGAGACTACTTTACTATACACTTCCTATAAATACAAGGGTGAACTCCTCATATTTTCTTCACACCATAAGCCTCTCTTTCTCTCTCTAACTTCTCTCTAGCCTCCCTAAACCCCTCCCAAGTCTACGGAACCTCCCTAGCACGAGAAGAAAAGCTTTCGGCTTGGAAACGCTGCTCCAGCGAAGCCCGGTTTTTAATAAAAACTCGCTGTAAGTGAGCTACGCCTATACTATATTTAATATAGATTTTATTTAATTATAGTAACATTATTAGGACCTTAAAATAATTATTTGGGCTATTATTATGAGTTATATTGAGTGTTATTTAACGCTTATATAATAGTAATAATAGCTAGACTATTAATTAGTCGTAGTTAACGTTAATAACTAAACCCTAGTGGTATTGATACTAGGTTTTGTCGAGGAAAATTGTTTTGAGATAACGAAGTGCTGTCTGAGTTCGGAATCACCACCTAATCAGGTGAGTGCATAGTCCCTTTCATCTTACACATAGATATAAAGTATTTTATATAAACTACGTGCTATGTGTGCATATTATCTGAATACTTGCTGTCTATGCTGGATGAACGTTTTATACATGTTTTAAAGGATTTAAACTGTATATGTATTTTATATACACGAATATGTTGGGTATGATGATGGGTAGATGAATGATGAGAGATAGAAGATGACGTGAGTATACATTGGCAGCTATAGACTTAGTGCCTATGGGACAAACACCGGTAGCTATGGACTTAGTACCTGTTAGATGTTGGTAGCTATGGATTTAGTACCTGTTGGGAATTGGTAGCTATGGACTTAGTACCTATTAGTTAGACACTGGTAGCTATGGATTTAGTACCTGTAGAATTGGTAGCTATGGACTTAGTACCTGTTGAGCACTGGTAGCTATGAATTTAGTACCCGATAAGTAAGATATAGGAGCTATGGAATTAGTGCTTTACGAATGAATATCGACAGCTATGGATTTAGTGCCAGTCCTATAACCCTGGAAGTAAAGGACTTTGGAATAACGAATGCAGAATAGATGACTCTTAGGAGTAAAGAAGATAACGGGGATGGATGATTGGGTTAATTGTTTGATGATTGAACATAACAATTATATTATTGTGGGTTGAAAACCCTATGTACTCACCAGGTTTCCCAACCTGACCCACTCAGTTTATTTACATCACAGGTGGCGATATGAAGTGACATTACACTGAGAGATTTAAAGAGATGTAGATCACTAGTGTAAATAATTGTAAGTTCTGTTTATGCTTATGTTTCTGTATTAACGATGACATCCCAAACGTTTTAAGATTAATAAAAATACGTTTCTTCGAAAATATTTTAATAACGTATTTATCGTGTTTTTCTGGGAACAAATTCCGCAACCTTTTTATAAAATGAAGTACTCTGATTTTTATAAAGCATAAACAAAATCGGTCTTTTCTGGCCGTGATTTTGGGGATATCACATCGGGCCTTCAGTCCATCGGGTCCATCCTCTGAGTCTAGTCATGTCCCTCGAGTCTGTAGTGTGGTTGGTCCGCCCGCACCGGGCCTTCAACTCACCTGGTCCACTCTTTGAGTCTACAGTATGACTGGTCCGTGCGCATCGGGCCTTCAGTCGGCCTATTCCACTCTCCAAGCCTCGGCACGTCTGGTCCGCCCTCGTGGGGCCTACAGCCTATCCGGACCGCTCGCTGGGACTTCGGAACAACCGGTCCGCCCTGGGTATCTTGGCCTACAGCACAAAGCAGGACCCGCCTCAACCCAACTCCAGTCCAAACAACCATGTGCACATAAACATACAATCATAAATATTCCAAAGTCAACAAGCCGATCAAACAATTCACATAACATATCATCATCCTAACCAGGATATCGACCTAACCGGTCATGTAACACCGTAAATTTCTAAACAAAATTTTCAAATTTTTATAAAACATAATTCACTTAATATTCATAAAACAACCATATTGAAATTCAATCCAAGTAATACAAAAGTCCCAAGATCTCAAAAAAATAAATCCCATGCGTGTGTACTGATCAAGCCGGTGCCTTCCCACAGTCGTCACTAGTACCTAAAACAAATAGCACCTAACACTGTAAGCACAAAGCTTAGTGAGTTCCCCAAAATACCACATATAACACATATTAGCCACTCGAGGCTATAACTCTGTGGGTCCGTGCACACAAACTCTGTGAACCCTCAAGTTCTAACTCTGTAAACATGCACAACATAAATCACAAAGAATAATGCAGTGCAACACATAACATATAAATATAGCATACAAGCACTATATCACATAACTCTATTTACCTACTCAAGGTAAAGTATAATGAGAAGACTCACCTCGCGTATCTCGGTAACTGGAAAGTCCCTGAAATCACTCATGCTCGATCTCCCGATCTATAGTCCTCCTATAACACAATACATCTCTAATTAACACTTTCCCAACTAAGGCTGACTATCCCTTAACAAGTCAACATAGGTAAACACTGGTCAATGGTCAACGGTCAACTTTGACCGGACTCGGCGAGTGCACTATAGCGACTCGGCAAGTCTATACGCATACACTGATTTCCCTGGGATCCTCACTTGACACGACGAGTATTCTACTAACTCGACGAGTTCGACCTGGCATGAGTTGTGGGGCCTCCACGACTCAACTCGCCGAGTCTCAAGAACAACTCGGCGAGTCCCAGCTTGACTCGGTCCACCTGTCAACCCAATCTGACTCTCCCTGACTCACTAAGTCGATCCCTCAACTCGGCAAGACCACTCGCTAAGTGGTACTGGGCAATCTTCATGCTACTCGCTGAGTCTATTCTTCGGACTCGGCGAGTCCATGCCATGCAACGACTCAAACTCACTCTTGAGGTCAGATCTGTTCCACTAACTCATAGATCCAGTCCTTCCAAGCTTATTTATCACGTAAAGTCGCTATCTTGATGTACATAGAACATCTATATGTCCATATATGATGATTTAGCCCCAAATACCACAACTCAAGGTCATAACCTCCATTGCTCTTCATAAAGCTTGATGAGTGAGGCTCTCTGGACCTCTATGGATCTAGATCCAAAGCCTCATCACTAGAAAGGGACTATTTGGGCATCAAATTGTAACAGCCGGATTTTTCAGGTATCTTATATATTGTGTTTTTGGTGATTTGAGAGGGGACTCGGCGAGTTGGAGCTCAGACTCGCCGAGTAGGGATGCGGATCTGGACGCCGGATTGCGCCTGGACTCGGCGAGTCCAGGATATGGACTCGGTGAGTCAACGCTGTGTAATGAAACCCTAATTTCTCGGGTTTGAGACCTATTTAAAGGGCCTAATGGCCTTCATTTGTGCTCACCAGTCCCTTGAATGAAACCCTAATCGAGTGTGAGCATTTGGAGCTAAGTAGGAGGCCATTATTGATCTTGGAGGTGTCATTGTTGCAAGGAAAAAGAAGAACTAGCCAAGGGAAAGCAGGTGGAGCCACTTCTGAGGGTTTGGAGTCCAAAGCATCATTATTGTGGTAATAATTTCGAGTTATCTTCTTCCTTGTTGTTGTTTATCTAGATTTAGGGTTTGTTGAACCCTTTTGTGGCAAGATCTAGTGTCCTCTTGGTCCCTTATGAGGTTTGAATAATAGATCTGGACCCTTAGAGGTCCAGAGTGTCCCTTTACCCAAGCTTTTTGGGAATCAATGGAGGCTTTGGATTGGAATCCTCACGCCTTAGGTCAAAACTCCATTTATGAGCCATGGGGTGTGTTATGGGCACCAAGATAGAAGCTTTACGTGATGAATCAATCTAGGGAGGCCATATCTATAGATTGTGGAAGCAGATCTGACCTTAGAAGCAAGTTGGAGTGGTTGCATGGCATGGACTCGCCGAGTCTGTTCATCAGACTCGGCGAGTAGTTTGAAGATTGCCTTGGGATTGCTCAGTGAGTGGTCCAATCGAGTCATGGGTAGACTCAGTGGGTCAGGGTGAGTTGGAGAGGGATGACGAGTGGACTGAGTCAAACAGGGACTCGCCGAGTTGTTCTTGAGACTCGGCGACTTGAGTCGGGGTGGCCCCACGATTCTTCCAGGTGAAACTCGTCGAGTAAGGGGGGGATACTCGATGTGTAGGAATGGAATTTCAGAGGGTTGGTGAAAACGTCTAGACTCACCGAGTCGCTGTAGCACTCGCCGAGTCCGGTCAAAGTTGACCATTGACCGTTGACCGTTGACCAGAGTTGACCTGTGTTAACTTCTTAGGGATAGTCAACCTTAGAGATATAAAGTGTTAAATAGAGACATATAATGTTATAGGAGGATTAGAGCTCGGAGGATCGAGCACGAGGGATTTCCAGGATTCGTGAGATACCGAGATACGTGAGGTGAGTCTTCTCACTATACTTTACCTTGAGTAGGTAACCAGAGTTATGTGATAGAGTATTTGTATGCTATGTATGTTATGTGTTGTGCTGCATTATTTCTATGTGATTTATGTGGTGCATGTTTATCAGAGATAGAACCTGAGGGTTCTCATAGTTTGGGTGCACGGACCCACAGAGTTATAGCCTCGAGTGGCTATTATGTGTTAAACGTGGTATTTTGGGGAACTCACTAAGCTTTGTGCTTATAGTGTTTGATGTTATTGTTTCAGGTACTAGTGACAACCGCGGGAAGGCGCCGGCTTGATCCGTACACACACTCGGAGTTTTTATATTGTGATCTTGGGATTTTGTATTAATGTATATTGGATAATTAATATGGTTGTTTGATGAGTATTAATCGAATTATGTTTTATAAGAAAATTGAAAATTTCGTTTTGAAATTTACGGTGTTACAATTTGGTATCAAAGCCTTGGTTTGAGGGATTCGGGTACACCTTCGGGAGTATTTGAACTCAAACTGAGGAATTGGAAAGATATTTTCAAAAGAAAACCTAACTTTTCTAAGAGTAAAAGATTTTCTTGAAAAAGAAACAAATTCCAGGTAGAAACGTGTGTACGATCAGTCAGCTCCCGAACGGTGAATTCCCAAAATACCTTTATATTATGTAATATTGATATTTGATATGATGTATCTGCATGCTAGAGTAGGCTAGGTATTGCTAATAGGACTAGAGTGGCCTGATTTGTGATCCCTTAGCTTAGGGAGGGGTGAGCTGCTATGAGATGCTGAGGGTGAGTAGGTAGCAGCGAGGGGCTTATTAGAGATCTATTAGAGAGTGGTCTACGCATGATAGAGTACTTGGGAATTGGGATCCGAAGAGGAAGATTTGGGGTGTGTACTGAGACGGTGTGGACAGTAGTATTGGGCCCGTACTACTGAAAGCACCGCGGCAGTGCACAATCCAAAAAAGAATCTTTGGGATACCAAGAATCAAGGAGGGGTGGATTGTCGAGTGTGAGAATGCTCGAGTGAATTCTAATTTATCGCATGTTGTATTTCAGAGGTTGATCATGGTGAGGACACGTCATATGCCGGAGCTAGTGATGAGGAGATTCGACAGATCATTCATGAGGAGGTGGCTGTGGTCATCCGGGCTGAGATACCAGAGATGTTAGGGTCTATTAAGACTGCGCTGATTGAGACATTTGACGAGCGTTACACCGCTATTTCTGAGGCTACTGTTGCAGCGGCTACCGCAGCGATCGCTGTGGCAAGACCCCAGGGAGGTGATGCGTCACTGTTTCGGGAGTTCAGCAACACCAAACCACCAGAGTTTGATGGTACACAGGATCCGGTAGCAGCTATGAGGTGGATATCTGATATGGAGCGGTGCTTCTTCACTTGCTCATCTCCTGAACATCTGAAGGTTCGGTTCGCGCTGAACCAGCTTCGCTTGGGAGCGAAGGACTGGTGGAAGTTTGTGACGGCACATTTTACGCCTGCTGAGCTTTCGGCAGTGACCTGGGGGAGGTTCACTACCATGTTTCGGGATGAGTACGTTCCCCAGGTGGAGAGGGAGCGTTTGGCACAGGAGTTTCTGACCCTCAAGCAGGGTACTGAGTCAGTTACAGCGATCACGAGGATGTTCCATGAGAGGGCGATGTTCTGGCCTGAGCATGTGTCCACTGAGCAGGCACGTATGAGGGCGATGTTCTACCTGAGCATTTTGAGATGGGATATTCGGGAGTTTGCCGCGAACTCCTCGTATTGGACATTTGCTGAGCTTCAGGCAAATGCCCGGAAGAGGGAGATTGAGCTTAAGACACAGGCCAGGGAGGAGGCGGAGTCTCTGGGGAGGGATCAGCGGCCGGCACAGTCCCAGCCGGCAGCCAAGCAGGCCAAGCCCGCTGATCCTAAACCCGGGAGCCAGAAGGGCCGCACTTGCGGGAAGTGCGGCAAGGGTCATGATGGAGTCTGTCGAGCAGGATCTTGCTAAAAATGTGGCAAGGAAGGGCATATGGCCAAGGACTGCCCTAAGGGGTTTGCAGTGTGTTTTCATTGCAACCAGACCAGACACCAGAAGGCGGAGTGTCCGCTGCTGCGCGGAGCATCTCAGGGATCTGCCCCTGCCGCCATCAAAGCTACAGAGAGTCGGCCCATGAAGGCCGAGGCGCCGAGAGCTCGTGGGAGAGCCTTTCAGCTCACTGCGGAAGAGGTCCGTGTTGCACCCGACGTTGTAGCTGGTACGTTTCCTTCTATATATTTATTTTGGTGTTGAGATGTTATGCTTATATTATGTTATGCATAGGTACCTTCCTTGTGAACTCAGTGCCTGCTTTAGTGTTATTTGACTCGGGTGCGAGTCGGTCTTTTGTATCTTTGGCCTTTAGTCAGCATATCAGTGTTAGTTGTGAGGCATTGAGTCGGCCTCTGCGGGTTTCCATAGATGCCGACAGAGTGATTTGTACCACGGAGGTCCTCCGGGGATGTGTGTTAGAGATTTTTGGGGTTGAGTTTCCGATTGATCTGGTTCCTATTGCGATGGGTGATGTCTGTGTCATAGTGGGCATGGACTGGTTGAGCCGATTCGGCGCGCTTATCAACTGCGAGCGTCAGCTGGTGACCATACGAGATCCTAGTGGGGGAGTTCTTTTGGTATACGGCGAGGGTGCACGTTCTGGATCACCCTTTTGTTCGGCCGCTAGGGCGAGGCAGTGTTTACAGCAGGGCTGTAACGGCTTTGTGGCGTATGTGATGGATACGCGAGTGATCTTCGAGAGACCGAGTTCAGTGGATGAAGTTCCGGTGGTGCGTGAGTTTCCAGATGTTTTTCCCGAAGAGTTACCGGGTGTGCCTCCCGTGAGGCAAGTGGAGTTCAGTATTGATTTGGTTCCGGGAGCCGTGCCTATCGCTAAGGTGCCTTATCATCTTACACCTCCAGAGATGCAAGAGTTATCCTCGTAGCTTCAGGAGCTGCTGGGGAAGGGGTTTATTCGGCCGAGTAGCTCGCCGTGGGGAGCACCCATTCTGTTTGTAAAGAAGAAGGACGGCTCACATCGAATGTGTATTGATCACCGAGAATTGAATAAGTTGACGGTCAAGAACCGTTACCCGTTGCCGAGGATCGACGATTTATTCGATCAGTTACAGGGAGCATCTTGGTTCTCCAAGATCGATTTGAGATCGGGCAATCATCAGGTGAGAGTACGGGATGAGGACGTCCAGAAGACAGCATTCAGGACGCGTTATGGGCATTATGAGTTTGTGGTGATGCCTTTCAGGCTCAACAATGCCCCGGCTGTGTTCATGGACCTCATGAACAGGGTATGCATGCTGATGTTGGATCGGTCGGTGATTGTATTCATCGATGATATTCTGGTATATTCGAGATCTAGAGAGCAGCATGAGGAGCATTTGAGGGAAGTTCTTGGAGTTTTGAGATCGGAGAAACTTTATGCAAAGTTTTCCAAGTGCGATTTCTGGTTGCGGGAGATCCAGTTTCTAGGGCACCTCGTTAATCAGAAAGGGATATTGGTCGATCCGGCCAAGTTTGATGCGGTGATGAGTTGGGAGGTGCCAAAGTCACCCTCTGAGATCAGGAGCTTCCTTGGGTTGGCAGGGTACTATCGGAGGTTTATCAAGGATTTCTCCAAGATCGCAGTGCCACTCACCAGATTCACCCGGAAGGGTGTTACATTTTTATGGGGTCCCGAGCAGCAGACCTCCTTTGAGATGCTTCGCCAAAGGTTGTGCGAAGCTCCGGTATTAGCTCTTCCGGAAGGGATGGAAGATTTTGTGGTATTTTGTGATGCATCAATTTTAGGGCTGGGAGCGGTGTTGAGGCAGAAGGGACATGTTATAGCATATGCATCGAGGGAGTTGAAGCCTCATGACACGAGATATCCCACACATGATCTAGAGTTGGGGGCAATGGTGTTCGCCCTCAAGATTTGGCGTCACTACTTGTATGGGGTTCGCTGTACGATATACATGGGCCATAAGAGCTTGAAGTACTTGATGGATCAGCCTAACCTAAATATGCGGCAGAGGAGGTGGTTAGATGTGGTCAAGGATTATGATTGTGAGATCCTGTACCACCCGGGCAAGGCTAATGTGGTAGCTGACGCGTTGAGCCGCAGGGTAGAAAGTACTCCACTGCGAAATGTATGTTTGAGATTGACCGTGAGAGCTCCAGTGCTGGACGCCATTCGTGGGGCACAGGCCGAGGCTGTGCATCCGGAGATTCAGAAGAGAGAACGGGTCGTTGGTTTGGTTTCAGAGTTCGTTTCGGATAGTCGAGGGCTTATGACTTTTCAGGGCAGGATTTGGGTACCGTTTGTGGGCGGTACGTGTACTACATTGATGGAGGAAGCTCATAGATCGAAAATTTTGATCCATCCCGGGGCAACAAAAATGTATTTGGATTTGAGGAAAGAGTATTGGTGGCCTTGTATAAAGAGGGACGTTGGATGGTTTGTCGAGAGGTGTTTGACCTGTCGAAGGGTTAAGGCCGAGCATCAGAGACCGCATGGCAAGTCGCAGCCATTGGAGGTTCCCGAGCGGAATTGGGAATAGATCACTATGGATTTCATCACCAAATTGCCGAGGACTTCCAGAGGAGTTGATGCAATTTGGGTGATTGTGGATAGGTTGACGAAGAGCGCTCACTTTCTTGCCATCAGTGAGAGTTCTTCGGCAGAGAAGTTGCCGGAGGTTTATGTGGGAGAAGTGGTATCTCGGCATGGGTTGCCGATCTCGATTGTTTCGGACCGTGATGTGCGTTTCACTTCCCGATTCTGGAAGAAATTTCATGAGGAGTTGGGTACTAAACTGCATTTTAGTACCGCATATCATCCCCAGACAGACGGCCAGAGTGAGCGGACGATTCAGACGCTTGAGGACATGCTTCGAGCATGTGTATTGGATTTTGGGGGTAGCTGGGATACGTATTTACCCTTGGCGGAGTTTTCCTACAATAACAGCCATCATTCGAGCATCGGTATGCCGCCCTTTGAGCTGTTGTATGGTAGGAGGTGTCGGACTCCCATTTGTTGGGGTGAGGTTGGGCAGAGAGTGATGGGCAGTACCGAGATCGTGATTCAGACGACAGAGCAGATACAGCGGGTCAGACAGAGGTTATTGACCGCCCAGAGCCGACAAAAGAGTTATGCGGACAGGCGCCGGTCCGAGCTTGAATTTCAGGTCGGTGACTTCGTTCTCCTGAAGGTTTCTCCATGGAAAGGAATGATTCGGTTCAGGAAGAAGGGCAAGTTGGGGCCCCGGTTTATAGGTCCATTTCGTGTGATTGCGAGGGAAGGTCGGGTAGCCTATCGGTTGGAGTTGCCAGCAGAGTTGGGACAGATTCACGACACTTTTCATGTGTCGCAGTTGAGGAAGTGTATAGCCGATGAATCGGCAGTGGTTCCGTTAGAGGATATTCAGGTAGATGCAAGCCTGAATTATGCCGAGAGACTAGTGGCCATCAGGGATCGTAAGATCAAGGTTCTGAGAAATAAGGAGGTACCTCTGGTGCTGGTTCAGTGGCAACACCGGAGGGGATCAGAGATGACCTGGGAGCCGAAGCGTATGATGCAGGAGCAGCATCCGGAACTGTTTTTAGAGCCAGACATCGAGGGCGAAGTCTAGTCCTAGTAGGCGAGAGTTGTAACAGCCGGATTTTTCAGGTATCTTATATATTGTGTTTTTGGTGATTTGAGAGGGGACTCGGCGATTTGGAGCTCAGACTCGCCGAGTAGGGACGCGGATCTGGACACGAGATTGCACCTGGACTCGGCGAGTCCAGGATATGGACTCGGCGAGTCAGCACTGTGTAATGAAACCCTAATTTCTCGGGTTTGAGACCTATTTAAAGGGCCTAATGGCCATCATTTGTGCTCACCAGTCCCTTGAGTGAAACCCTAATCGAGTGTGAGCATTGTGATCTTGGGATTTTGTATCAACGTATATTGGATAATTAATATGGTTGTTTGATGAATATTAATCGAATTATGTTTTATAAGAAAATTGAAAAATTTGTTTTGAAATTTACGGTGTTACACAAATCAACCCAACAAAGGCCACAAGAAACCCTAAATCCAAATATACTTCATAAAACTGAAGATGAGCTGAATTAATACCTCAAGTGCGATGATCTAAGCTTCAAATCCACAGTATAGCAACCTCCTTTGCTTCCTCTTGGTTAGGACCTCCTTCTTCTTGCTAAACAACACCACAAAGGTCAAGAATGGGTTCCTTTCTCTCTCAAAACGCTCAAGCACTCTAGGGTTTCTCACTGTGGATTGGTGAGCACAAATGACGGCCATAAGGCCCTTTAAATAGGTCTCAAACCCTGGGAATTAGGGTTTCATTACACAGCATGGACTCGCTGAGTCCACTCTTGGACTCGCCGAGTCCAGACACGAACCCGCATCAAGAATCGTGATCCTACTCGGCGAGTTTGAGCTCTAACTCGCCGAGTTCACTCACAATTTTCCAAAAATACACCAATAATAAATACTTGGAAATTTCGGGCTGTTATAGGTCACTAGCATAGCATCACCCTACATATTAGGAAACCGACCTTAACCAGGTCTCTAACACATACCATCCTAACTACCAGGATACAGACATATCAAAGCAATAACATAACCAACAAATATCCTGATCTCAATCTGATAAAGGGCCGGCCTTGGTGCCTTAAACCCTGTCGATATAGTGAGGATAACTCACCTCGCACTACGGAAACTCTGAAGTGAAGAGCAGATTCTCGAATCACCAACTCATCACAAATCCCAAACTAGCCATAATAACAAAATAAACATTAGGCCAATCATACATCCACATATCGGTCCAAGACCAAAGTCCAAATCTTATACAAAGTCCAGTATTGGCCCAATTTACCAAATTGGGCCCACCTCACCATATGGGCCTAGATCCAATGTCCATAACAATAATTGGGGCCAAAAAACTCTATCCATAATTTCCAGACTTGGCCCATAAACCAACTATCCACAAATGGCCCAAACTCTAAGGGCCAATATTTAGGTCCAATCAGGGGGAGTAGACTGGGTGTACCCTCCTTGGTACGCAGGGCGTATTCACTGAAACGCAACCAAGGATCGGGGCCTTGACCCGCTACGCGGGGTGTACAACCAAGTTACATGGGGCGTAACTTCGCTACTCATAAAATTATTATAACTTCTTAATAACATAACCAAGTTACATGGGGCTTAAGCTTTATCCCCAGGCCAAATATGATTAGAATTCATAAAGTCTCAAACTTTATCACTTGGGACGTCCATAAGCTCTTAATCCAAGGTCTTAATCCATTAAGACCTATATATCTCACACATGGAACAACTACAACCCTTGGGACCTCATTTTTCTCACTCAAGACCTCTCCAAAGGTCTCAAAGGACATATAATCTTGGCCAACACAAAGCATGAATCAAGATGAGAACTCTGGGACAAGAAATATGCTAAAAACTTCACAACACTTAGATCTATGCAAAATAAGTGGCAAGCAAGAAGCTTTATACCTCAAATAAGCTTCGAAGGATGATATCTCTTCAGATCTACAAGCTCCAATCGTTCCCTCCCTTCTTTGACAACTTCTCTGTAACACCCCGAAATATAACACCCCGAAATATCAAGAGTAGAGTTGAAGGGGAGAATTGTAACACCCCGAAATATCAAGAGTAGAGTTGAACGGCTAAAAGTGTAAATCTTGAAGGGCAACTCGGCGAGTCCATGGATGGACTCGGCGAGTAGGGTCGCGTGTCAATTGGCCTATTCGGCGAGTCCAAATATGGACTCGGCGAGTAGGTGCTGAGTGGAGAAAACCCTAATTCTCGGGGTTGAGCCCTATATAAAGAACTTAACATCCATTCCCCTCGCCTCTTTACTCATCCTCAAGTCCAGAAACCCTTAACATTCGTGTGTGTGTGGATCAAAGTGCATTTGGGAGCTTGAAGGGTATTTGTTGAAGAAATCTTGGGAGTTTGGAGGCTTGGAGCAAGGGGCTTTGCTTGGATTCGAGTTTCATTACAGTTGGGGCGTTCTTTTGAGGTAATATCTCGTTCTTGGGCTATTACTCATATGGATTCATCATTTTGGGGTTTATGGGGAGCTTATCTTGGAATGTTTTGGAGTTTGGAGGTTAGATCTGAGGTTGCTACCTCAGATCTGGAATGGGGAAGGTCTAGAGTGCATTAAAGTCCCTGTGTTTGAGTGCTTAGCGAAGCCATCATGTCCCAAACCCTAGCCCTAAAGTGTATAAGGCCTAGATCTCTTTGGCTTCATGTAAAGTTTGCCACTTTACGTGATGGATGGGTTGTAGGAGGCTAGATCTATGTTTTGGATCAATTGCATGGCCTGGAATGCTTCTGTATGGATTTAGACCGGTGGTACTCGGCGAGTCACATGGGTAGACTCAACGAGTTGCTTGAAGATGAGCTGGAACTCGACGCTTTGGATGAACAACTCGGCGAGTAAGTTGAAGATAGCCTTAGACTCGATGAGTTTGTTCGTGGACTCGGCGAGTCTTGTCGAAGAATCCTAATATTTTCTGGTTGAGTCGAGAATCAGTGAGTCAAGGGATGACTCGGTGAGTTAGGTGCGAGTGGACTCAGAGTTGTTGGACTCGGCAAGTCTCGGGGTGACTCCGCGAGTCAGGTCGCGAATTTAGGGAAGTTCTGAGCTTGAGGACTCGGCGAGTCATCGGGTTGACTCAGCGAGCAGAGTCAGTCAGGGGTTGACTTTGACCGTTGTCCATAGTTGACTAGTTTGACCTTGTAGTGTTAGTCAGCCATGATCAAGGTGGTATTAAATAGAGATATGCTTGTGTTATAGGAGGACGATAACCCGGGAGATCGAGCGCTAGTAATTCCGAGTTACGCGAGTTGAGTCTTCTCACTATACTTTACCTTGAGTAGGTAACCAGAGTTATGTGACAGAGTATTTGTATGCTATGTATCTAATGTGTTGTACTGCATTATTTCTATGTGATTTATGTTGTGCATGTTTACATAGTTAGAACCGGAAGGTTCACAGAGTTAGAACCTGAGGGTTCACAGAGTCTGAGTGCACGGACCCACAGCGTTATAGCCTCGAGTGGCTAATATGTGTTTTATGTGGTATTTTGGGTAACTCACTAAGTTTTGTGCTTACAGTGTTTGATGTTAATTGTTTCAGGTACTAGTGACGACCGCGGGAAGGCGCCGGCTTAATCAGTACACACGCACGGGATTTATGATTTTGAGATCTTGGGATTTTGTATTACTTGGATTGAACGATTGAAAATGGTTGTTTTCTGAATATTAAATGAATCATGTTTTATAAAAATTTGGAAAATTTGTTTTCAAATTTACGGTGTTACAATTTGGTATCAGAGCCTTGGCTTGAGGGATTCGGATGCACCTTCAGGCGTATTTGAACTCAAACCGAGGATTTGAGAAATTTTACAACCAAAACTACAAATTTTCTAAAAAGAAAAAGATGTTTTGGAGACAAGCAGAGTGGAAGGTGTGTACGGTCAGCCAGCGCCCAAACGATGAATCCCCAAAATACCCTTACTTTTGTGTTATGAGATATTTATGATGCACTTTATGAGATATTATTGCATGCTAGAGACAGGCTAGGTATTCCATATCTTAGGACTAGAGTGGCCTGATTTGTGATGCCTTAGCCTAGGGATTGCTGTTTTATGCAATGTGCTTTTGAGTATGTGATGAGTGAGAATATTTAGTTGGAATCCTTGAGGGGATTCGAGTAGATGAGTAATCGAGGGGAGATACCTAGATAAGTTCCGTGGTATTTAGCGAAGGAGTAGTTAGAACCCGCGAGGGGAAGAGTTGCAGAGTTCGGTGGTACTTTCGGGGAAGAGCTGAGCAAGCGGAGTTATCACCCAGAGTGAGTTATATATATCCTTCGATGCTCGAATGCTGCTTGCTTCGTGCTTTGTCGAACTCTCGATGATAGGAGTCAGCTACCAAGCGAATATGATGATATTCAGGAGGTAGATGGCTGGCATCATTAGGAGCTCTTCAGCAGCTGATGGCAGAGAAGTGTGAGAATCTAGGAAGAGCCTAGGGAGTATCTGTAGCCAGATGAGTGCGCTGGCAGAGTAGGGAATTTTGCTGGAGAGCAAGCACACGACGGAATTGGGGATCGAGAAGGTCGAGCAGCTACTTAGGAGCTCTGGGATAGTCCGTGTGGAAAGTATGGGTAGATGTGGCAGGTAGTATAGGCCCGTACTACTGAAAGCAGAGGACCCATGCTTGATACAGGGGGTATTCTAAAGTTTCTAATGAGCGTATTGAGGAGTGATGTTATGTTTCGAGTACCATACATCGAAGCAGATTGAGGAGTGATGTTATGGTTCGAGTACCATACATCGGAACAGATGGAGGAGTGATGTTATGGTTCGAGTACCATACATCGAAGCAGATTGAGGAGTGATGTGATGGTTTGAGTACCATACATCAGAGCAGGTGGAGGATTGATGCTATGGTTCGAGTACCATACATCGAAGCAGATTGAGGAGTGATGTTATGGTTCGAGTACTATACTTCGAAGCAGATGAAGGATTGATGCTATGGTTCGGGTACCATACACCAGAGAATATTGATAAGAGATGTCATGGGATGGGTACCATGGTTCGTAGTGATTGATGCGTATGGTTCTTCGGTTATCCGGTCTCGATTGATGAGGTAGAGATTGGATGCTATGGGTTTTAGGTCTGTGGGCCATGATTGAGTTTGAAGAGGCGTCCAATGAGAGGGAGGTTGAGAGCCTTTCAGAGTATTTTGGTAAGGAGTCAGAAGGAGGGGAGAATTTCGGTCTGAGTGGAGCAATCAATCGATAGAGGAGATGTCACCTTCTATGACCTAAGTGGTGTTATCTATGTTCGTGTGCGAAACATGAGAGGCATGATGTTTAAGTTTTGGGTTACCCTGCAGGTTGTCATTGATGATGATTTTCCCTCCAGAGTATCAGGTAGCATGTGTGCCGCGAGGCAGTGATTATCATGAGCAGATAGTCAGTTAGGACTGAGATAGTCGAGGACCACGTTACACCTATTTGAGTATAATAGGGCGTATTGTAGTGGTATCAGTGGGGAGTCCAGTAGAGTTTATCAGTGCAATGGTTTTCAATCTATGTTGGGTGTTGAATACGGGAGTAGGTCCCTGTTCTTGGGATGATCCATGTGTTGGAACATTGGTTGATGAGTCAAGGTGGGGGAGTATGATGATTCGTGGTTCAGTCTATGGGTCAGTGATGTTATTGGACAGTTGAGTTGTTTGGTATTGGATTGGTACGAGACCTGGAACGACTAGAGGCCATTGTGACAAGAAGTTCTTGAGGATTTCATCTGAGGTTTAGAGTCCATGAGATCGATTGATTTCCTTAAAGGGTATTTTCGGGCGTTGCGCAGCACTTGCCAGGGGCAGGTGCGATTCTGCTGGTAAAAAAAAATAAAAAAAATAATTAGCAGGATGGTTGTATACCAATTGGGGACGATTCGAACCCTAGTGGGGGAGAACTGGGTATTTTATTGAGGGAACCAGAGATTTGTGCAAGAGCGGTTAGGGGTTGAATACAAGAACCTGCGGCTTGAATTCATGGGATCGGGGTCATTGGTGATCAGGGAAAGTTGCAGGGCGAGAAAATGCAGGTGGTATATGTCTGAGAGAGAGAGAGAGATGCGCGTATCCACGGCAGGTGGCGAATGGACAGGAATCTGGCGGTGGTCAGGGTCGTTTCTAGTGGAAGGCTCGTGATGACAGTATGGGCAGTTGAGAACTTCTGGGTCAAAGTATGGATTGTTTATACCTTTTTGGGGTGGCTAGATGATCATCGAGCAGCCAACATCCGGGCCGGTATGTGTATTCTTGCGTGGATTCTGTGCAGTAGAGGAAAGGATTCCGGAGGATCATCAGCGTGTTCTAAAGCATCAGCGCTTTCTTTATATTCCAAGTGAGTGTCTGGATACACCGAAGTTGCGCATTGGGTACAATGAAGAATTATTATGAGGCTCAGAGGAATGTATTGTTGTATATGTATGGTGCTTGGAGTATGAGAATCAGTGGTAGAGGTAGGACATTGTGATGTTCGGTGATGGTGTTCCGTGGTTTCTGCGTATAGCTTCTTAATTTCGGAGTTATTTAGAGTCTTGAGTTTGAAGCGACTATTGATGTATCATGTATCTAGGGTTCCAGTGGGAGCCCTTCACGTATTGTCATCAAGAGGGGATTATTTAAGGAAGTGGATCTCCGCAGAGATGGGTTCTGCGTATAGCGGTGGCCGCTAGAGTTTGTAATGCATATTGGGACAAGTGTGTAACCACCTATGATAGTCTTCGGTGCATGAGTTAGTGAGCATAGTGTGGCGTTGTAATGAGAATGAGGGTATAGGGTGATACTACGGGGGGACCGTAGTATTCGCCAGTCAGAGGGTGTTGTGATGCTACGGGGAGCCATAGTACTCGCAAGCCAGAGAGAGAGAGAGTCGTGATACTACGGGGAGCCGTAGTATTCACCAGTCAGAGGGTGTTGTGATGCTACAGGGAGCTGTAGTACTCACAAGTCAGAGAGTGGGAGTCGTGGTACTGCGGGGAGCCGTAGTACTCACTAGTCGGTTGGCATTGTGGTGCTACGAGGAATCGTAGTACTCACTAGTCAGAGTCTGTCGTGATATTGCAAGAAGCCATAGAACTTGCTAGACAGCAAGAGAGTATGATGATGGAGTGTTCTCTGATCAGTGTACGATGCAGAGGAGTTTTAGGCTTGAGTAGCCCTAATATTGAGTTTTGGAGCGTACTGGTTAAACCGGGGCGAGGCTGGGGCCTCCGCCTCTATCGAGAGATTCAGCAAGGTGCGCAGGAGATATGCGCAGCAGACTCCAGAGGTCAGAGTTGATTCGATCTTCGATCAGATTGTATTTTTCGTATGAGGAGAAGAGAATTTAGTGACTTGCGTGTCACTGGGCCGGAATATTTGTCAAAGGGAGGAAGTTGGTGTGATATCTTGGGTCATGATATGTGTGACCTTTGGAGGTTCAGTTGTGGGGTCAAAAGTTGATCTAGTGTTCAGTATCGAAGAGGGATATGAAAAATGAAGTAGAGTTTACCTTGGTGATGTCTGAGGACACTGCAGAGCAAGCGAACGATTCAGAGGCTCGAGGACATACTTCGGGCATATATATATAATAGATTTCGGAGGGAGTTGTGCCACGTATTTTCCATTTGCAGAGCTTTCTTGCAACAACAACCATCAGTTGAGCACCAGTGTCTACCCTTTGAGCTGTTTTATGGGAGCAGGTGTCATTAGATCGGTAGTCATTGAGCAGTGTGATTGCGGTGGTGGTATGGAATGACATCATGTTAGGGTGACTGTTGAGGACGCGGAAGGGATTCCGCAGGTCTAGAGCCAAGAGTCTCAGGATGGATGCAGGGATGGAGTCTGGGACTCCCAGCTTGATTCTGATCAGGGATTCGTATGTGTAGTGGTGGTTTCCGCTGGGGATGTTGGAGATGTTGTCAGTGTGATGGGTTTTCCTAACTCGAGAGTGCGAGGACTAGTGCAGCATGTGCGTGTGATTGCAAAAAGTGAACTCGTGGGAGTTACTTTGAGATTGAAGAATGGGTCTTTCGGTCAGCATGGAATGGATAGAGTGGGATTCGGATCAGGGATCCAGTGGTTCATGGTTTTCTAGCTCTTATGGGTCGAGTGATTGTTGAGATTTGGAGCAGTGATGCATCATGGGAAGTACTCAATTGTTGTGTGTGGATATCAGAGGGTAAAGTCGGTGCCCGGGTTGAGACGGTGGTCAGGACACCGCAAGGAAAGAGAAAGTGAGTTCGAGTTTCGATGGGTATGCCTTGAGGGACCTGGTCCGGTTAAGGCCAGGAGGCGTGTTGTGGGAGTATTTTTGGAGATGAGTTGCCGTAGGCTTCGAGGACGAAGCCTAATTTAAGTGGGGGAGAATTGTAACACCCCGAAATATCAAGAGTAGAGTTGAACGGCTAAAAGTGTAAATCTTGAAGGGCAACTCGGCGAGTCCATGGATGGACTCGATGAGTAGGATCGCGACTTTGGTCGCGTGTCAATTGGCCTACTCGGCGAGTCCAAAGATGGACTTGGAGAGTAGGTGCTGAGTGGAGAAAACCCTAATTCTCGGGGTTGAGCCCTATATAAAGAAATTAACATCCATTCCCCTAGCCTCTTTACTCATCCTCAAGTCCAGAAACCCTTAGCATTCGTGTGTGTGTGGATCAAAGTGCATTTGGGAGCTTGAAGGGTATTTGTTGAAGAAATCTTGGGAGTTTGGAGGCTTGGAGCAGGGGGCTTTGCTTGGATTCGAGTTTCATTGCAGTTGGGGCGTTCTTTTGAGGTAATATCTCATTCTTGGGCTGTTACTCATATGGATTCATCATTTTGGGGTTTATGGGGAGCTTATCTTGGGATGTTTTGGAGTTTGGAGGTTAGATCTGAGGTTGCTACCTCAGATCTGCAATGGGGAAGGTCTAGAGTGCATTAAAGTCCCTGTGTTTGAGTGCTTAGTGAAGCCATCATGTCCCAAACCCTAGCCCTAAAGTTTATAAGGCCTAGATCTCTTTGGATTCACGTAAAGTTTGCCACTTTACGTGATGGATGGGTTGTAGGAGGCTAGATCTATGTTTTGGATCAATTGCATGGCCTGGAATGCTTCTGTATGGACTCAGACCGGTGGTACTCGACGAGTCACATGGGTAGACTCGACGAGTTGCTTGAAGATGAGTTGGAACTCGACGAGTTGGATGAACAACTCGGCGAGTCTTGTCGAAAAATCCAATATTTTCTGGTTGAGTCGAGAATCGGTGAGTCAAGGGATGACACAGTGAGTTGGGTGCAAGTGGACTCAGAGTTGTTGGACTCGGGGTGACTCGGCGAGTCAGGTCGCGGATTGAGGGAAGTTCTGAGCTTGAGGACTCGGCGAGTCATCGGGTTGACTCGGCGAGTAGAGTCAGTCAAGGGTTAACTTTGACCGTTGTCCAGAGTTGACTAGTTTGACTTTGTAGTGTTAGTCAGCCAGGATCAAGGTGGTATTAAATAGAGATATGCTTGTGTTGTAGGAGGACGATAGCTCGGGAGATCGAGCGCTAGTAATTCCGAGTTACGCGAGGTGAGTCTCCTCACTATACTTTACCTTGAGTAGGTAACCAGAGTTATGTGACAGAGTATTTGTATGCTATGTATGTTATGTGTTGTACTGCATTATTTCTATTTGATTTATGCTATGCATGTTTACAGAGTTAGAACCGGAAGGTTCACAGAGTTAGAACCTGAGGGTTCACAGAGTATTGGTGCACGGACCCACATAGTTATAGCCTCGAGTGGCTAATATGTGTTTTATGTGGTATTTTGGGGAACTCACTGAGCTTTGTGCTTACAGTGTTTGATGTTAATTGTTTCAGGTACTAGTGACAACCGCTGGAAGGCGCCAGCTAGATCAGTACACACGCACGGGATTTATGATTTTGAGATCTTGGGATTTTGTATTACTTGGATTGAACGATTGAAAATGGTTGTTTTCGGAATATTAAATAAATCATGTTTTATAAAAATTTGGAAAATTTGTTTTGAAATTTACGGTGTTACATTCTCCTTTCTTCTTCTAGCTTTTCTTATGCCAACATGAACTTTCCAAGGCCAAACACACCCAACAATGGAGGAATATGGGTTTCTAGGGTTTCTGAGGTTAAGGATGAGCTTAAGGAGGTTAGGGTATGAACCAACGTGTTCCTTATATAGTGGCTAACCCTAATTTTAGGGTTTGGGGTTTCTGAGAGTACGCTAGGCGTACTTCTAGTACGCTGGGCGTACTCACTTAGCCACCCCGCATCTTTTCTCTACTACGCTGGGCGTACCCAGCCAAACATCAAAATACATGCATGGCTTGCATGGAACCCCTTTTTCCACTTTTCAATTAAGAGCTATAAACAATAATCATCTTCAAAACATCGCAACTCCTCTACTCTAAACCCGCTCCCAAATAACTTTACATTCCTGCGAGGGTGACGAGAAGCCTAATGCTTCTAACAACATATACCAGCCCGAAACCTTCTCAGATGTAACCCATTTCCCGTAAAAGGACCAGAATTACCCTTCCTCTTAAATCTCAGGGACTCTTAAATTAGGCTTCATCCTCGAAGCCTGCGACAACTCAACTCCGAAACTACCCCTCCAATGCACCGCCTGGCATTCACCGGACCAACTTCCTCAAGACTCGACCATCAAAATCCGAAACCCAACTTTACCCTTTTTGCTGACAGGATGACACATGCTTCAGCCTCAGAGCAACTCCCACGAGTTCTCCACCGCAATCTCAATACCACACTGAACTAGCTCTAGTGTCCTCGGGTTAGGAAAAACCTGATACACTGATGACACTTCCAAACATCCTACCGGATGAATTTTCACCACATAAAACAAAATCTATCTGGAAATCCGAGATTCCATCCATGCCTTCCTGCCGAGCCTCAGAAACCATCCAACCCGGATGTGATCCTATACCACTGCCGCAATCATGCTGCTCAATGACCATAATTGGACCACTTCGATCACAACTCTGCGCTGCTGCTTCCACTTCTGTGAATATACACTCCCTTATAGTATAACCACTATCCATGCAACACACATGTCCTGAACCTACTCGCAAGGACTCTCGAGTCCATGCATCATCTCCACTAATCAAGATCAATACCCGGGGCCAGACCTTCTAATGCAAACACATCACGACATATTCAACCCTTTCCCTCGAGCCAATCTAAATAAACCTGCAGAGTCTTCAGCATGACTGGTCCGCCTTACCAGGCCTTCAGCCAATCTGGGCCACTCTTAAAACCTTCAGCCAATCTGGACCGCCCTCCAGGGCCTTAAGTCTGGCTGCACCGTCTTTCAGTCTATCCGGACCGCTCAACTAGCATTCATCACTCCGAGTCATCTCTCTGGGGAAATCCTCCCATGCATACTGTTCTAGCCCTCAAATGGTTCCACACTCTATCTCCATCATACATACTCAATCCCGGCCTGATCCTAGGCCCTCCACAATCAAATGCCATAGGTCTGTATTACACCCGGCACGCCTGCTCTCACTCATACCAGCCTGCTCTCGGCTGACAGAATCACTATGGAATCCCAAGCAATAAAGAATCTCTCATGCTTATCAACCATCCGGAGAATTTCCAATTCTCCACCACTTAGGGCACTAACTATCAACCCCCGGTCGCTATCACCGACCTCCCAAAACAACCTTGCACAAAACCCAACCCTTACACGCGAACTGATTCCCACTAGCACTAGCAACCTTCACAAAATCACATTTCCAAACTGATCATCCCGCTCGAAAGAAACTCAATCTTCAGCTAACCACTCCTCAGACTGCAGATGCTACCCGACATTCAAACCAACGCCATATTTCCACTAATTAACCCTCATAAATGATAACCAATGAAAACCCGAAACACTAACCCATAACCATACCAAACCCTCAAGGAACAACGGATACCAGAACGAAAACCAAACAATGACACTAGAAGATAATAATACTCCACAATAATCACAAGATAACAAGATATCAAGAAAGGAACATACCCGCAACTACATCCGGCACTGCTCTGACCTCCTCTGTTGAAAACTGAGAAGCACGACCCTGAGCCCTTGGGGGCTCCGCTCCACCCTGACCTCCACCTGTGATCCTCAAAGTGGCCGGTGTTGGAGCCTGCACCGGTCCTGTAGCAAGCTGTGGGCAGTTGACCCTCAAGTGCCCAACCTGATGACAATGATAACAAATCCTCAAATCCCGAACTGGCACTGACTGCCGACAATCCCTCGCATAGTGCCCCTCCTTTCCGCACTTGCATAATGCACCACCGGACCGACAAACTCCAGTGTGACCCCTCCCACACTTCCCACAAACGTGGCTGCCCTAATCTCCCACCCTGGAATCAACGGTCTTAGACCGTTTCATCACCGGCTACGACTGTACCGGAGCTTGCCTCAGCTCACGCAACTGCAAATCAATCTCTAACTCACGCCTCCTGGCGGCCTCCTGCAACTCCAACAAAGTCTCGCACCTCTGCGCGGACACAAACTGTCTGATATCTCTCTTCAGCATACTCAGATATCGGGACATCTGAGCCTGCTCCAAAGCGAACTCAGGGCAAAACATCTCCCTCTCAGTAAACATCCTGGTGATCTCCGTCATCGACTCCGAATCCTGCTTCAGCTCAAGGAATTCCTGAGCCAACCTCTCCTTCTCGACCTGCGGAACATAACGACTGCTGAACATCTCTCTGAACTGATCCCATGAAACCGCAGCCCTTTGCGCATCCAAGTATGACCCCGTGGTCAATCTCCACCAATCCTTTGCCCCAAGCCTTAACAGGTTTAGAGCACACCTCACTCTCTGATCAGCAGGGCATGAACACGTGAACAAACACCCTTCCATGTCCGATAACCATCTCATAGTAACGATCAGGTCCTGAACTCCATCAAAGGTGGGAGGTTTCGTATTATCGAAGTCCCGATACTGAAAACGTCTACCGACTCCTCCCCCTGCCGCTGCTACAGCCGCTGTAGCTGCCGCGACAGCCATCTCAGTGAGAGCCGCATAGAGCTCATCAAAATACTCCACCATGGCGGTCTTGATCGACCCAAACAGTTCAGGCAGCTCGGCCCGGAACAACGCAACAACCTAATCATGCAGGATCTCACGAATCCTTGCATCCAACTCGCACGTGCTCATCTGCCCGATAACCTCGGGCGGTACTGATCCACCCGAAACTCCCTCTCCTGCTCCCAATCCTGACCCGGATCCACTCCCAGCATGCCTCGAAATCCCCATACTGAAAATAAACCACAAAATCTCAGACACTTCCCACTATCCTGGGAACCAACTCTCAACCCAACCCTAGAGGTCATGGTTTCCCTGATACGCGTATGGCTCCTGTGCTTTCAGTAGTACGGGCCCATACTACCTTCCACACCTACCCATATTTATATGAAGTACTACCACAACACCCTAGTGCAAAATATACATAGCAAGCGCTCAATACTCACTCCTAGAGGAAGACTGGAAATCTCATACAGAGGAAAACCCTAGGCTAGCAGGCATCATAAAACAGGCAACATTATCATGAAATCCTGAAGATCCCTAGCCTAGTACTAGCATGTTGTTCTATCCAAGCTCGAAAACAAATATCATGTATGGTATTTTGGGGTTACTTACTGGCTCCAGCTAATCGTACCTCCGCGTCCTCTTTTTACTTAATTTGAAAAACATTTTAAATTCTCTTTTAAAAACTCTCCTTGATTTGAGACTGGATTCACACGAATGTTCCTCCAATTCACTCAAACCAAGGCTCTGATACCAACTTGTAACGACCAAAAATTTCAAGAAAATTTAAACTTTTCAAAAACAACCCATTTTAATAATATTATTACAAAAAAGTTTTCAATACATTTAATATCAGAGTATTCCCAAAACCATAACATAAAACATAAACACGAGGGGCGGTACGATCACACCTTCGCCTTGCCACGGTCTCCTGAAGAACCTGAAAAACATTAAACCACAACTGTAAGCCCGAAAGCTTAGTGAGATACCTACAAAATACCAACCACATATACGCCCTTCCAGGCTACGACCTTCCGGTCCAAATCATAATGCCTTCCGACCCATAACATAGCACACATAACATAACAGAACATAGAACAGCCATGCACCTCGGGTCTACTGTGTAGCTGGTCCGCCGTGTCGGGCCTTCAGTCCACCGGGTCCATCTTCCGAGTCTAGTCATGTCCCTCAAGTCTGCAGTGTGGTTGGTCCGCCCGCATCAGGCCTTTAACTCACCTAGTCCACTCTCTGAGTCTACAGTATGGCTGGTCCGCCCGCATCGGGCCTTCAGTTGGCCTAGTCCACTCTCCGAGCCTCGACACGTCTGGTCTGCCCTCGTTGGGCCTACAGACTATCCGGACTGCTCGTTGGGCCTTCGGAACAACCGGTCCGCCCTGGGTATCTTGGCCTACAGCACAAAGTAGGACCCGCCTCAACCCAACTCCAGTCTAAACAACCATGTGCACATAAACATACAATCATATAATAGTCCACAGTCAACAAGTTGATCAAACAGTTCACATAACATATCATCATCCTAACCAGGATACCGACCTAACCGGTCACTAGAATAGCATCACCCTACATATTAGTAAACCGACCTTAACGAGGTCTCTAACATATACCATCCTAATTACCAGGATGCAGACATATCAAAGAAATAACATAACCAACAAATATCCTGATCTCAATCCGATAAAGGGCCGGCCTTGGTGCCTTAAACCCTGTCGATATAGTGAGGATAACTCACGTCGCACTGCCGAAACTCTGAAGTGAAGAGCAGATTCTCGAATCACCTACTCACCGCAAATCCCGAACTAGCCATCATAACAAAATAAAAATTAGGCCAATCATACATCCACTTATCGGGAAAAGACCAAAGTCCAAATCTTATACAAAGTCCAATATTGACCCAATTTACCAAATTGGGCCCACCTCACCAAATGGGCCTAGATCTAACGTCCATAACAATAATTGCGGCTAAAACACTCTATCCATAATTTCCAGACTTGGCCCATAAACCAACTACCCACAAACGGCCCAAACTCTAAGGCCCAATATTTAGGTCCAATCAGGGGGAGTACGCTGCGCGTAGCCTCCTTGGTACATGGGGCGTACTCACTAAAACGCAACTGAGGATCGGGGACTTGAACCGCTACGCGGGGCGTGACTTCGCTACTCATAAAATCATTATAACTTCTTATAGGCTTAAGCTATTAAGCCCAAACTTCAGATCCCTAGGCCAAATATGATTAGAATTCATAAAGTATCAAACTTTATCACTTGGTACGTCCATAAGCTCTTGATCCAAGGTCTTAATCCATTAAGACCAATATATCTCAGACATGGAACAACTACAGCCCTTGGGACCTCATTTTTCTCACTCAAGACCTCTCCAAAGGTCTGAAAGGACAGATAATCTAGGCCAACACAAAGCATGAATCAAGATGACAACTTTGGGACAAGAAAGATGCTACAAACTTCACAACACTTAGATCTATGCAAAATAAGTAGCAAGCAAGAAGCTTTATACCTCAAATAAGCTTGGAAGGATGATATCTCTTCTGATCCACAAGCTCCAATCGTTCCTTCCCATCTTTGACAGCTTCTCCTTTTTTTTTTCTAGCTTTTCTTATGCCAACATGAGCTTTCCAAGGCCAAACACACCCAACAATGGAGGAATACGGTTTTCTAGGGTTTCTGAGGTTAAGGATGAGCTTAAGGAGGCTAGGGTATGAACCAACATGTTCCTTATATAGTGGCTGACCCTAATTTTAGGGTTTGGGGTTTCTGAGAGTACGATGGGCGTACTTCTAGTACGCTGGGCGTACTCACTTAGCCACCCCGCATCTTTTCTCTACTACGTTGGGCGTACATCGAGCTTACGCTGGGCGTACGCAGCCAAACTTCAAAATACATACATGGCTTGCATGGAACCCCTTTTTCCACTTTTCCATTAAGAGCTATAAACAATAATCATCTTCAAAACACCGCAACTCCTCTACTCTAAAGCCGCTCCCAAATAACTTTACATTCATGCGAGGGTGACGAGAAGCCCAATGCTTCTATCAACATACACCAGCCCGAAACCTTCTCGGATGAAACCCATTTCCTGTAAAAGGACCAGAATTACCCTTCCTCTTAAATCTCAGGGACTCATAATTAAACACTTTAAGAACGGGGTGTTACATATATAGTTATAGTAGCCGGTGTATAGTTGTTCTAAATATAATATTTTGAATATATACAACTATTATCAACTTATTGGTATGTTAATATATTAATATAGATCTTGAGTTATACTTAGGATTCTATATATATATATATATATATATATATATATATATATATATATATATATATATATATATATATATATATATATATATATATATTGTGTGTTGATATGGGCATATTTAGTTATAAAATTCATGCATTATCTTAATACTTTATGTTGATTTTGTCTCATTTAATGAAAAAAAGGTGCTTAATTAGATTAAATATTTCATTTTCAGCAACAAATACATGCTCGAAAGGAAAATGAAGCGGAACTAGCGATTGGACGCTTGGATCATGGATTTTGAAGAAAGAAGGACGTTGCTGGACAGCTTGACCCCTCATCAGTGTTTTGGCCATATCTCATGAACCGTAACTCAGATTGATGAGATTCAAAATGTTCTGAAAACTAGACACAATTTCGGATGACTTTCGTGTTTTGAGAAAATGCTGATTCCAAACGTACTCGGCGAGTAGGTTCGATTACTCGCCGAGTTGGTCTGAAGTTTCGCGATTCTGGACGCGCTGACTTGCCGTACACGGGTTTTAAGTGACGTACTCGCCGAGTAGGTCACTGGACTCGCCGAGTAGCCCCTGTTTTGTGAAAATCTATATAAAGGGACTTTCAGATCGATACCCTAGGATAGAGATGAACCCTTGGAGGCCAATTGTCGATTAAAGGTGCTGTTGGAGCGTGGGAAGCAAAGGAATCAACCCTACATGCAATTTTAAGGAGAATCAAGTCAAAATCAAGTTTACTCTTACCTAATCTCTTTTTTGAACTATGTTTTTACCAATTGATTTCGTTTTTGTGCTTGTTTTTGCTGTAATCATGAGCTAAAAACTCATAACTTCTGTTTAGGTAGATGAATTTGTGAACATGGATTGATTATTTGATTAGGATTAATTTTAATTGGTGATTATGTTTTATTAAGCTTGTTAAAGAACATTATGTGTTAACAATAACTATTCTTCTGTTAATAAATTAGTAATTAAATTGTATGAACATCTCTTAGTTGCTAATTTATTATGATTTACGTGACCACATAGTTGTATGTCTAGGAATAACGAACGTGAAACTAGAATTAACTAGAAGATAGGTAAGTTAATGTGTAAGCTTGTTGGATGAACATCGACAAGAGGTTAATTGAAAGGCCAATTTAGTTAACCACTACAAGTCTTACTTAACCCGAATCAATAATCTAGGAAACCCGTTAATTTAGACAACTGGCCATTGCTTGAGTTAATTTGTTTTCTAAGAATTAGGAATAGCGAACATGAACCTAATTATCTTAATCGGTAGCCAATGAAGAATTAATCCGATACATTAAAATCATCCATGGGAACAAATGAGTCGAACCTAAACAGAAGTCCTCTTTATTATTGAATTTAGTTGATTTTTATTTGCTTAGCTCTTAGTTTCTTAGTTTAAGTTTTAGTTAATTGTTTAAGTTTCTAGTCTTGTAAAACTAGAGAAAACCCCCTTTTTGTTATTTGTTTTATTTAGATAATATTAGCATTTATTTTAATTGTTTACGTTTCCCTGTGTTCGATACCCTACTTGCTTGAACTATATTACTAATCGATAGGTACACTGCCTTTTGTGTGTTTATTTTGTGTCTAAGTTAGTAGGATTAAAACTAGTTGGTTTTACACACATCAAGTTTTTGGCGCCGTTGCCGGGGAACGGATCTAAATAGTTAATATTATTTGCTAATTGTTATTATTATTTTTTATTGATTTTTTTAGTTTATTTAGTTTATTTTTATTTTTATTTATTATGTATTTTCCAAATCTCGATGCTTTTGATGCTTTTATTGAGGAAGTAGTACAGGAAATTGAGCAAGAAGATGAGGAGTGTGGATGGGATGAAGATTTGAAGAAATTTGATAGATGGTTAGATAACATCTTGCCCGACACACAAGAACAATCTGAGTCACAAGAGCTAGAGTTAAAAGATGAAGAATTTAATCCAGAAAGAGATTTGGAGGAACTAGAAAGGTTGCTGGCAGAGGGGTCAGACGAAGAACAAGAACAACCTGAGTTGCAGGAACCAAGCTGTGGTTTGACCATTACCATGACATGCCCCCCTGTATTTCCGGTTTGTGTTTCAAAGCATGGGGTGACGATTCCAACTTTGGAGAAAGTTCTAAATCATGATCCATTTATGATTAGTATCCAACCGGTTCCAACCCTTGTCAATATTCTTGGGTTTTATGTATTCAAGCTCGTTTGGCCAATTTTAGAATTAAAGAGCCAAATTTCACAAATTCGTCCAAAGAAAATATTTAATGCAACGGATGGATGGGCATCGAATTTATTAGAAGTTTATTAGGTTGGGAGTCCAGCTAAAGACTCGCACAAAAATAAGCGCTTGCAGGAGGCAACCCGTCATTAGAGTTTGCTTTTGTTTTTCTTTTTAAACTTCTAGTTTATTAGGGTAATTTAGGATTTTAATTTTGATGTTTGTTTTCGTTTTTCTATTACTTGGTTTTTGTTTTTGATCTTTTCAGTTTAAGTGTAAGGATGCATGTAAGGGTCTAGAGTCAAGGCTGATGAAGCGAGAAATCAAGTCTAGGCGAGAGAGGAAACGAAGTTTTGAGTCAAGCTATGAGTCCAATTGATAGAAGGGTTATATAGTGTTTGTTACCTAAAGAAAGCTGAGGGAAATTATTAGTTTATATAACCCCCATAAATCAGAAACGGACTTGGGCAGAATAAAATTTTTGTCACACAGCGGTCTACTCGTCGAGTGCATCTTATGGACTTGCCGAATCCATGTGAAAATTCACGATTCTTCTGCCATTTACGCTTCAACTCGGCGAGTCTACATACTTACTCGACGAGTCGCTCATTCTTCTTACTTTTGAGCTGAAGATTTGATGACATTTGATATGGGTACTGATTCTATTCTTTGAAGATCATTTTCCGAGCATTTCCAAGAGTTTTTCCCTTATGTTTTGAGCTTTTATAAAGACTGTACCACACGAGATTTTGACACCCAATACATGGATGAGCTGTTCCCATGTCTAAAGTAAATTGAAGATGGAGCTAAAGAGAATAGATATCAACCTCGCCACTACTATCCCAGGGGAGTTTGTTCCAATTCTATCCTTATTTTTATTGTTCTTTATCATGCATGATATGCAATGGGGACATTGCATAAATTAAGTGTGGGGTAGGGGGTTAGTTGGTTACACTAGTTAAGTTTTTAAGTTTTGCATTAAAATTGCTAGGATTAATTTACAAAATTTTGGTAAAGAAATTAGGGATCATGCTAGTATTATATTTGATGATTGCATGAAAACCCAAATGTTTAGTTGAGCCTATATACGTTCTAGTGCATTTGTGGCTTCCTTATTCCAGTGAAATCATGGGACAAAAACACGACCTCGCTTTGTTTGAAGGATGCAATATGTTTAGCATCATGTACCAGAAATGTATCCAGGAAAATTTTATCGCTAACCAATAAAGGTTGAAGTTGAGCGCCCCTGCTTAAGCATGTAGGGTTTTGAGTGAAAAAAAAGTGAGTTACATGTTAAAAAAAAAGAAATAAAGAGAGAGAATTACAAGAAAAAATTTGAAGAATTTTTGGAGCATCAAAGTTAAGTATGAAATTAGAAGATCGAAAATTCCGATGAAATTCAAAAGGTTGAAGATACCAAAAACCAAACAACAAGGTGGTGAATTCAAAGAAATTAAAGATTAAATGTCAAAGAAGTGAAGAATTCCAAAGAGCTCCAATGTGGTATCATAAATTGTAATTGTCTAGATTATGTATGTTTGGGTTGCTCAATCAAAAATACCTTGAGGTTAAGAGGTTTTCTGAGGATGGATTCGGAGGGATGCATAAAATGAGCATTGTTCGGAAAAAGCGGGCGAATGTTTATGAGGATTGTGAGTATTTGGAGTATGGGGGGTTATTAGGAAAATTTTAGACACAAATGCATGCGTTGCGGTCTTGGCATAATGGCTGGGTTTGATTGGGATTGTCTTATGTAATATTAGTGTACTAAAATTCAGTTTTGCTTGGGGGCAAGCAAAAGTCAAGTGTGGGGTATTTTGATATGGACATATTTAGTTATAAAATTCATGCATTATCTTAATACTTTATGTTGATTTTGTCTCATTTAATGAACAAAAGGTGCTTAATTAGATTAAATATTTCATTTTCAGCAACAAATACATGCTCGAAAGGAAAATGAAGCGGAACTAGCGATTGGACGCTTGGATCATGGATTTTGAAAAAAGGAGGACGTTGCTGGACAGCTTGACCCCTCGTCAGTGTTTTGGCCATATGTCATGAACCGTAACTCAGATTGATGAGATTCAAAATGTTCTGAAAACTAGACACAATTTCGGATGACTTTCGTGTTTTGAGAAAATACTGAATCCAAACGTACTCGGCGAGTAGGTTCGATTACTCTCCGAGTTGGTCTGAAGTTTCGCGATTCTGGACGCGCTGACTTGCCGTACACGAGTTTTAAGTGACGTACTCGCCGAGTAGGTCACTGGACTTGCCGAGTAGCCCCTGTTTTGTGAAAATCTATATAAAGGGACTTTCAGATCGATACCCTAGGATAGAGATGAACCCTTGGAGGCCAATTGTCGATTAAAGGTGCTGTTGGAGCGTGGGAAGCAAGGGAATCAACCCTACATGCAATTTTAAGGAGAATCAAGTCAAAATCAAGTTTACTCTTACCTAATCTCTTGTTTGAACTTTGTTTTTACCAATTGATTTCGTTTTTGTGCTTGTTTTTGCTGTAATCATGAGCTAAAAACTCATAACTTCTGTTTAGGTAGATGAATTTGTGAACATGGATTGATTATTTGATTAGGATTAATTTTAATTGGTGATTATGTTTTATTAAGCTTGTTAAAGAACCTTATGTGTTAACAATAACTATTCTTCTGTTAATAAATTAGTAATTAAATTGTATGAACATCTCTTAGTTGCTAATTTCATATGATTTACGTGACCACATAGTTGTATGTCTAGGAATAACGAACGTGAAACTAGAATTAACTAGAAGATAGGTAAGTTAATGTGTAAGCTTGTTGGATGAACATCGACAAGAGGTTAATTGAAAGGCCAATTTAGTTAACCACTACAAGTCTTACTTAACCCGAATCAATAATCTAGGAAACCCGTTAATTTAGACAACTGGCCATTGCTTGAGTTAATTTATTTTCTAAGAATTAGGAATAGCGAACATGAACCTAATTATCTTAATCGGTAGCCAATGAAGAATTAATCCGATACATTAAAATCATCCATGGGAACAAATGAGTCGAACCTAAACAGAAGTCCTCTTTATTATTGAATTTAGTTGATTTTTATTTGCTTAGCTCTTAGTTTCTTAGTTTAAGTTTTAGTTAATTGTTTAAGTTTCTAGTCTTGTAAAACTAGAGAAAACCCCCTTTTTGTTATTTGTTTTATTTACATAATATTAGCATTTATTTTAATTGTTTACCGTTCCCTGTGTTCGATACCCTACTTGCTTGAACTATATTACTAATCGATAGGTACACTGCCTTTCGTGTGTTTATTTTGTGTCTAAGTTAGTAGGATTAAAACTAGTTGGTTTTACACACATCATGTGTGATATAGTTCCGAAGTTATATTCGAAAGTTTTATATGTTAAGTTATATAGTATGTTGCAATTAATAGTTTTATGTCAAGATAAAACTAGATATGTTATATGTTGTTATTATTAGTTTAATGTCAAGATAAAACTGGATATGTTGTTATTGTTAGTTTTATGTCAAGATAAAACTAGAAACATTATATGTTGTTATTATGGGTTTTAGGTCAAAATAAAACCTGGTTTTTACTTCAAGATATAGCTGTTATACTGCCGAAATGTTATGAGGTTAGGAGTAATGTTTAAAAGCATAGTCTAGTAACTTAGACTTTTAGACATGAAAATGCTTTTGTTGTTAGAACTGTAGAACGTCGTCAAAGTCTACCTGAGCTAATGTATTCATCATCTAAGATTGGGGATCTTAGTGAAAGTCCTCTGACTTGTATTCGTTAATCTCGTGTGAGCGAGAAAGTCGTGCATAATTAGTATACGGGTTGACCACCCCACTTCTGACTGTTAGCTACAGTTAACCAAAAACGAGTGATGAACTATGCTTTTATTTGTTATTGTTCTGGCGTCGATGAAACGTGCGAAAACTACCGCAAGGTGTAATCCTTGTACTACCTCAAGATGTAATCCTTGTACTACCGCAAGGTGTGATCCTTGTACTACCGCGAGGTATGATCCTTGTACTACCTCGAGGTGTAATTCGTGTACTACCGCAAGATGTAATCCTTGTACTACCGCAAGGTGTAATCCTTGTACTACGGCAATGTGTAATCCATGTAATAATAATAGGAGGTATATGACTAAGACATACAATCGCAAGTACAGACTCATGGTAGCACAACTTTAGAAGCATTATACTTTGTCGATATACAAGTATGAATGTTAAGTATAAGTTTCCTAAGATTATACTCTAAGTATAAGAATCTAGTAGGTATATTACTTGTATATTAAGTAGACCACTATACCTATCCTACTTATTCGTATAGAATTGAAATAGAATTATGCGTAGCGGTTTTACTCGTATAGAATTGAAATAAGATTTATACGTAGCAACTTTTGTTTGTATGGAATTACAAACACTTATATCCATAGTATATGATACTTATAGGTAAACCACTTATTCGGTAAGTAAACCATTATACCTAGTATATATATACTAAATGTTTGAGAGTCAAAATTATACTTTCAAAACTATACTTTGAAACTCGGAATATGTATTATTTTATATGGAGTCAAAACCTGTGAACTCACCAACTTTATGCTGACGTATTTTAAATTGCATGTGTTTTTAGGAAGTTGATAACTATGATACGAGAAATGACGTTACAACCCCCGGTGTTTCTGTCGATGGTTGGTGTGTGACAGATTGGTAACCTCAGCTATCTGCTCGTCAGAATACGACCCAGTAACCAACCTCCACTAATCCTTTGCTCCAGACCTCAGCCGGTTCAGAGCATACGAGAACTTCTGGTCAGCAGGGAATAAACATGTGAAGAAGAATCCTTGCATGTCAGATAGCCACCTCATGGCTATGATCAGATCCTGCATTCCATTAAAAGTCGTTGGCTTCATGTTATCGAAGTCCCGATATTGAATGGCCCGACTGGCTCATCCCCATGTCGCCGTTATATCTGCTGAAGCTGTTGTGGTAGCCGTCTTAGCAATGACTGCATAACCCTCATCAAAGTAATCAATCATGGCGGTCTTGATAGACCCAAATATCTCCAATATCTGAACCCGAACAATCATGATCACCTCCTCGAGGATGATCTCCCTGACACGAACCTCTATCATCGTTGGCCTATCCTAGCTGTCAGTTCCTGATCCTGACCCGGATCCGGTCTCGAATTGCCTCGTAACCACCATACTAAAAATATACTAGGAATATATCAGATAATGCACATAAACAACGGGGAACCTACTCCCAACTAAACCCTAGGGGTTATGACTTCCTTGCTACGCGTATGGGTCCTATGCTTTCAGTAGTACGTGCCCATACTACCTTCCACACCTACCCATATTTGTCTCAAGTATCATAAAAATGCCATAAAAACATACATATATATGGCGAGCACTCAATCCTCACTCTTAGAGGAAGGCTAAGTATATCGTAACTGGCCGTCTGACCCCGCACAACTCACCCATGAAACTTCCACCAACCCTGCAGCACTAGTGTATGCTAGTCACATATAATGCTGGACTTTATAGAATTTCAAATACCTGATCCTACCCTAAACCCTTCATCAGATAAGAACAGGAAATAAGGCCAAACTAAACATTCTTAGGCTATAAGATCTTAATTATGTATAACTATGATGCATACACTCAGCAACTACAGTAATGATGTCAATTTCATATAAGGAAATCCTAGGCTATCAGGCTTCATATAATCAAGCAATTCTATTATGCAATTTTTGATGATCATTAGCCTATCACTGCATGTTGTTCTAACATATCACAATATGAAATAAATGTATGATATTTTTGTTGGATTAGGTGTCCAAGCCCATAACTATAATTGATATGTACTTGACCCGATAGTAGCATGATCCTTTTGGGTTGCCTTCGTTGGAGCAATTTGATAGGATGGACTTTTGAGAAAAAAGGTTGTTTGTGATTTATTAATATATTATATGATTAATATATTAATTGATAAATCATATTATTTAATTAGTATTGATCAAGAATTAATTTGGAATTAGCTTAGTGATCAAAAAAGACTGATTAAATTTATAGGGACTGATTAAGTAAATCAATAATACTTATAGTGTGGGCTAATGATCCATGTTGATTAGGTTTGGGCTACACCTATATGATAGTCCATGAAGGTTTAGCCCAAAGGGCCTAAGAAATATGAAAGGTCATGGTGAATTAGGGTTTTCATGGAAGAAACCCTTGGATTTCCACACTATAAAAAGCAACCCCTTAACCCCCCAAAATTGGCTAGTGAATTCTAAAGTTGAACCATAACCGATTTGGTGCTTTCTAACCTCTTTCTCATAAGCCTCCTCTTTCATTTGGTGTTTGTAACACATTAGAGGCATAACATTTGAGGTGCTAAAGCTTTTAAAGGCCAAGAACTACAAGCTATACTAAGAGGTATTCATCTAACCTGGTTTTATGTTGTATATCTCCAATTGCATGCTAGATATGGTGTATGCTTTGGAAAAATTAAAATGCATATATAATTAGAGTAAACTTAGATCCAAAGCATATAGGGTTGTATGTGCACCATAGGAGTGTTATTGTACTTAAAACCCAACAACTTTGGGGTCTATTTACTAGCTCCGGCTGATCGTACACTTTGTATCCTCCTTTAGTACTTTGAAAACCATTTGAAAACCATTTTGAAAACCTTTTCCTTAGTTTGATACTAGATTCATACGAGTGTTCCTCCAATTCACTCAAACTAAGGCTCTTATACCAACTTGTAACATCCATAAAGTTCAAGCCAATTTAAAACCTTTTCAAGCATTCAAAAACCTTTAATTATTACAAAACGTTTTCAAAATTGTTTCGTATCAGAGTATCCTAGAAATCAAGATCATAAAAATGTGAGAAGGTGCAGGATCATACCTTTGCCTTCCCGTGATCATCTGAAGTACCTGAAACAAAATCAAAATCTGTAAGCCCGAAGCTTAGTGAGTTACCGCAAAATACCCATATACACAAAAATATAAATATAATCACAAACAACATACTATGGGTCTAATCAACCATCGGATTGGAATACCCAAGGCCCTTAACCATCGGGTTGGAATGCCAATATATTATGGGTCCAAACAACCATCGGGTTGGGATACCCCCGGCACTCAACCATCAGGTTGGAATGCCAACATACTATGGGTTCAATCAACCATTGGGTTGGAATGCCAACATACTATAGGTGAATACCCCTAGCCATTAATCATCAGGTTGGAATGCCAAAATACTATGGGTCCAATCAACTATCGGGTTGAAATACCCGAGGCTCTCAACCATCGGGTTGGAATGCCAACATACTACGAGCCCAATCATCCTCGGGATGGAATACTCTCACTACTAATCAAACATGTGCACCTATATCAAACAATCATATAACAGTCGATAGAGAAAACATACTAGGGTCCAATCATCCACAGGATGGAATACCCTTAACTACCAATCAAACAAGTAAACATATAACATGTAATCACATAACAATCTACATACAGTCAAACCGATCTACATATCTCTAATCATAGTAGCATCCTATCTACCAAGATACCTATCTAACCGATCCCACTAATAACAAACCAAGTTAACAATCCAAAGGGCCAACCTTGGTTCCTTCGACCCTTGAGTATAGTGAGGAAAACTCACCTCATAATGTTGAATTGTAGTGATAAGATCAAACTCCTAAATGACGGCCACAACTCCACCACCAATATCCACCATAGGACCAAGTCCATAAAAATCCTAAATTACCAGAATACCCTCAAGAGTCAAACTTGGTCAAAGTCAAAGTTAATGGTCAAGGTCAACAGTCCATGTTGACCCAACTCGCCGAGTGCAGCTTACTAACTCGTCGAGTTCCTTCAGAACTCACAGACCGTGAAAACTCGATTCAACTCGTCGAGTTGCCAAGCAACTCGTCGAGTCCATGTAGTGTCCAAAATATCAGGCAAAACCCTAACCACTCGTCAAGTCACCTCATTAACTCTTCAAGTTCATGCAGAAACCAAAAAATGTGAATACCCATATCAACTAGTCGAGTTCTTCAACCAAATTGCATTCATCCCATTCCAATCGAGTCTAAAGCTCCAAATTCCAAATCTAGCTTCCTAGAGTGGAGTTACCATGTAAGGTTGTCAACTTTATGTGCATGCAAAGCCTTAAGAGGCTTAAAACACCAAAAGGAAGTCTATGATGGGGTTTAAGGCATGGAGAAGGGCCAAAGCCTGCAAAATTCAGGAACTTTATGACTTTAAGGGATTATAGGAGTTCATATTTGAAGTTACAACTTCAGATCATCTACAAAACTTGCTAAAAATGGCCTTATCCCATGAATAAAAAGATCTAATACTATAATGATCAAGGTAACAACTTATTACCTTCAAACGGAATCCAAAACGATGTAGATGTTGGATCCACAAGCGCCTTCCCATTCCAAGCTTCTCAACATCAAGCTTCTTCAACAATTGCACCAAAGACACTCTTTTAGCCTTAGAAACACAAAGGAGCAGCAAAGAAAGGCTATGGTTTCCTTCTCTAAGTAATGAGGTGATAAAGGAGGCCAAAGGATGCGGGTTAAGTCCTTTGAATAGGGTGAAAACCCTAAAAATTAGGGTTTTCTCGTTAAACTCGTACTCATCGAGTTGGAGTCCTACTACTTTTCGAGTAGAACTCATGAATCACGCGGGTTGGCTACTATCTACACGACGAGTTGGGGCCTCCAACTCATTGAGTAGGCTTCTTTATTTGCAATAAAATCCCTAAAATCACACTCCTGGAAATCGGGATGTTACGTGGACCATGATGCCACCATTGAAGGTATGTTCTTTTATATGTTATGTAAATATGAAGTTTGGTGGGACATGAACTTGCTTTGATTCTCAGATTTGGGTTTTATAGCTTCATTTTTGGTTTTTATTTTTAGATCAAGGCTATAGTTTAATCGTTTAATTTAGTTTATTGGGGTAATTCCTTAAATCTTTAATCATTATAAACGAAAGTTAAGGCTTACTAATATTTTGTGGTTACTATCAGTTCCATTTATGTCAATGGGAAGCAATGCCAAAAATACACTAAAAAATGTTACTACGTCTTGCATCACAACATGGTATGAGCTCTTACAACTTTTTCTTAGTTTTTATCTAAACAAGTCAAATGAAACCTTCTTTTCAAGGTCCAGTCTAACTACTTAATTACATAACTTATACCCTTGCTCAATTTTTGTTGGTGGAATTAGTAGACAAAGTTGACTTTTGTTTTTCACTTACTTGATTGAATTTGTAGCATATTCTTCCATAACCTTCTAACTTGATGCCTGAAAGTAAAGCTGATGGCCGAAGAATAGCAGTCAATCACATTTCTCCAAATTTTCATAAGCTCTCACATATGATTCTCACTAGGTTCAAATTTTCTATGATGTGTACTGTTGTATACCTTGTTGTATATTTGAAATGTCAATTCAACATTGCTATTTTCTTAATTATAAATTACATTTTCTAATTAAAAATTTTCTATTTTCTAGGAAATGGCACATTCTATTGATGTTCTTGCTGTTGGATTACTTGAACTTTAAGATGCATATTTTCTCCATTAGGTTAGTATTATAAATTTAGTTAAATGACACTTATACCTTTTGTAATTAACCTGCTTAAATGTGTTTACAACAATAGATGGATGACTCATACAGACCCACCAATTCATATTTGAGGCACAAAAATTTTCACTTTTTTAACCCAAACACTTGGGGACAGAAAACTAAAAAGGTTAAAAAGAAGTAAGGCGACATATATTAGATTTACGGAAGAAGAGTTGTGTAACATCCCCCTCCGGCACGTATCACAATATTGTCCGCTTTGGGCTTCTAACATGAAAACTTCCCAGTATGTCACCCATCCCTGAAGTGCTCTCACTTGGGCACGCTTAACTGCAGAGTTCTTATGGAGAGAAGCTACAAAGAAACTTCAGGATGAGATTCATAGAATCAAAGGAAAGAAGGGGTATTTTTATTAAAACTTGAGCAACATTGTTAAAAATTAATTTTTATTAAACTACATGTTTACGGATGTGTAGGTATAATTAAAACACGACATGACATAACAAGTAAACTATTTGGTGTGTATATGGCAGTTCAGAACATGTGTATGTGTGTTAATGCAGGTGTATATGTGTGGATATGGCAGGTAGCCATGGCATAATGGAATTTTTTAATGTAAGTTGATATTTCTATTTAAAAATGAAAAATAATTTGCTATATTTCTTATTATATCATCCTACTTTATTTCTTTTTGTTACAACATTATACTTTAAAAAGGACAATGTTGGAATCGAATAGAAATGAAAGTAGGATGCTTCAATACACTAATAAATGAAAATAAGAAATATGTTTGGTTAATTATATCTTTTGGTATGTTACTCACGCATCGGAATTTTAACATTTGATTCTTTCTAAAGGTTTTACTTATTGTTAACGCTGCCTCCAACTATTACTTCATTATTCTCTCTTCAAATGTTATTGGAACCTTTTTACTTTATCATGACCTATCTTAAATTCTTTTGTTTTTTTATTTATATTGCCTTGTGATTTTGATTCTTCGTAACAGCGGGATTACAAATGAAAAGCAGGCTTAATTGAATTAAATCTTTTTGAAGTACAAATAGAAAGTTATATAACTTAGAAAAACAATATTTATTTTCGTTTCTTTTTCTGGCTTATTGTAAAAAAGATACTCCTTTCGAACAAACTATATCATTTATTATTTGTTTGATGAATTTAGGTTTTGAATTTTAGCATTTCCATGTAATTAGTTTGGAGCCCAAGAAGTATGAACCAATGCATAAATTCCTAACTTTGTTTGCACCAGATTCAAATAAAAGTTTCCCACCTTTCACAAGGTAAAATTCAGAGAAAATTCCATGAAAACACCTTTTAGTCGTCTTTTAAACGAGAAAATATTCTCAAAAACACAAAAAGACAGTTAAATGTCTAATTTTGGCTAGAAATGCTGATTTTTTACATAGATTTATGTAAATGGTAACAATGATGCACCAATTTACAAGGTCATGATACTGGCTTCTATGGAATCTTTAGAGGATATGTTTAGTGGAACTTTTCCAAGTTCTTGGTTGATATAAATAGGAAGCCTGTTAATCATCATTGTTGTACTTTAGAATGGGAAGACCACAGACAAGTTCTTCGGTGCCCAGGTTGTTGATATATCGGAAGTTTAGATGAGCTAGATTGCAATTCCATAACCAGCTAACTTCGGATACTACTTTGGATAGAAAACACAACTTTGATTTTCCAATGATTAGTGAGAAATCCAAAGGGTACATGGTCCCTTCGGATTTGGATTTGATCAAGCATGTGCTTCTATCACTTGTCATTATGTGTGACAACCCGAAATTTCCATTCTGAACAAACCATTTGAAGCCAATAGAAGTAGAACAGTTACGGTGAAAATTCAGACTTCAAGTATAAGTTTGGCAGTTTTCAGGATTTACACTTAAGGAGATATCAGGAGAGGGGATGCACTAGGGTTTTGTGCAACACTGTTATTCTAATACTCTAGGATATTAGAGTTCGTTCCGAGAATAAAAATATTTTCTGCAAAAAATATCTCAGGACTATAAATAGAAATCTGAACCAAACAATTCATTAGTTACATTTCCAATTAGAGAAAAGCCAAAATTCTCTCTCATGGATCTTCGGTTTTTTATCCCAAATCGTGACTACTTCGATCTAGTTATATGATATAGCTTAGATTGTGTATTATAACATCAAAATCGGACCAAAACCCCAAGATTTGGGAGTTTACCGCCCAAGAACACTTGGGGAGTAAACTCCATTTTAAGGGCTAAAAGTGTCCCAATGTCCCTCAAAGCCTCGAATCTCAAACTAGAAGCCTACATTGCATGTTTAGGACACGAAAACAATTTGAAATCAATGGTGAAAGTGAGTTCACGGCCAAGGATGTTCCAGTGTCGTGAACTCCATTTTTGGTTGCCAAAATGCCCTAAATGCCTTCATTGAGCCAAGAGACTAGCATAGCACATTACCTTGATGTGTCTAATACCCAAAACAATCAAAATACCAAGACCTAGGGGTGTTCACAGCCGCAAACACATGGCCAACTGGTTCATGGGCCGAAAACTCTAGTTAGGGGTGTTTTGATGCCACAAACACTACCTAAGGCTTACGCTTGAATTTAGACATGTACCCTAAAGTGTTTAAAGCCTATAAAACATAAGGAATCACAAGTATTAAGGAGTTTATGGCCATGACAAGTTCTTGGGCCGTAAACCCCTATAAAGGGGTCAAATGACACCCTAACTCCTTCCTTATGCCTAGAACCCAACATAGATCATAACCTTGAAGTGTTAAAGACTTAAAAACACCATAAACCTTCCCCCAAGGGAGATTATGGCTGTAATCTCCATGGGATATGGTCCCAGGGCCGTAAACTCCTCAAAGGAGTTAATGGGAAGCCCAAACACTTGATTTAGCCATGAAACAATTCACCAAACTAGTTGTATAAATGATAGACTTCACTTAGAGACCTTGTTGAGAGTTTACGGCCAGGAGTTTACTCCCTTGGGCCGTAAACTCCAAAGCATATGGTCATTTGACAATAAACTCCCATTAGAGGCTTTGCACTCCTTGGTTGCAACCCATTAGCCTCCTAGCACTTGACCAAAAGTGTTTTCCCCGCGTTAAAATGTTTATACTTGTATAATTAGTGTTTTAATCACTAATTATTTATATACATATGTATTCATATGTAATTAGGATCATTGTGTGTGTCTAAAGTCTTCACTTGACACCAAGCACTTGTCCGATCATTTCTTACGATAACAGTCCGTTCAATTCCAGTCACTTACTAGTTACTACAGGTGAGTTCATACCCCTTAAATAATGTTTTAAACTTCTTTTAAATGTTTTATGATGGGGGATAGAAGTAGAATCATACTAGTTATTATATCAATCACATGTGATTAATAAGTAGAATTATGCTAGTTATTATATCAATCACATGTGATTAATATGCAACATTCAAATGATTTACTACACATTAGCCGTTTTACCAAATCGTTTTCTTCAAATGATTTTTATAAACATTTTATATGTTTTAAACTCTTTATTAGATTGTACATTTTACTCTGTATATTACATTTCAAACTTATTTACAACTGTGTTCAAACAAATATTTCTTTATACTAAACTGTTTTATCAAACCCATTCCTTCAAATTGTTTTATAAATTGACATCAAGTCGATCTTTTCTTAAGATAATAATTATGTTTCAAATGTTTTACAAAACTTATTTATGCTTTTATATTGTAAATTGCATGCCTCTATATGTAGAGTTATATAAGAAATGTCTAAAAGACTTAGGAAGGCTATCCACCCTATTTCCTTTTCGCGCTTGAGATGTGATCTGGTGGGATATTGGGTACTCGTCCGAAGCTCGTTTAAATATTAGTTATATATCATGCGTACATGTATAGTCATAAAAGGTCCTTCCAGTTCATCCCATGCCCTTGGGTAGCAAGGGTATACATCCATGTCCATATGTACCAGTTAGATTACTAGTAAACTACCACATGGGTAGTTTAGGAAGATACTAGAACTATTACTAGAACACAATATCATACTATGAGTCAGTTCATTCATGAGTCAATACGTACTACTAGAAGAATATATGCAACTATACTAGAGAAGAACATATGCAACTATACTAGAGAATAACATATACAACGATACTAGAACGATTACATTACTATACTTGCTAGGTTGAGAGCACGTACATTACAGCTAGAACAGTTCATTACATTACATATACATGAATACGTTAATAATTGCGATCCACTGTATCGGAGCATGCCTTAAATTTCATGACCCGAGTTCTAGCTAGAATTCTCTTGGAGGGAGAGCGTGAGTTTGCGTATAGATCTATACTAGATTGACTATCCTACACCTTGTTGCTCGCTACAGCCGGACTTGCAGGTCTACGGGTGCCAAACGTCATTTTGTTTTACGACCATTCGTATGTCGTTGTTACCAGTCGATAGTATGGTGCAATTAATCACATGATGCCTTAATATAAATCCGGTTTAAGGTAGTTAGTACAGCAGTAGTTCCTTCAATACCACACTACAGTACTACATTTATTTTCCCTTTACATATATTTAGTGGTCATTTCACTTAAACATTTAATGTAAAAACTATATTTTGATAATGAAAGTTACACTTGGGAAAATTACACACTTTTACAAGAAACGAACATTTAGAACAGTTAAGTCTTGGTAGAAGACTACATTGAGAACAGTAAAGTTTTGGTAGAAGACACCCTTATATAAAAGTAGGAATCACAGGGATTTCTAGATTTTTTCAAACATTTACAGTTGTTTCACAAACATTTTCTATACTTACAGTTTACAAACATTTTTATACTTACAGTTCATCAACTGACAAATTCTTACATACAAATTAAGACACTAAAATACTTATGATCTCACCAGCTTCAAAGCTGATACTCGCTTTCAAAATTACTTGTATCCTCAGGTCATCATAGACAGGTACCGATGCAAGGAGAAAGGAAGATGGAGCTTGTTCAAGACTCATCTTTCATTTTGATTTATGCTTTAGTGTTTATCAAAATTTGACAGAACACTTGTATAATAATTATATTATTAATGCAATGGATGATGTTGTTGCTTGTTTACTACTTTACATTGTAGTGATACTGTACATGACGTCCTCCGCCCCAGAACGATTCCGCCGTTCTTGGTTTTGCGGTGTGATAGATTGGTATCAGAGCATTGATTATAGTGAATTAAGTATATCAACCCATAAAAGATATACTAACTATAAATACATAATGGATAAAAATACTCTGACCAAGAGTTTATACTTTAAATAATAAAATATTTAATAAAGTATACGTGCCTGCATTCATACTAAAATCAGTGTCACTAGGATAGTACAAAATAATTACGATTGTTGGGCAACGCAAGTGAGCTTAGAGACATACGGTCATAATTGGGAAGATATAGCCTGATCACCTATATTAGCCGAGGGTTGACTGTGCCTAAGTTTAATTGTATGGTTGCAACAATGCTAAAATCTTACCAACCTTACCACAATGAGAACAGTAGAACATAACATTAAACTTAAAATACTATAGGAGTATTTGGTGTTACTATAAGTACGTTATACTTGAGAACTAAAACGGGATCTTCATTACTAAGTTGATAGTTTCTAAGTGGATACACTAAAGATATATGTAATTAGGATGTTATAGACTTAGAATCTGTGAAATTTTACTTCACCCAGATTCTGTGTGAATTTGGAGTTAAGATCACTTTTTCGAAGGCCTATCCTGTTTCGATTACATATAACTGGTATGCACTTCAAAAATAGCGAAGTAAATGATGAAGATTTTCTAAATAATTATCTAGATAGTTCGTCTAATAATTATTTTCGGACCCTAATTCTCGCATAAATAACATGGCTGGACTCCATCCCCACTGCAACCGGTACCTCCCGAATGACGTCATTGCTAGTGGGTTTGGAGAGAACCAGAGAATGATCATCCAGTCCCTTTGAATGATCACCATGATGAAAACCCTTCGGACGGTCCTAATTCCGAACTAGAGGTTGAGATCCTACCCCAGGCAGCTCCTGTTCCAATTCCTAACCCTCCTCCGGCTATTCATGGCCCGACCCCTAAGTGAGTGGAATGCATGGAAACATGGAGCCAAGGACAAGATCATCCCATGCCATTTAATGGCAACTGATGCTTTTGTGACCTAAGGAATGGGGGCTCAGCAGATAGAACCTTGCCAATCTTGGTCCGCAGAGTGTCCCGACATGAGATTCAAGGCAGGACAACCCTACATCACATTACCGAAGTTGTCGCTGATGCGAGAATGCATACCCTCCGCACCATTCGTCTAGAAGATGCTCGCGAGAGATCAGGGAGAAACCATGAGACCCTGCTGCAAGCATTGGCTGAATCACGAGCCGAAGTCATAGAGCTCCGAGTTCGCCAGCGGGTGTACGGAAGACACCTGCTTGACGTGGAACGTCAACTGGCTGAACTGGGAGTTCACCAGAAGGATGACCATCGCCAGTAATAGATGCTTTAATTTATTTTCCTTATAAAAAGGAATCATGTTTTTCTGCCTATGCCCGATGTGACATTTTCTATGAAATTATCTTGTGCCGTAAGTACTTTGGTTAGGTCTTTACGTTGGCATAAACTATCTTCTCTAGATATGATGTAAGACCTTTACAAGGTCATTTTTCCGAACCTTTACGTCGTGAATATCAAAGATATTGACAGTCGGCTAACTTCTGTGTCATTCCTTTATTCAAGTACTCTCATCATACTTTCATTGGAGTCTATCTGAAACCTGCTCTAGTCAGGTCATTGGACTATAGTAATTTAGCTCTGGAGACATTTCTAAGTCTCCTTTAGTGGTTGGATCCTGTTATTCGCCAACCATCGATACCTCGTCTTGAACGACAAACGTCTTGAGACCAGTGTCCAAACTCACTTTCACTCATCACTAGGACTGCATCATAGGGATGTAGGTCGACCCTTCATAAACACACCTCCACTTAGTACTATGACTGCATCATAGAGATGAAGGTCAAACCTTCGCGAACATACTTCCATTCCATACTAGGACTGCATCATAGGGATGTAGGTCAAACTTTCTAGAACATAGTGGTACTCTTTACATGAACAATCTAAGTACATCAAGAGTCAAACGGAATCGCTCACGAAATCCTTATCTTTCGTGTTACAGAATCATGTCGTCATCCGGAATCAATCAGTTGAACGACAAAACCTCCGCCTTTTCTACGGACGCCGCTACCTTTCAAACAGCAGTTACAGCTATTGTGGTGGTTACCGTAACCGCGGTCCTTGCGCACCATAACACTATCAGCACAGTCCATGCTGCTGATGAGAATGACGTTTCCAATTCTGGTATCCATCCAGGAAGTCGTCAAATAGTAACAGGCACAGGCTCGCAAAGTCGAAAAGCAGAGAACAAGAAACGAAAGTGTCAAGCCCTGAAAGAACGCAAGAGATCCCAAAGGTTGGCTATGCAAAAGCACCAAGTGAAGACCCCTGCCATTCCCGTACCGAGCAGTCCATACGAGGGAAAACTCCCGAAGTGTGATAAGTGTAGTTTCCATCATCATGGGGCTTGCCATGCGATGCAGTGTTGCAATTGCCTAAACATGGGGCACCATGCTCGTGGCTGTCGAGCACCGACACGACCCATCACGCAAGTCCCTTTCATCGGGACTAACCCTACACACGATAGTTCTTATAAAGCCGAACGCTTTAGGAGGCAATTTCTAAGGTGGAGTAATGAGGAAGGCACTCGTGTCCACATAACACTGGCTAAGCACTGCAATCCCGTCACCAAAGCTAGTACTAGCTAGTCATGCCACCAATGCGGGGAGATAGGGCACTTCAAGAAAGATTGACCTATAGCAAAGAACTCTGGCGCAGATGGGAGGATTCTTAGGATCACAGCTGCAGGAGAACCTGCTCCAGAACCCACGTTAATGTAATTAAGGCATTTCTTTGTAACAGACTTATAAACTATCCAGAACTAGTGCAATTAGAGTCTTACCTTCTGCGGGATCCTGTCGGTATAGGGATGCTCGTGCTGCGTATACTTGTCTTTTGTAGTATATCTTATTCGCAACAATGGTCTTGTAGTAAATCTAAAGTACTGTAACTCTGTTCATGGTTGCACGGTTGTGTTTTGTCTGTAAACGTATTATGTTCAAATCTAATGTCTTTAAGTTTCGGTATGATTTCGACATTATCATACGACTCGATTCAGTTTGATCCTCACAAAAACATATTCATACGTACGTCTCCTTTTCAGTAAACATCTTTTAGCGAAACCTTCATACCAGAACACCGAAGTACTCATGCCAGGAGTGCCTCATTGTTCCTTTCTTTCCGAAGAAACCCCCAAAGTACCACTTGTGCAGTACGTCAAGTTCAATCCAAGGATTCATACCATTGATCTATCATTGAGGAATGTATACATAAGAGTGATATATAGTCAAGGTTCTACAGGTTTAGAATTGATGATTCCACTTTAACTTCTTTTTCCCCGATGGGATGTGAGCTTAAAGAAGAATTAGTTATTCGACTACCTTTTAAATCTTAATTATATACGACTCGTATACACGAAATTGAGATTGTGAGCCAAGTATGAATTCTAATATGAACTTCAGAATGGAGAACTACTCAACACTATGAGTAATCACATCGTCATATGAACAAACTTAGAATCCAGTATGACTCCCATAAATGGACCGCCCTACAACTTAAACACCTACGGAGACACAAGAACAGCCCGGACAACTTAACAAACTACACAGAAATAGAATTCGAAGACTAGGGTTCTCACCCTCGAGAACCCCGGTCATATTCTTCCAGAGACAGATGGATCGCATCGTATGTTCCTCGGCTATCGAGGACTCCGTCAAGATTTTTCATAAGAAATCGTTATCACTGCCTCCCATAGATGAAATAGTTGAGCAAACGCAAGGAAAAAATTACTTTCAGAAATGGATCTGAGATCCGAATATTGCCCGTTCGAGTGTTGGGGAAGGATATCCGTAAGACTATCTTCCAAACTCGATGCGGATACTTCAAGTCCGTAGTGATACCCTTCGGATAGGACCTATACACCCATAGTTTTCATGAGTTATATGAGTAGGGTGTGTCTTTTTTACTTGGATCAGTTCGTCATTTCTCCATGAACACTTGTATAATAATTATATTATTAATGCAATGGATGATGTTGTTGCTTGTTTACTACTTTACATTGTTGTGATACTGTACATGACATCCTCCGCCCGAGAACGTTTCCGCCGTTCTTGGTTTTGGGGTGTGATAGATTGGTATCAGAGCATTGTTTATAGTGAATTAAGTATATCAACCCATAAAAGATATACCAAATATAAATACATAAGGGATAAAAATACTCTGACCAAGAGTTTATACTTTAAATAATAAAATATTTAATAAAGTATACGTGCCTGCATTCATACTAAAATCAGTGTCACTAGGATAGTACAAAAGAATTACAATTGTTGGGCAACGCAAGTGGGCTTAGAGACATACGGTCAAAACTGGGAAGATATAGCCTGATCACCTATATTAGCCGAGGGTTGACTAGCATGTGCCTAAGTTTAATTGTATGGTTGCAACAATGCTAAAATCTTACCAACCCTACCACAATGAGAACAGCAGAACATAACATTAAACTTAAAATACTATAGGAGTATTTGGTGTTACTATAAGTACGTTATACTTGAGAACTAAAACGGGATCTTCATTACTAAGTTGATAGTTTCTAAGTGGATACACTAAAGATATATGTAATTAGGATGTTATAGACTTAGAATCTGTGAAATTTTACTTCACCCCGATTCTGTGTGAATTTGGAGTTAAGATCACTTATTTGAAGGCCTATCCTGTTTCGATTACATATAACTGGTATGGACTTCACAATTAGCAAAGTAACTGATGAAGATTTTCTAAATAATTATCTAGATAGTTCGTCTAATAATTATTTTCGGACCCCAATTCTCGCATAAATAACATGGCTGGACTCCATCCCCACGGCAACCAGTACCTCCCGAATGAGGTTATTGCTGGTGGGTTTGGAGAGAACCAGAGAATGATCATTTGATCCCTTTGAATGATCACCATGATGAAAACCCTTCGGACAGTCCTAATTCCGAACCACAGGTTGAGAACCTACCCCAGGCAGCTCCCGTTCCAATTCCTAACCCTCATCCGGCTGTTCATGGCCCGACCCCTGAGTGAGTGGAATGCTTGGAAACATGCAGCCAAGGACAAGATCAGCCCATGCCATTCAATGGCGACTGAAGCTTTTGTGACTTAAGCAATGGGGGCTCAGCAGATAGAACCTTGCCAATCTTGGTCCGCAGAGTGGCCCGACATGAGAATCAAGGCAGGACAACCCTACATCAGATTACCGAAGTTGTTTCCGATGCGAGAATGCATACCCTCCGCACCATTCGTCTCGAAGATGCTCGCGAGAGATCAGAGAGAAACCATGAGACCCTGCTGCATGCACTGGCTGAATCACGAGCCGAAGTCATAGAGTTCCGAGTTCGCCAGTGGGTGTACGGAATACACCTGCTTGACGTGGAACGTCAACTGGATGAACTGGGAGTTCACCAGAAGGATGACCATCGCCAGTAGTAGACGCTTTACTTTATTTTCGTTATAAAAAGGAATCGTGTTTTTCTGTCTATGCCCGATGTGGCATTTTCTATGAAATTATCTTGTACCGTAAGTACTTTGGTTAGGTCTTTACGCTGGCAGGAACTATCTGATGGGTTTTGAGCATTGTAACACTTCCTAAGTGTACATGCAACCCTAATAACCTTGGATCTATGTTTGTCTAATTATCATGCAAAGTTGAATACCAAGGTTATATTCCTATCTAGCATACATGGGGAACAATTTTAACTTAAAGTATAGATAGAATAACTTACCTTGTTGTTGTTTGTGTTCCTTGAAACCTTGTGAGCCTAGCACCCCAAGTGTGATGCCTCAAATGCTTCACACAACAGCAAATGCTCTTGGAAGAACTTATGAGAGAACACACACTTCTCAAAAACGGCCAAGCCCTCTTGTTTCTTAGTGTAGCCGATTTTAGGTGGAGAACATGTTTCTTATATAGTGTTGACACATCTAGGGTTAAACCCTAATGTGTCATGACTCTTCATTTCCATGACCCATGGGTTTGTAACTCCCACGGAGCATGCATGGAGCATCCTATGCGTGGAACCCAACTTGATGATCCATGGAGCCTCTTAGCCCACTATACAAGATATGGATGATTTACATAATCAACCCATATATTTAATTAGTTATCTTTTGATCACATAATTAATTCTAAATTAATTCTTGATCAAACTAATCAAATAATATTATTAATATATTAGAACTTATAATATATTAATAATCTCCAAGTATTATTTCTCTCATTTAGTCAATCCAATTGCACGGTGCCATGCAACCCAAATGGACCATGCCGGGTCGGGTCAAGTACATACCAGAAATAGTTATGGACTTAGACACTTTATCCAACAGTCTCCCACTTGGATAAGTGTAATAACTATTACTGCAAGTATGACTTCAGGAACCGATCGGCAATCGTAGCTCTTTACAAGGTTTGTCGGAACTGAGAAGATGATGGTACGCCATTTAAGATAAGTGATCATATAATCCTCTGTTCTAGATATCAGTCGGACAAATACATGGAACAATGTCTTACTTATTGTCCAACAGTTTGTTTCCCGATTTCCGATTTGTTTGACAAAGAACTTCATTGAACACATCAATTTAGTTCTGACCGGGCCCGGTACATAGGTCAAAACAAAATCATCGAGGGGCCCAAATATCAGTTTCTAATCCAAGAAGGAACAGATAAACTTCGACTCATATGTTTGTTCTACCACTCATTGAATTACACACAAGAGCGCGATTTATAACATCGAGTTACCAATGCGTTTTTCGTACAATCAATGCATAACCAACTTGTAATTAACAAATCATATCTCTAGGTTTGAAGACTTATACGATATTACCGTCTCACGATCACTCGAGATAGAATTCCATGAAGTGATTCCAGTGAGCGTGGGTTGAGTCCAATGCTCAGAACTTATGAGCACTCATGATTGCTGTAGCCTTGTCCAAGACCTCTACAACCAAACATGACAGTCTTGATTCATACCTACTTCCGACATATGACCGACTGTGGAGGTTTGAATAATATGTTATACCAAACAAAAATGATTATGGAAGTCAAAACATGCAAAAGAAATATAGTAAATGATCGACAAGAGATAGCAACACTTTACTCATAAATAAAACACTTTTATTCATCATCAGATGTCAATTACACTTTACAAATTTCGAGGTTATCTAACTACTAAATCTAATATCATCCTTCAGCCCTATGCTCTGAGCATGCTGGAGATGCTTAACCCGAGTCAGTCCCTTCGTGAGGGGATCTGCCGGATTCTCATCTGATGATACCCTCTTTGCCACGAGGAGTCCTTCTTCGATCCGATGTCTGATGAAATGGTATTTTCTGTCGATGTGTCTGGATCTCCCGTGATCCCTTGGTTCCTTGGCTAAGGCAACAACACTTTCACTATCACAGAAAATTTCCATTGGCTCTTTAATAGCTGGTACAACTCCAAGGCCTCCAATGAAGTTCCTCAGCCATAACGCCTCCTTTGCCGCATCACTAGCTGCAATATACTCTGATTCACAAGTAGAATCTGCCACTGTCTCTTGCTTGGAACTCTTCCAAGAAATTGCTCCTCCATTTAGGGTAAAGACCCAGCCCGACTGAGAGCGGAAATTATCCCTATCAGTCTGGAAGCTAGCATCACTATACCCTACAACTCTCAAGTCATCACTCCCACCGAGGGTAAGGACCCAGTCCTTAGTCCTTCGTAGGTACTTGAGAATATTCTTTACCGCAGTCCAGTGTGCCTTGCCAGGGTTCCCCTGAAACCTGCTAACCATGCTCAGGGCAAAAGCTACATCAGGTCAAGTACACGTCATAGCATACATGATCGATCCTACAGCCGAAGCATAAGGTACTCTACTCATTTGTGCTATCTCAGCCTCAGTGCTAGGGCTTTGTGTCTTACTCAGTTTGGCGTTACTCTGGATGGGCAACTCTCCTTTCTTGGAGTCTTGCATTCTGAATCTCTTCAGCACCTTATCCAAGTAGGTACTTTGACTAAGTCCAATTAGTCTTTTACTCCGATCTCTCAAGATCCTTATCCCTAAAATATAGGCAGCTTCACCAAGGCCCTTCATAGAGAAACACTTTCCAAGCTAGGACTTTACTTCCTGCAGGGTTGGAATGTCGTTTCCTATGAGTAGTATGTCATCCACATACAATACCAAGAAGCTAACTATACTCCCACTAGCCTTGACATACACACAAGATTCATCTTCACTCCTAGAAAAGCCAAATTCCTTGACCTTTTCATCAAAGCAAAGATTCCATCTGCGAGGTGCTTGCTTTAATCCATAAATGGATTTCTCAAGCTTACACACTCTATTGGGGTACTTGTTGCTGACAAAACCCTCTGGCTGACTCATGCAAACATCTTCAGCCAACTTTCCATTAAGGAAAGCGGTTTTGACATCCATTTGCCAAATTTCATAGTCATGAAATGCGGCTATGGCTAACAGAACCCGAATAGACTTAATCTTGGCTACCGGAGAAAAGTTCTCATCATAATCCACTCCAGGAATCTGAGAGAAGCCCTTTGCAACCAGTCTAGCCTTATAAGTGTGTACTTTACCATCCATGTCGGTCTTCTTCTTGAAGACCCATTTGCACCCTATAGTCTTTCGACCTGGTACATTCTCAACCAAGTTCCAAACTTGATTGTCATACATGGATTGTATCTCGCTATCCATAGCCTCTTTCCACTTAGCAGACTCGGGGCCTGCCATGGCTTCCTCGTAGCTGTTAGGGTCATCTTGACTTACTAGTGTCCCATCACTAATAAGTGTCTCACCTTCTGCAGTAATATGGAATCCATAGTAATGCTCAGGTGCACTCCTAACTCTCGTGGAACGCCTCAGAGGTACAGATTCGTCAATTGGCTCAACAGGAGTTTCCTCCTCAAGTTGAGGGCTAGAGTTTGAAGTTCCATCACCACTTGACTCTTGAATTTCTTCAAGATCAATTTGCCTCCCACTATCTCCTTGGCTTATAAACTCTCTTTCTTGAAAGACTCCTCTTCTTGCTAAAAAGACCACATTGTCACTAGGTCTGTAGAAGAGGTAACCAAAGGATTGCTGTGGGTAGCCGATGAAAATACACCTCTTGCTTCGGGGTTCGAGCTTATCATGAGTCTCGCGTATCACGAAAGCCTCGCAACCCCAAATCTTGATGTGGTCTAGTTTAGGTACTTTACCAGTCCACATCTCGTGAGGAGTTTTGGCAACTTTCTTTGTAGGGACTAGATTAAGGATATGGGCGGCAGTCTCTAAGGCATACCCCCAGAATGAGATTGGTAGCGAAGCTCGACTCATCATGGAACGAACCATGTCCAACAAGGTTCGATTACGCCTCTCAGCCACACCATTCAACTGCGGTGTCCTGGGAGGTGTCAATTGTGAGACAATCCCACATTCCCTTAGATAGTCGAGGAACTCTGAACTAAGATACTCACCACCCCGATCGGATCGAAGCATCTTAATGTTCCTGCCCAATTGATTCTCGACTTCCTGTTTAAATTCCTTAAACTTCTCGAAAGTCTCTGACTTATGCTTGATTAAGTAGACATATCCATATCTACTGTAATCATCAGTAAAAGTCAAATAATAACGATTAGCATCCCTTGTGGTATGTTTGAATGGTCCACACACATCCGTGTGTATAAGGTCCAACAAACCTTCACCCCTTTCACACGAGCCTGTGAAGGGTGACTTTGTCATTTTTCCAAGTAAGCATGATTCGCAACTATCATTTGACTTTAGGTCAAACGACTCCAAGACTCCATCCTGTTGGAGTTGGCCTATGTGTTTCTTGCTTATATGTCCAAGACGACAATGCCATAATGATGCTTTATCCAAGTTATTATTATTAATAGTATCAATACACAAAACATTATTTCCTAAGTTATCTACAACAGACACAGCTTCATACACACCATCACAAGGTAATGCTTTAAAATAAAGAACATTATTAAAGAAAGCATTAATCAAGCCAACTTCATTATCAAGTGAAAAGGTGAAACCTTGTTTGTACAATGCATGAAAGGAAATAATATTTCTTGCCATTCCTGGCGAGTAACAACACTTATTCAAATCTAAACTAAACCCACTACTTAGCGATAAGGTATAAACTCCAATCTTGGTGACAGGTGAAGCTTTCCTGTTCCCCATGATCAAGTTTATTCTTCCTTGCTCCACATTCTCACTTCTTCTTAGTCCCTGCAAGTCACAACAAATGTGAATACCACAACCGGTATCAAGGACCCAAGATTTTGAATGGGGTGAGTTATTAGAAATGATAGTGTAAATACCTACATGGTTGGGTTTGACTTTCCCATCCTTCACATCCTGCTGGTACTTTGGGCAGTTCCGCTTCCAATGAGCTTTTTCATGGCAATAGAAGCATTCAGCCTCTTTTGGGTCAGAAGAAGGAGTAATGAAACCTTTCTTGGTTCCACTTGAAGAAGAGCCATCAAGGGTCCGAGCCTTGGTACCCTTCGAAGATCTCTTTCTCTTCCTCCCTCAACTTTTCCCGATTGCCAAAACCGGAGTTGAGTTTGGAGTAGGAGTGATAGCAACCGACTTCCCCTTAAGACCTGTTTCTGCAGTCTTGAGAAGTCCCTGAAGTTTGCTGAGAGTGACCTCTTCCTTATTCATGTGATATGTCATGCGAAATTGATCATAGCACGATGGTAGGGAGCGCAAAATTATATCTATTGCAAGCTCCTCAGGGAGGTTCACATTAAGCTTCAGCAATCGATCCACATATCTTTGCATTTTCTGCATGTGGCTCGTGACGGAATCCCCGTCCTTCATCATGGTTGTTATCATGGAGCAGATGATTTCGTACCTCTCTTGTCGTGCACTTTGATGGTATCTTTCCATCAAATCTTGGTGCATTTCATAAGGGTAGAAATCCTCATAGGACTTTTGGAGTTTTGCTGTCATTGTGGCCATCATGATGCATGCTACTTTCGTAGCATCCCTTTCATGTGCCTGAAAGTCAGGGATCTCCTGAGGAGTTGCAGTGGTCTCATCAATCTCCTTAAGCTACTTGTCAAGAACATATTCTTTGTTCTCGTAGCGGGTAATCATCCTGATGTTTCTGATCCATTCATTGAAGTTGGATCCATCAAAGGTGACTTTCCCACACAAACTCATAAGAGTAAAGGAGCCATTAGGATTCGAGCCAGAAGCATTATTTGAAGACATCTGAAAGAGGAGAACAAGTTTAGTATAGATTTAAGAGAGTCCTTAATAAAACACCCAAATGTAATATTAAGGCTAGGATCCAATCACAATATAATATAACTTAGAAGAGGTATGCCGTACTCTAAGCTATACCATATTTGAAAGGTAGGTGAATGACGATTCACCAATTTCCACCACGAAAACCGAAATATTAGATATTAGGTTTTTATTGGTTTTTAGAAATTCCTAGATTCTTTGAGATTCAATGAACTTTTCAAAGGCATGTTTCAATCTCGAGAGTGCCCTCCAAGTTTTATGACTGGGATACCGAGGATCACAAAACGAGGTGTGAAGTAACCATGCAAATCACTTGGTACCCTTAAAGTTTATCACTCAATCGATGTGCCGGTAAACCACACACGCTCCACCGATACTATAATAAACCTTAAGTCACCCTTTACCTACCTTGTTAAGTCCACGTTAGTGTGCCGGTTAACCACACACGCTCCACCAACGACTTAGACAAAGTGTAAAGTGTAATTTCATGGATTAGCACCTTATTCACATTTTCCTAAAGTAACTAAGATTGGGAATTTAATAAAACATTTAGTTACTTTATAATATTCATCATACTTTGAATGAGAGTTTATAAGTCCTTGTCTTACCCGTTCGGCTAACGACCCTCCACCAGTCAAGCAAGCGGTGGGTGAGAGTAGACACCCATTAAGTCACCATTTTATAGGCAACAACCTTATACCCACCTTATAGACCGGCTTCGTGAATGAGACGTACTAGCGGTAAGACGGCTTTATTCTTATACATACATATATATATATATAATTATTAAATCATCATAATATAAGTATGAGGGTTGAATTTTAACTTTTAAAATTCTAGGGGTTGGAACTTAACTTTTCTTGTTCCAAAACTTGAGGGCAAGTTTTGTAACTTTCAAAACTTTTCATTTCTTGTAACTTATGAGTTTAATAGAGTAATAAAATGAAGACTCTTCATTTTTCTAACTCTTGTGTTTGTTTTAATGGTTTTAATTCAAGTGTGACTCTTGGTTTTCCATAACTCGAGGACAAGTTATGGACTCCATTAAAACACATTATGATCAAGAATTAATCTACCACATAGGTTACAAATAATTCCTATGATCATCTAAAACATCATAAGAACAAGAACATGAATATGAACACAATCAAAAATTACATTTAAAACTTTGTAATTTTAATAACTAGTTGTTGTGAATGAATTAGAAAGAACATTACACCATCAAAAACAAGTTTTCAAGTACCAAAACAGTTTAGGGTAATGTTTCTAGTCCATTTCCAGCAACTAAAATCGAAATTCTGCAATCAGTCGATCCTACTCGCCGAGTGCATGAATTTACTCGCCGAGTTGGTTGAAGATACACGTGAACTCGCCGAGTCCCCCCTATAGACTCGACGAGTCCACTCGTAGACAACAATATTTTCAACTTTTTTTCAACTTTTAAGCACAAATAAAAAGCAAACAAGCCTAGGCTCTGATACCACTGATGGGTTTTGAGCATTCTAACACTTCCTAAGTGTACATGCAACCCTAATAACCTTGGATCTATGTTTGTCTAATTATCATGCAAAGTTGAATTCCAAGGTTATATTCCTATCTAGCATACATGGGGAACAATTTTAACTTAAAGTATAGATAGAATAACTTACCTTGTTGTTGTTTGTGTTCCTTGAAACCTTGTGAGCCTAGCACCCCAAGTGTGATGCCTCAAATGCTTCACACAACACCAAATGCTCTTGGAAGAACTTATGAGAGAACACACACTTCTCAAAAACGGCCAAGCCCTCTTGTTTCTTAGTGTAGCCGATTTTAGGTGGAGAACATGTTTCTTATATAGTGTTGACACATCTACGGTTAAACCCTAATGTGTCATGACTCTTCATTTCCATGACCCATGGGTTTGTAACTCCCATGGAGCATCCATGGAGCATCCTATGGGTGGAACCTAACTTGATGATCCATGGAGCCTCTTAGCCCACTATACAAGATATGGATGATTTACATAATCAACCCATATATTTAATTAGTTATCTTTTGATCACATAATTAATTCTAAATTAATTCTTGATCAAACTAATCAAATAATATTATTAATATATTAGAACTTATAATATATTAATAATCTCCAAGTGTTATTTCTCTCATTTAGTCTATCCAATTGCACGGTGCCATGCAACCCAAATGGACCATGCCGGGTCGGGTCAAGTACATACCAGAAATAGTTATGGACTTAGACACTTTATCCAACACTATCTTCTCTAGATATGATGTAAGACCTTTACAAGGTCATTTTCCCGAACCTTTACGTCGTGAATATTAAAGATATTGACAGTCGGCTAACTTCTGTGTCATTCCTTTATTCAAGTACTCTCATCATACTTTCATTGGAGTCTATCTGAAACCTGCTCTAGTCAGGTCATTGGACTATAGTAATTTAGCTCTAGAGACATTTCTAAGTCTCTTTTAGTGGTTGGATCCTGTTATTCGCCAACCATCGATACCTCGTCTTGAACGACAAACGTCTTGAGACCAGTGTCCAAACTCACTTTCACTCATCACTAGGACTGCATCATAGGGATGTAGGTCGACCCTTCATAAACACACCTCCACTTAGTACTATGACTACATCATAGAGATGTAGGTTAAACCTTCGCGAACATACTTCCATTCCATACTAGGACTGCATCATGGGGATGTAGGTCAAACTTTCGAGAACATAGTCGTACTCTTTACATGAACAATCTAAGTACATCAAGAGTCAAACGGAATCGCTCACAAAATCCTTATATTTCGTGTTACAGAATCATGTAGTCATCCGGAATCAATCAGTTGAACGACGAAACCTCCGCCTTTTCTATGGACGCCGCTACCTTTCAAACAGCAGTTACTGCTGCCGTGGTGGTTGCCGTAACTGCGGTCCTTGCGCACCATAACACTATCAGCACAGTCCATGCTACTGATGAGAATGAAGTTTCCAATTCTGGTATCCATCCAGGAAGTCGTCAAACAGTAACAGGCACAGGCTCGCAAAGCCGAAAAGCAGAGAACAAGAAACGAAAGCATCAAGCCCTGAAAGAACGCAAGAGATCCCAAAGGTTGGCTATGCAACAGCAGCAAGTAAAGACCCCTGCCATTCCCGTACCGAGCAGTCCATACGAGGGAAAACTCCCGAAGTGTGATAAGTGTAGTTTCCATCATCATGGGGCTTGCCATGCGATGCAGTGTTGCAATTGCCTAAACATGGGGCACCATGCTCGTGGCTGTCGAGCACCGGCACGATGTCACACCCCCAAACCAGAATGGCGGAAACATTCGGGGGTGGATGACTTCACGTAGTATCACAACGATTGAATATTGCAAAGAAAGTAACAAAACCATCATATATATAACAATGAAAACGTGTATTGTTGCGTTATACATGTTGTCAAAAGAATATTACAATATGATGAATAAATGTTTAATGATAAAAATCATCCTTTGTGTTCCTTCTTCCAAAAGCTGGTAGTTTACCTGTATCACTGATTCCCTGAGAAATACAAGTGGTTTTGAAAAGTGTCAACATTTAAGTTGGTGAGTTCATGAGTGTTCCGAGTTGAAAAGTATATTCCTTTTGGTAGTAATTTGGTAAACGAGATCTTTAGAAAATCCAATATTTTCTTGTAAAATGTAAAAGGTTCCAAAGTTGGACTGTGTTAGTAACTTTTATAAACAATTGATAACAATAATTTAGTATGAAAATATAATGTAGAAATACTGCGATGCACATATGACCCTTGTAAATCAACCTTGTTTTATACTTTTTATGTGAGTTTTATAACCATACTATTGACACTGACGGCCTGTAACAACATTCTTCAAGTGTTGTAGTGTTATGACATTTGTCACCCCATACCTGCCGGTCTAACTATAGCTAGTAGTTTAGGTGCGGGATTGTCAATCCCGTATAGATCTATACACAAGTATCACGCTCTCCCTCCAAGAGATTATGGTATATAATACAGGACTTGAAATGTATACAAAAATGTACGTTGAAGTTTAAATGTCTCACATTGACTAGTATAAATAGATTTACAATGAAATAACCTTACTTCTTTTGAAAGTAGTTCGTTTTCAACTGTATAAAATGTATGATTGGCTTGCTAACTATACCCATTATAGTTTTTCAGATAGTATGTTCCATTTCGTAGACATAACTTAGTGATATAATTGCCCTTGTATACCTAAGATGTTTGTATCGATAATCGAAGTTAGAAATTGCATTTATGTTTAGAAAACGATACTTTTAACGTGTAATGTACTTGTATTCCCCCCCCCCTAAAACATGTAAAAGAATTGAAAAGTAGGGGTATGAACTCACTCGTTAAGTTTGAAGAGAGGGGCTAGAGTTGAGCAGAGTTTCGATTGTGGATAGTTGCGTCGTCGGGCTCTTCGGGAACTTCTGCAACGTAAATCTTTCGTCGGGGCTCGAGTGCGGAAACCGAGGTGAGAAAAGGGTCTCTGGAGCTGGGAGAATGTCTGAGAAATGGTGAAGGTGTGCCAAAACCCGAGCTTAAGCCTTCTATTTATAGGCTGGAATTGCCTCGTACGCGGGGCGTACTCACGTACGCAGTGCGTACGTCGTTACGCTGGGCGTAAAAATACGCCACGGCTTACGGCTCCTGGCTAGCTAGGCGTAGCTTGGGCGGGCCGATGGGACTCGACCCTGGGTCTAGTACGCGGGGCGTACTCCCAGATTACGCAGGGCGTAATCCCTGCTTCCAACTTCTAAATTCCGTAACTTTCGCGTACGAGCTCCGTTTTTCGCGTTCTTTATATCCACGCGTAGGTGAGATTATGCTCTACAATTTTCATTTAGACTCCGTCGGCTAGTTTTGACTTTATTTTTAATGATATAATTTTAATAGGCCGGGCCTCCTAAAGTTCGTTAAAATTTCATAGGTTCTTTATTCGACGTCGGTTTTCGTTTGTCTTTTTATTGTTTTATTACCACCGAGGAGATCTTCAACTTCCGTTTAGGTGGCGATAGCTAAATAATATTCGATCTTCAATCCGAGTTTTTAGCCATTTACTACTGTTACGAAACTTTGAAAATTCGTAACTTCTTCATACGAGGTCCAAATTGGGCGATCTTTTTATGCACGCTCATCTTTCAACGAGATCTACGACTTTTGTTTAGATACTTTAAGGCTAAAATGTATTTTATCGAGATTTCACTTTTTACGTCAAATTATGTTTTAACGTCGAGTCGTAATTATGCGAGTGGTTATAATTTCTTCAATATAACTCGGTTTTGAGTGTTCTTTATGTCTTTGGAAACCTGGGCATGATATCTAATGTTCGATGCATCCCAACTTAGATACCTGAACACTTTATTTTCGAGGTTAATTTCGTTGTTTTTAGCTTTTGAGTGTTTACAATGTTTTTGGGAAAAACAGGGTTGTCACATCATCCCCCTGTTAAGGGAATTTCGTCCCGAAATTTAATCTAAGATCACTATTACAAATTAGGAAAAAGTTGCGGGTACTTTTGTTTCATTTGATCCTCTCGTTCCCAGGTGTATTCAGGTCCTCGCTTGGCGTTCCAGCGGACCTTTACGATAGGTATGCGGCTTTGTTTAGTCCTTTTGACTTCCCGATCCATGATCTCTACCGGTTCCTCTATAAATTGGAGGTTTTCGTTTATTGCGATTTCGTCTAGAGGGACGACAAGGGTCTCGTCGGATAAGCATTTCTTCAGGTTTGATACATGAAAGGTAGGGTGTACATTGTGGAGTTCCTGAGGTAGTCTAAGTTTGTAAGCCACTGGACCGATCCTCGCAAGGATCTCGAATGGTCCGATGTATCTGGGGTTCAGTTTCCCACGTTTTCCGAAGTGTATCAATCCTTTCCAAGGCGAGACTTTTAGTAGGACACGGTCTCCAACTTGGAATTCCAAGGGTTTTCGTCTCTTATCTGCATAACTCTTTTGTCTATCCCTTGATGCCTTTAGATGTTCTCGGATTTGAACAATCTTCTCCGTAGTTTCCCGTATGATTTCTGGCCCAGTAAGTGTGTTGTCAGTTGCTTGTCCTTTTGCTAGTTGGGTGTCTCCCACTTCGGCCCAGCATAAAGGTGACCTGCACTTGCGGCCATAGAGGGCTTCGAACGGGGCAGCTTTGATACTGGTGTGGTAGCTATTGTTGTACGAGAACTCGACCAAGGGTAGATGTGTGTCCCATGCTTTGCCGAAATCGATTACGCAGGCTCTCAGCATGTCTTCTAAGGTTTGTATGGTTCTCTCGCTCTGGCCGTCGGTTTGAGGGTGATAGGCGGTACTCATGTCTAGTCTTGTCCCCAAAGCTCTTTGTAGCGACTGCCAGAATCTTGAGGTGAATCTACTATCTCGGTCCGAGATAATGGATACGGGCACACCGTGCAGTCGTACAATTTCCCTGAGGTACATTCTTGTTAACTTCTCCAATTTATCCGTCTCTTTGATCGGTAGGAAATGCGCTGATTTAGTTAACCTGTCGACAATTACCCAAATGGTGTCGAGTCCGTTTGTCGTTTTGGGTAACTTGGTTATGAAATCCATAGTTATCCGCTCCCACTTCCATTCGGGTATTTCTGGTTGTTGTAATAAACCTGAAGGTTTTTGGTATTCTATTTTGACCTTAGCGCACGTCAGACATTTACTCACGTAGGTAGCAATTTCGGCTTTCATGTTCGGCCACCAGTACAACTTCTTAAGGTCGAGATACATCTTGTCGGAGCCGGGGTGTATGGAGTATCGTGTTTTATGGGCTTCGTTCATGACGATTTCTCTGAATCCACCAAACTTTGGTGTCCATATTCGATCCATGAAATAACGAACTCCGTCGTTCTTGGTTTCAAGATTCTTATCCATTCCCCTTAGGGTTTCTCCTGCCACATTTTCAGCTTTCAAGGCTTCCATTTGGGCTTCCTTGATTTGCGTGGACAGGTGGGAATGGATCGTCATAGTTAGGGACTTCACTCGGCGACCTGAGTATTCCTTCCTACTGAGTGCATCCGCCACTACATTAGCCTTTCCGGGGTGATATCGAATTTCGCATTCGTAATCACTTAGTAGCTCTACCCACCGTCTTTGTCTCATGTTGAGTTCCTTCTGGTTGAGAATATGTTGAAGGCTTTTATGGTCAGTGAAGATCGTGCATTTGGTGCCGTAGAGGTAGTGTCTCCATATCTTTAGAGCGAAAACGACTGCTCCTAGCTCAAGATTGTGCGTTGTGTAGTTCACTTCATGCGTCTTGAGTTGTCTTGAGGCATAGGCGATGACCTTCCCTCGTTGCATCAGGACACAACTCGAGTCCTTGGTTTGATGCATCACAATAGACCACGAAGTCCTCTGTCCCTTCTGGCAGGTTTAGGATGGGTGCACTACATAATGCTCGTTTTAACGTTTGAAATGCGGCATCTTGTTTTTCTCCCCAGTCGAAGGTCACATTTTTCTGAGTCAGTGTGGTGAGTGGCTTGGCAATCTTGGAAAAATTCTGTATGAACCTTCAGTAATACCCGGCGAGTCCTAAAAATTGTCGGATCTCTGTAGGGGTTCTTGGGATCGTCCAATTCTCTATTGCCTTGATTTTCGAGGGGTCCACGTGTATTCCTTCCTTGCTTACTACGTGTCCTAGAAAATCCACCTCTCGAATCCAAAATTCGCACTTGGAAAATTTTGCATAAAGTTTCTCTGCCCTTAATGTTTCTAGAACTTGGCGGAGATGTTGGCTGTGTTCTTCCTGGTTTCTAGAATAGATGAGTATATCATCTATGAACACGATCACGAATTTGTCCAGGAAGGGGCGACATACTCGGTTCATCAAGTCCATGAACACTGCTGGGGCGTTTGTCAATCCGAAGGGCATCACTACAAACTCGTAGTGACCATATCGTGTTCGGAAGGCCGTTTTGGGGATGTCTCCTTCTAGTACACGTAGCTGGTGATAACCGGATCTTAGGTCGATTTTCGAGAAGTAACTCGCTCCTTGTAGTTGGTCAAAAAGATCGTCTATACGTGGAAGGGGATATCGGTTCTTGATTGTCAGTTTGTTCAGTTCTCGATAGTCGATGCACATGCGAAAAGATCCGTCCTTCTTTTTCACGAACAGGACTGGTGCTCCCCATGGTAAGAAACTTGGCCTAATGAATCCCTTGCTCAACAGCTCGTTCAATTGACTGGACAGTTCCTGCATCTCGGCTGGAGCTAAACGGTACGGTGACTTTGCTACTGGGGTGGCTCCAGGAATCAAGTCGATTCTGAATTCGACTTGACGTTCTGGTGGGATTCCTGGGAGATCTTCTGGGAAAATGTCTGGGAAGTTGCAGACTTCTTGAATATCTTTAATGTTCTTTGGTTCTTTCTTCTGGTCTACTACGTGGGCTAGAAAGGCATAGTATTTCTTGCGAAGATATTTTCGGGCTGTAATACAGGAGATGATTTGTAATTTTGCACTAGGTTTGTCTCCATATATGATGAGATTTTCACCATTGGGAAGATTGAGACGAACGGCCTTTTCATGGCAAAGAATGTCGGCATGGTGAAGACTCAGCCAGTCCATACCGATGATTATATCAAAACTTCTTATCGAAATGGGCATAAGGTCGATTGGAAATAAATGTTCGTTTAAATTTAATGTGCACTCGACGTACATATCACTTGTGCTTTCTGTTTTTCCATTAGCCATTTCTACCGTGAATGTTTTATTAAGTGGTTGGGGTCTCTGGTTAAGTAGATGTTTGAATTTATGGCTCACAAAACTTCTCTCCGCACCGCAATCAAATAGTATGCATGCATAAATGTTGTTGAGGAGAAAGGTACCCGTAACTACTGTTGGATCAGTTATTGCTTCATTTTGACCTATCGCCAGCACTCTCCCAATACCACCAACATTCCTCGTCTTGGGGCAGTCCCTCTTGAAATGCCCGGTTTCTCCACATCCATAACAGGCTTGACTTACCCCAGTACTAGGAACTTGAGTGAATGGCCGCGCTGGTGCCTTACAGAAACGGGCTGTGTGCCCTTTCCTGTCACAGTTCTTACAGTACATTTCGCGGCAATTTCCGTGGTGATGGTAGTTGCATTTGCTGCACTTTGGCAAGTTCCCTGCATATTGTTTTGTTGGCGTCGAAGTTGTAGGAGTTGTGCTGGGAGTAGTAGCAGCATGAACCACCACCATTTGTCTCTTTGAAGGTTCTTGAGAGGTTAGTCCCTTCCTCTTGTTCCAGTATTTCTTCTTGCTGTTGTTATTGTTGTCATTGTTCCCTTTGGTTGGTTCAGTTGTGATAGTCGTGACTCCTTGGCAGACGCCATGATCCACCAGAGATTGCGCCAGTTCTTTGGCACTGTCGAAGGTCATGGGCTTTGAAGCTAGCACACTTCCTCGCAGTTGGGGTGATAATCCCCAGATGTATCTCTCCACTTTTTGGCTTTCTAGAATTAACATCCCAGGACAAAGCGTTATCAAATCGCTGAACCTATTGGTGTAGCCTGCGATGTCCGATCCTTTCATCGAAAGGTTCCACAATTCTTGTTCCAGCTTCTGAATTTCGCCCCTTGGGCAGTATTCCCGTAGGAGCATTCGCTTCAAATTCTCCCAACCCATGGAGTTCGCCACCACCAGGGTTAGTGTCTTGACGTGGCCGTTCCACCATGTCAAGGCGCGTTCCGAGAATGTACAGGCAGCAAATCTTACTTTGCTTTCTTCCGGGCATGCGCAAATTTCAAATACGGCTTCCGTCTTCTCTATCCATTGGGACAGAGCCAACACTCCTCCAGTTCCATAAAAGGGAATAGGTTTTCCATTAGTGAAGTCTTTGTAAGTGCAGACTCTAGTACGGCCTTGGCTTGGGCCGTTGGTAAAGCTATTTATTCCACCTCCCGACCCATTGTTGCTCATTTGAGCCATCGCCGCGGTTACAGCGGCTGTTACAGCAGTTTGGAACATAGCTGCATCCATAGTTGGAGGAGGTGGTGGAGGTGGTGCTGGAGTTGAGTTTCTGCGTGTTGTTCTACGAGGAGGCATGTTCTGGTAGAGAAAATAAGAATGAATACTATAAGTTTCTATGGTTTTGACAATCGTGTAATTGAGGGTTAGTCGTATCTTGTAATTTGTTTTGGCTTTAGTTTTTTTTTTTTTTTTTTTTTTTTTTTTTTTTTTTTTTTTGTTTTTTGTTTTTTGTTTCAAGTTAGATATAACAATTTAATTAATTTCGAGAGGTATATAAAGAGGCACTGCATATATATATATATATATATATATATATATATATATATATATATATATATATATATATATATATATCACACCTAAGGTGTGTTTCTTTAGGCTTCTAGGAAAATTTGACCTATTTAAGAGGTCTCCGTTTTACAGATACAAAAGGAAATAAGAGAAAAACTTTTATCCGCGGTCCTAGTCTATATCAAAATTTGTTGGAGCTTGGACAAACTCTACTTGTGGCGTTTGGAGCTGGATTCGGCATCTGACCGTTTGATTCCCATCAGTCGCCTCTCGAATTCCGCTTGTTGTTCTTTCATCTCTCTTATATCATCTAGAGCTGTTATCATTTGGTTCTGTAGTGTCCCCGTGTAGATTTGGAGATTCTCATGTAGTCTGTCCAAACGACTGATGTCGGAGGCGTTACCTTGGGTAGCAGCATTGATCTCTCGAATTCGGGTTGCTTGTTGGTCTGCCTGGTAGTTCTGGTTAGCTATAGCGTTCACGACAACGGGAAGTGCTCGATCAGCTGAGCCTCCTCCACTGACGTTGTAAAAATCCCGACACATGCCAAATGGAGGACGCACGCCTTGCTGACGGCTCCAGTAGTAGAGGTGGCTTCCCCATATGGGAATGGGTCCCGGTTGATGTGGCCTGATCACTGGAGGATGTGGGATGGGAGGGTCAATTACTTCTGGTTCGGAATCTGTTCCGCTAGAAATTTCCACGATCTCCTCGTCGACTTCGTATTCCTCTCCGACTTCGATTTCGAATTCTTCTTCGACCTCTTCTTCGATTTCTTCTTCGATTTCCTCTGGGTCTTCCTCCGGGTCTTCTTCTATCCAGCCGCCGTTACCTTGATTTAGGTAGTAGGGGTCTCCCGGTAAAGGAAATCCGGCCATTTGTTTGTACTGGGATAGAGGTATGAGATTTTTATAAGAAAAAAATTTCTAATTAACGAATTCCTAAGCCTATTTATATCCTTACTGAGCGCAATGCTTTATCGTTTAATAATAGACTTATATTATTTCAATTTAGCGAATTTAGATTTTATAAGTTGTTGGCTGGTTGACTACTACGACCATTTCTCGACGTATATTGGTCAAACCCAGGATAAATATAGTTGATCAGGCTATATTTATTCTTGATTTGATTACATACCCCAAGGCTCGGTCGTGGTTTTGCAACTTGCCAAAAAGACTTGCAATGTTACGAGGTTGATACGTGCGGGTAAAATGTATTAAAGAAAATATATTTCTATGATAATGTTTTTATCAGAGGGTTTTTGGTTCCCGTTGTATTTATAGTTTGTATATCTTATGTGGTTAGATATACTTAATTCACTATAAACAATGCTCTGATACCAATCTGTCACACCCCCAAACCAGAATGGCGGAAACATTCGGGGGTGGATGACTTCACGTAGTATCACAACGATTGAATATTGCAAAGAAAGTAACACAACCATCATATATATAACAATGAAAACGTGTATTGTGGCGTTATACATGTTGTCAAAAGAATATTACAATATGATGAATAAATGTTTAATGATAAAAATCATCCTTTGTGTTCCTTCTTCCAAAAGCTGGTAGTTTACCTGTATCACTGATTCCCTGAGAAATACAAGTGGTTTTGAAAAGTGTCAACATTTAAGTTGGTGAGTTCATGAGTGTTCCGAGTTGAAAAGTATATTCCTTTTGGTAGTAATTTGGTAAACGAGATCTTTAGAAAATCCAATATTTTCTTGTAAAATGTAAAAGGTTCCAAAGTTGGACTGTGTTAGTAACTTTTATAAACAATTGATAACAATAATTTAGTATGAAAATATAATGTAGAAATACTGCGATGCACATATGACCCTTGTAAATCAACCTTGTTTTATACTTTTTATGTGAGTTTTATAACCATACTATTGACACTGACGGCCTGTAACAACATTCTTCAAGTGTTGTAGTGTTATGACATTTGTCACCCCAGACCTGCCGGTCTAACTATAGCTAGTAGTTTAGGTGCGGGATTGTCAATCCCGTATAGATCTATACACAAGTATCACGCTCTCCCTCCAAGAGATTATGGTATATAATACAGGACTTGAAATGTATACAAAAATGTACGTTGAAGTTTAAATGTCTCACATTGACTAGTATAAATAGATTTACAATGAAATAACCTTACTTCTTTTGAAAGTAGTTCGTTTTCAACTGTATAAAATGTATGATTGGCTTGCTAACTATACCCATTATAGTTTTTCAGATAGTATGTTCCATTTCGTAGACATAACTTAGTGATATAATTGCCCTTGTATACCTAAGATGTTTGTATCGATAATCGAAGTTAGAAATTGCATTTATGTTTAGAAAACGATACTTTTAACGTGTAATGTACTTGTATTCCCCCCCCCTAAAACATGTAAAAGAATTGAAAAGTAGGGGTATGAACTCACTCGTTAAGTTTGAAGAGAGGGGCTAGAGTTGAGCAGAGTTTCGATCGCGGATAGTTGCGTCGTCGGGCTCTTCGGGAACTTCTGCAACGTAAATCTTTCGTCGGGGCTCGAGTGCGGAAACCGAGGTGAGAAAAGGGTCTCTGGAGCTGGGAGAATGTCTGAGAAATGGTGAAGGTGTGCCAAAACCCGAGCTTAAGCCTTCTATTTATAGGCTGGAATTGCCTCGTACGCGGGGCGTAATTTTGGAGTACGCGGGGCGTACTCACGTACGCAGCGCGTACGTCGTTACGCTGGGCGTAAAAATACGTCACGGCTTACGGCTCCTGGCTAGCTAGGCGTAGCTTGGGCGGGCCGATGGGACTCGACCTTGGGTCTAGTACGCGGGGCGTACTCCCAGATTACGCAGGGCGTAATCCCTGCTTCCAACTTCTAAATTCCGTAACTTTCGCGTACGAGCTCCGTTTTTTGCGTTCTTTATATCCACGCGTAGGTGAGATTATGCTCTACAACTTTCATTTAGACTCCGTCGGCTAGTTTTGACTTTATTTTTAATGATATAATTTTAATAGGCCGGGCCTCCTAAAGTTCGTTAAAATTTCATAGGTTCTTTATTCGACGTCGGTTTTCGTTTGTCTTTTTATTGTTTTATTACCACCGAGGAGATCTTCAACTTCCGTTTAGGTGGCGATAGCTAAATAATATTCGATCTGCAATCCGAGTTTTTAGCCATTTACTACTGTTACGAAACTTTGAAAATTCGTAACTTCTTCATACGAGGTCCAAATTGGGCGATCTTTTTATGCACGCTCATCTTTCAACGAGATCTATGACTTTTTTTTAGATACTTTAAGGCTAAAATGTATTTTATCGAGATTTCACTTTTTACGTCAAATTATGTTTTAACGTCGAGTCGTAATTATGCGAGTGGTTATAATTTCTTCAATATAACTCGGTTTTGAGTGTTCTTTATGTCTTTGGAAACCTGGGCATGATATCTAATGTTCGATGCATCCCAACTTAGATACCTGAACACTTTATTTTCGAGGTTAATTTCGTTGTTTTTAGCTTTTGAGTGTTTACAATGTTTTTGGGAAAAACAGGGTTGTCACACACGACCCATCACGCAAGCCCCTTTCATCGGGACTAACCCTACACACAAGAGTACTTATAAAGCCGAACGCTTTAGGAGGAAATTTCTAAGGTGGAGTAATGAGGAAGGCACTCGTGTCCACATAACACTGGCTAAGCACTGCAATCCCGTCACCACAGCTAGTACTAGCTAGTCATGCCACCAATGCGGGGAGATAGGGCACTTCAAGAAAGATTGACCTATAGCAAAGAACTCTGGCGCAGATGGGAGGATTCTTAGGATCACAGTTGCAGGAGAACCTGCTCTGGAACCCACGTTAATGTAATTAAGGCATTTTGTTGTAACAGACTTATAAACTATCCAGAACTAGTGCAACTAGAGTCTTACCTTCTGCGGGATCCTGTCGGTATAGGGATGCTCGTGCTGCGTATACTTGTCTTTTGTAGTATATCTTATTCGCAGCAATGGTCTTATAGTAAATCTAAAGTACTGTAACTCTGTTCATGGTTGCATGGTTGTGTTTTGTCTGTAAACGTATTATGTTCAAATCGAATGTCTTTAAGTTTCGGTATGATTTCGACATTATCATACGACTCGATTCAGTTTGATCCTCACAAAAACAGATTCATATGTACGTCTCCTTTTCAGTAAACGTCTTTTAGCGAAACCGTCATACCAGAAAACCAAAGTACTGATGCCAGGAGTGCCTCATAGTTCCTTTCTTTCCGAAGAAACCCCCAAAGTACCACTCATGCAGTACGTCAAGTTCAATCCAAGGATTCATACCATTGATCTATCACTGAGGAATGTATACATAAGAGTGATATATAATCAAGGTTCTACAGGTTTAGAATTGATGATTCCACTTTAACTTCTTTTTCCCCGATGGGATGTGAGCTTAAAGAAGAATTAGTTATTCGACTACCTTTTAAATCTTAATTATATACGACTCGTATACACGAAATTGAGATTGTGAGCCAAGTATGAATTCTAATATGAACTTCAGGATGGAGAACTGCTCAACACTACGAGTAATCACATCGTCATATGAACAAACTTAGAATCCAGTATGACTCCCATAAACGGACCGCCCTACAACTTAAACACCTACGGAGACACAAGAACAGCCCGGACAACTTAACAAACTACACAGAAATAGAATTAGAAGACTAGGGTTCTCAACCTGGAGAACCCCGGTCATATTCTTCCAGAGACAGATGGATCGTATCGTATGTTCCTCGGCTATTGAGGACTCCGTCAAGATTTTTCATAAGAAATCGTTATCACTGCCTCACATAGATGAAATAGTTGAGCAAACGCAAGGAAAAAATTACTTTCAGAAATGGATCTGAGATCCGAATATCGCCAGTTCGATTGTTGGGGAAGGATATCCGTAAGACTATCTTCCAAACTCGATGCAGACACTTCAATTCCGTAGTGATACCCTTCGGATAGGACCTATACACCCATAGTTTTCATGAGTTATATGAGTAGGGTGTGTCTTTCTTACTTGGATTAGTTCGTCATTTCTCCATGAACACTTGTATAATAATTATATTATTAATGCGATGGATGATGTTGTTGCTTGTTTACTACTTTACATTGTTGTGGTACTGTACATGACGTCCTCCGCCCCAGAACGTTTCCGCCGTTCTTGGTTTTGGGGTGTGATAGATTGGTATCAGAGCATTGTTTATAGTGAATTAAGTATATCAACCCATAAAAGATATACCAACTATAAATACATAAGGGATAAAAATACTCTGACCAAGAGTTTATACTTTAAATAATAAAATATTTAATAAAGTATACGTACCTGCATTCATACTAAAATCAGTGTCACTAGGATAGTACAAAAGAATTACGATTGTTGGGCAACGCAAGTGGGCTTAGAGACATACGGTCAAAACTGGGAAGATATAGTCTGATCACGTATATTAGCCGAGGGTTCACTAGCATGTGGCTAAGTTTAATTGTATGGTTGCAACAATGCTAAAAGCTTACCAACCCTACCACAATGAGAACAGTAGAACATAACATTAAACTTAAAATACTATAGGAGTATTTGGTGTTACTATAAGTACGTTATACTTGAGAACTAAAACGGGATCTTCATTACTAAGTTGATAATTTCTAAGTGGATACACTAAAGATATATGTAATTAGGATGTTATAGACTTAGAATCTGTGAAATTTTACTTCACCCCGATTCTGTGTGAATTTGGAGTTAAGATCACTTATTCGAAGGCCTATCCTGTTTCAATTACATATAACTGGTATGGATTTCACAATTAGCAAAGTAACTGATGAAGATTTTCTAAATAATTATCTAGATAGTTCGTCTAATAATTATTTTCAGACCCCAATTCTCGCATAAATAACATGGCTGGACTCCATCCCCACGGCAACCAGTACCTCCCGAATGAGGTCATTGCTGGTGGGTTTGGAGAGAACCAGAGAATGATCATCCGATCCCTTTGAATGATCACCATGATGAAAACCCTTCGGACAGTCCTAATTCCGAACCACAGGTTGAGAACCTACCCCAGGCAGCTCTCGTTCCAATTCCTAACCCTCATCCGGCTGTTCATGGCCCGACCCCTGAGTGAGTGGAATGCTTGGAAACATGCAGCCAAGGACAAGATCAGCCCATGCCATTTAATGGGGACTGAAGCTTTTGTGACTTAAGCAATGGGGGCTCAGCAGATAGAACCTTGCCAATCTTGGTCCGCAGAGTGGCTCGACATGAGAATCAAGGCAAGACAGCCCTACATCAGATTACCGAAGTTGTTGCCGATGCGAGAATGCATACCCTCCGCACCATTCGTCTAGAAGATGCTCGCGAGAGATCAGAGAGAAACCATGAGACCCTGCTGCAAGCACTAGCTGAATCACGAGCCGAAGTCATAAAGGTCCGAGTTCGCCAACGGCTGTACGGAATACACCTGTTTGACGTGGAACGTCAACTGGCTGAACTGGGAGTTCACCAGAAGGATGACCATCGCCAGTAGTAGACGCTTTACTTTATTTTCGTTATAAAAAGGAATCGTGTTTTTCTGTCTATGCCTGATGTGGCATTTTCTATGAAATTATCTTGTACCGTAAGTACTTTGGTTAGGTCTTTACGCTGGCAGGAACTATCTTCTCTAGATATGATGTAAGACCTTTACAAGGTCATTTTCCCGAACCTTTACGTCGTGAATATCAAAGATATTGACAGTCGGCTAACTTCTATGTCATTCCTTTATTCAAGTACTCTCATCATACTTCCATTGGAGTCTATCTGAAACCTACTCTAGTCAAGTCATTGGACTATAGTAATTTAGCTCCGAAGACATTTCTAAGTCTCTTTTAGTGGTTGGATCCTGTTATTCGCCAACCATCGATACCTCGTCTTGAACGATAAACATCTTGATACCAGTGTCCAAACTCACTTTCTCTCATCACTAGGACTGCATCATAGGGATGTAGGTCAACCCTTCATAAACACACCTCCACTCAGTACTATGACTGCATCATAGAGATGTAGGTCAAGCCTTCGCGAACATACTTCCATTCCGTACAAGGACTGCATCATAGGGATGTAGGCCAAACTTTCGAGAACATAGTCATACTCTTTTCATGAACAATCTAAGTACATCAAGGGTCAAACGGAATCGCTCACAAAATCCTTATCTTTCGTGTTACAGAATCATGTCGTCATCCGGAAGCAATCAGTTGAACGACGAAACCTCCGCCTTTCCTATGGACGCCGCTACCTTTCAAACAGCAGTTACAGCTGCTGTGGTGGCTGCCGTAACCGCGGTCCTTGCGCACCATAGCACTATCAGCACAGTCCATGCTGCTGATGAGAATGAGGTTTCGAATTGTGGTATCCATCCAGGAAGTCGTCAAACAGTAACAGGCACAGGCTTGCAAAGCCGAAAAGCAGAGAACAAGAAACGAAAGCGTCAAGCCAGGAAAGAACGCAAGAGATCCCAAAGGTTGGCTATGCAACAGCAACAAGTGGAGACCCCTGCCATTCCTGTACCGAGCAGTCCATACGAGGGAAAACTCTTGAAGTGTGATAAGTGTAGTTTCCAGCATCATGGGGCTTGCCATGAGATGCAATGTTGCAATTGCCTAAACATAGGGCACTATGCTCGTGGCTGTCGAGCACCGGCACGACCCATCACTCAAGTCCATTTCATCGGGACTAACCCTACACACGAGAGTACTTATAAAGTCGAACGCTTTAGGAAGCAATTTCCAAGGTGGAGTAATTAGGAAGGCACTCGTGTCCACATAACACTGGCCAAGCACTGCAATCCCGTCACCAAAGCTAGTACTAGCCAGTCGTGCCACCAATGCAGGGAGATAGAGCACTTCAAGAAAGATTGCACTATAGCAAAGAACTCTGGCGCAGATGGGAGGATTCTCAGGATCACAGCTACGTGAGAACCTGCTTCGGAACCCATGTTAATGTAATTAAGGCATTTCATTGTAACAGACTTATAAACTATCCAGAACTAGTGCAACTAGAGTCTTACCTTTTGCGGGATCCTGTCGGTATAGGGATGCTCGTGCTGCGTATACTTGTCTTTTGTAGTATATCTTATTCGTAGCAATGGTCTTGTAGTAAATCTAAAGTACTGTAACTCTGTTCATGGTTGCACGGTTGTGTTTTGTCTGTAAACGTCTTATGTTCAAATCTAATGTCTTTAAGTTTCGGTATGATTTCGACATTATCATATGATTCGATTCAGTTTGATCCTCACAAAAACAGATTCATACGTACGTCTCCTTTTCAGTAAATGTATTTTAGTGAAACCTTCATACTAGAACACTGAAGTACTCATGCCAGGAGTACCTCATAGTTCCTTTCTTTCCGAAGAAACCCCCAAAGTACCACTCGTGCAGTACGTCAAGTTCAATCCAAGGATTCATACCATTGATCTATCACTGAGGAATGTATATATAAGAGTGATATATAATCAAGGTTCTACAGGTTTAGAATTGATGATTCCACTTTAACTTCTTTTTCCCCGATGGGATGTGAGCTTAAAGAAGAATCAGTTATTCGACTACCTTTTCAATCTTAATTATATACGACTCGTATACACGAAATTGTGATTGTGAGCCAAGTATAAATTCTAATATGAACTTCAGGACGGAGAACTGCTCAACACTACGAGTAATCACATCGTCATATGAACAAACTTAGAATCCAGTATGACTCCCATAAACGGATCGCCCTACAACTTAAACACCTACGGAGACATAAGAACAGCCTGGACAACTTAACAAACTACACAGAAATAGAATTAGAAGACTAGGCTTCTGACCCTGGAGAACCCGGGTCATATTCTTCCAGAGACAGACGGATCGCACCGTATGTTCCTCGGCTATCGAGGACTCCGTCAAGATTTTTCATAAGAAATCGTTATCATTGCCTCGCATAGATGAAATAGTTGAGCAAACGCAAGGAAAGAATTACTTTCAAAAATGGATCTGAGATCCGAATATCCCCAGTTCGAGTGTTGGGGAAGGATATTCGTAAGACTATCTTCCAAACTCGATGCGGACACTTCAAGTCCATAGTGATACCCTTCGGATAGGACCAATACACCCATAGTTTTCATGAGTTGTATGAGTAGGGTGCGTCTTTCTTACTTCGATTAGTTCGTCATTTATCCATGAAATGAATTACGTATCTACCCTATTAGTATGAAGAAACCCATGGAAACATTTCCTTCAAAGGTACTTTTCGCGAAGTTCTCTGGACCCGAGTTTTGGAATTGAATAGTCAAAATTTCCTAAGACACACTATTAGTGATGTGGAAATTTTTGAGTACTCTTGTAATTTGTCAACACTGTTAAGAATTTGTTGACACCGGAGACACCGACCTAAATTCGCCAAATTCTAGGTCTTACCGACCTACTGTCATATTTCATTCAGAACCCCTCACAAATTACAGAAACCTTTACGACTCTAACCTAGCAAGGGGTGGCCCTTGACTGGGAAGTTAATCAAGAAAAAGAAACCTTGGAGACTCCAAGTGAGTGACCAAGTTCTTTAGGAGAACTCACCCTGGGAATGGCTTAATACGCTTCGTAGCGTGTGGAAAGCTAAATCCAATATAGTTAGGACCTCCGAGATTCTTATAAGAATCGGTCCTGTGCCTCGCACAAACTAGACCTACTCCTCGAACTCAGTAGCATACATTCTACTCTTAGCGTCTCGATCGTGAAACCATACCTTTCCGTTAGGAATCTTGTAAGTCCACTCGTCGAGATCCTCTCCTTCGTATTAGAACCGTAGTGACCCTCGACCGAGAGGTCAAGCGAACAAAGCAACGACGTCGCCAGTTAGTGAAGGTTCGTTGGGATTCCAACCGAGAACCCTATTTCACTTAGGAACGCTAGAACCAATCGATTAGGAAGTTTACTCCTCACGACTCGATCATTCGTATATACTTCCTTGCCTAAATTCTAATTTCGGGATGAAATTCCCTTCAACAGGGGGATGATGTGACAACCCAAAATATCCATTATGAACAAACCATTTGAAGCCAATAGAAGTACAACAGTTATAGTGAAAATTCAGACTTCAAGTATAAGTTTGGTAGTTTTCAGGATTTACACTTAAGGAGATATCAGGAAAGGGGACGCACTAGGGTTTTGTGCAACACTGTTATTCCAATACTCTAGGATATTAGAGTTCGTTCCGAGAATAAAAATATTTTTTGCCAAAAATATCTCAGGACTATAAATAAAAATCTGAACCAAATAGTTCATTAGTTACATTTCCAATTAGAGAAAAGCTAAAATTCTCTCTCACAGATCTTCGGGTTTTTATCCAAAATCGTGAGCACTTCGATCTAGTTATATTATATAGCTTAGATTGTGTATATAACATCAAAATCGGACCAAAACCCCAAGATTTGGGAGTTTACCGCCCAAGAACACTTGGGGAGTAAATTCCATTTTAATGGCTAAAAGTGTCCCAATGTCCCTCAAAGCCTCAGATCTCAAACTAGAAGCCTACATTGCATGTTTAGGACATGAAAACAATTTGAAATCAATGGTGAAAGTGAGTTCACGGCCAAGGATGTTCCAAGGCCGTGAACTCCATTTTTTGTTGCCAAAATGCCCTAAATGCCTTCATTGAGCCAAGACACTAGCATAGCACATTACCTTGATGTGTCTAATACCCAAAACAATCAAAATACCAAGAACTAGTGGTGTTCACGGCCGCAAACACATGGCCAACTGGTTCATGGGACGAAAACTCTAGTTAGGGGTGTGTTGATGCCACAAACACTACCTAAGGCTTAGGCTTGAATTTAGACATGTACCCTAAAGTGTTTAAAGCCTAGAAAACATAAGGAATCATAAGTATTAAGGAGTTTACGGCCAAGACAAGTTCTTGGACTGTAAACCCTTGTAAATGGGTCAAATGACACCCTAACTCCTTCCTTATGCCTAGAACCCAACATAGATCATAACCTTGAAGTGTTAGTGACTTGAAAACACCATAAACCTTCCCCCAAGGGAGACTACGGCCATAATCTCCATGGGATATGGTCCCAGGGCTGTAAACTCCACAAAGGAGTTAATAGGAAGCCCAAACACTTCATTTAGCCTTGAAACAATTCACCAAACTAGTTATATAAATGATAGACTTCATTTAGAGACCTCGTTGAGAGTTTACGGCCAGGAGTTTACTCCCCTGGGACCTAAACTCGAAATCATATGGTCATTTGACCATAAACTCCCATTAGAGGCTTTGCACTCCTTGGTTGCAACCCATTAGCCTCCTAGCACTTGACCAAAAGTGCTTTCCCCGCGTTAAAATGATTATACTTGTATAATTAGTGTTTTAATCACTAATTATTTATATACATATGTATTCATATGTAATTAGGATCATTGTGTGTGTCTAAAGTCTTCACTTGACACCAAGCACTTGTCCGATCCTTCCCTACGATAATAGTCCGTTCAATTCCAGTCACTTACTAGAGGTGAGTTCATACCCTTTAAATAATGTTTTAAACTACTTTTAAATGTTTTAGGGGGGGGGGGGGATAGAAGTAGAATCATACTAGTTATTATATCAATCACATGTGATTAATAAGTAGAATTATGCTAGTTATTATATCAATCACATGTGATTAATATGCAACATTCAAATGATTTACTACACGTTAGCCGTTTTACCAAATCGTTTTCTTCAAATGATTTTTATAAACATTTTATATGTTTTAAACTCTTTATTACATTGTACATTTTACTCAGTATATTACATTTCAAACTTATTTACAACTGTGTTCAAACAAATATTTCTTTATACTAAACTGTTTTATCAAACCCATTCCTACAAATTGTTTTATAAATTGACATCAAGTCGATCTTTTCTTAAGATAATAATTATGTTTCAAATGTTTTACAAAACTTATTTATGCTTTTATATTGTAAATTGCATGCCTCTATATGTATAGTTATATAAGAAATGTCTAAAAGACTTAGGAAGGCTATCCACCCTATTTCCTTTTCGCGCTTGAGATGTGATCTGGTGGGATATCAGGTACTCGTCCGAAGGTCATTTAAATATTAGTTATATATCATGCGTACATGTATAGTCATAAAAGGTCCTTCCAGTTCATCCCATGCCCTTGGGTAGCAAGGGTATACATCCATGTCCATATGTACCAGTTAGATTACTAGTAAACTACCACATGGGTAGTTTAGGAAGATACTAGAACTATTACTAGAACACAATATCATACTATGAGTCAGTTCATTCATGAGTCAATACATACTACTAGAAGAATATATGCAACTATACTAGAGAAGAACATATACACCTATACTAGAGAATAACATATACAATGATACTAGAACGATTACATTACTATACTTGCTAGGTTGAGAGCACATACATTACAGCTAGAACAGTTCATTACATTATATATACATGAATACGTAAATAATTGTGATCCACTGTATCGGAGCATGCCTTAAGTGTCATGACCCGAGTTCTAGCCAGAATTCTCTTGGAGGGAGAGCGTGAGTTTGCGTGTAGATCTATAATGGATTGACTATCCTACACCTTGCTGCTAGCTACAGCCGGACCTGCAGGTCTGCGGGTGCCAAACGTCTTTCCGTTTTACGACCATTAGTATGCCGTTGTTACCAGTCGATAGTATGGTGCAATTAATCACATGATGCCTTAATATAAATCCGGTTTAAGGTAGTTAGTACAGTAGTAGTTCCTATAATACAACACTACAGTACTACATTTATTTTCCCTTTACATATATTTAGTGTTCATTTCCCTTTACATATTTAGTGTTCATTTCACTTGGGAAAATTACACACTTTTACAACAAACGAACATTTAGAACAGTTAAGTCTTGGTAGAAGACTACATTGAGAATAGTAAAGTCTTGTGTAACAGCCGGATTTTCAGGTATCTTGTATATTTATGTTTTTTTGGTGTTTTGAGAGGGGACTTGGCGAGTTGGAGCTCAGAATCGCCGAGTAGGGTCGAGGGATCGCGCCTGGACTCGGCAAGTCCAGGATACGGACTCGGCGAGTCAGCGCTGTGTAATGAAACCCTAATTTCTCGGGTTTGGGACCTATTTAAAGGGCCTTATGGCCGTCATTTGTGCTCACCAGTCCCTTGAGTGAAACCCTAATTGAGTGTGAGCGTTTGGAGCAAAGTAGAAGGCCATTATTGATCTTCGAGGTTTCATTTTTGCAAGGAAGGAGAGAACTAGCTAAGGGAAAGCAAGTGGAGCCACTTCTGAGAGTTTGGAGTCCAGAGCATCACTATTGTGGTAATAATTTCGAGTTATCTTCTTCCTTGTTGATGTTTATTTTGATTTAGGGTTTGTTGAACCCTTTTGTGGCAAGATCTAGTGCCCCCTTGGTCCCTTATGTGGTTTAAACCATAGATCTGGACCCTTGGAGGTCCAGAGTGTCCCATTGCCCAAGCTTTTTGGGAATCAATGGAGGTTTTGGATTGGAGTCCTTATGCCTTAGGTCAAAACTCTATTTATGAGCCATGGGGTGTGTTATGGGCACGAAGATAGAAGCTTTACATGATGAATCAGTCTAGGGAGGCCAGATCTATAGATTGTGGAAGCAGATTTGACCTTAGAAGCAAGTTAGAGTGGTTGCATGGCATGGACTCGCCGAGTCTGTTCATCAGACTCGGCGAGTAGTTTGAAGATTGCCTTGGGTTCGCTCAATGAGTGGTCCAATCGAGTCATGGGTTGACTTAGTGAGTCAGGGTGAGTTGGAGAGGGACGACAGGTGGACTGAGTCGAACTGGGACTCGCCGAGTTATTCTTGAGACTCGGCGAGTTGAGTCGGGGTGGCCCCGCGATTCTTCCAGATGGAACTCGTCGAGTGAGGGGGGAATACTCGACGTGTAGGAAGGGAATTTTAGAGAGTTGGTGAAAACGTCTAGACTCGCCGAGTCACCATAGTGCACTCGCCGAGTCCGGTCAAATTTGATCGTTGACCGTTGACCATTGACCAAAGTTGACCTGTGTTCACTTCTTAGGGATAGTCAACCTTAGAATATATAAAGTGTTAACTAGAGACATATGATGTTATAGGAGGATTAGAGCTCGGAGGATCGAGTACGAGGGATTTCCAGGATTCGTGAGATACCGAGATACGCGAGGTGAGTCTTCTCACTATACTTTACCTTGAGTAGGTAACCAAAGTTATACGATAGAGTATTTGTATGCTATGTATGTTATGTGTTGTACTGCATTATTTCTATGTGATTTACGTGGTGCATGTTTATCAGAGCTAGAACCTGAGGGTTCACAGAGTTTGGGTGCACGGACCCACAGAGTTATAGCCTCGAGTGGCTAATATGTGTTATATGTGGTATTTTGGGGAACTCACTAAGCTTTGTGCTTACAATGTTTGATGTTATTGTTTCAGGTACTAGTGACGACCGCGGGAAGGCGCCGGCTTGATCCGTACACACACACAGAGTTTTTTTACATTTGTGATCTTGGGATTTTGTATTGACTTGAATTGGATAATTAATTTTGTTGTTTTACGAATATTAATTGAATTATGTTTAATGAAAATTTGAAAATTTTGTTTTGAAATTTATGGTGTTACAATTTGGTATCAGAGCCTAGGTTTGAGGGATTCGGGTACACCTTCATTAGTATTTGAATTCAAACTGAGGATTTGGAAAGATATTTTCAAAAGAAAACCTAACTTTTCTAAGAGTAAAAGATTTTCTTGAAAAAGAAACAAATTCCAGGAAGAAACGTGTGTACGATCAGTCAGCACCCGAACGGTGAATCCCCAAAATACCTTTATATTATGTAATATTGATATTGATATGATGTATCTGCATGCTAGTGTAGGCTAGGTATTGCTATTAGGACTAGAGTGGCCTTATTTGTGATGCCTTAGCCTAGGGAGATGTGAGCTGCTATGAGATGCTTGAGTGTGGGTAGGTAGCAGCGAGGGGCTTATGAGAGATCTGTTAGAGAGTGGTCTACGCATGATAGAGTACTTGGGATTTGGGATCCGAAGAGGAAGATTTGGGGTGTGTACTGAGATGGTGTGGACAGTAGTATTGGGCCCGTACTACTGAAAGCACTGGGTGGTGCACGGTCCAAATAAGAATCTTTGGGATACCAAGAATCAAAGAGGGATGGATTGTCGAGTGTGAGTATGCTCGATTGAATTCTAATTTATCACATGTTGTATTTCAGAGGTTGATCATGGTGAGGACACGTTATATGCCGGAGGGTGTCGGAGCTAGTGATGAGGAGATTTGACAGATCATTCATGAGGAGGTGGCTGCGGTCATCAGAGCTGAGATACCAGAGATGTTCGTGTCTATTAAGACCGCACTGATTGAGACATTTGACGAGCGTTACGCCGCTCTTTCTGAGGCTGCTGTTGCAGCGGCTACCGCAGCGATCGCTGCAGCGAGACCCCAGGGAGGTGATGCGTCGCTGTTTCGGGAGTTCAGCAACACCAAACCACCAGAGTTTGATGGGACACAGGATCCGGTGGCATCTATGAGGTGGATATCTGATATGCAGGAGTGCTTCTTCACTTGCTCATCTCCTGAGCATCTAAAGGTTCGGTTCGCGCTGAACCAGCTTCGCTTGGGAGCGAAGGACTGGTGGAAGTTTGTGACGGTGCTTTTTACGCCTACTGAGCTTTCGGTGGTGACCTGGGATAGGTTCACTACCATGTTCCGGGATGAGTACGTTCCCCAGGTAGAGAGGGAGCGTTTGGCATAGGAGTTTCTGACCCTCAAGCAGGGTACTGAGTCAGTTACAGCGATCACGAGGATGTTCCATGAGAGGGCGATGTTCTGCCCTGAGCACGTGTCCACTGAGCAGGCACGTATGAGCCGCTACTTGAGCATTTTGAGACGGGATATTCGGGATTTCGCCGCGAACTCCTCGTATCGGACATTTGCTGAGCTTCAGGCAAATGCCCGGAAGAAGGAGATTGAGCTTGAGACACAGTCCAGCCGGCAGCCAAGCGGGCCAAGCCCGCTGATCCCAAACCCAGGAGCCAGAAGGGCCGCACTTGCGGGAAGTGCGGCAAGGGTCATGATGGAGTCTGTCGAGCGGGATCTTGCTACAAATGTGGCAAGGAGGGGCATATGGCCAAGGACTGCCCCAAGGGGTTTGCAGTGTGTTTTCATTGCAACCAGACCGGACACCGAAAGGCTGAGTGTCCGCTGTTGCACGGAGCATCTCAGGGATATGCTCCTGCCGCCTTCAGAGCTACAGAGAGTCGGCCCGTAAAGAACGACGCACCGAGAGCTCGAGGGAGAGCCTTTCAGCTGACTGCGGAGGAGGTCCGCGCTGCACCCGATGTTGTGGCTGGTACGTTTCCTTCTATGTATTTATTTTGGTGTTCAGATATTATGCTTATATTATGTTATGCATAGGTACCTTCCTTGTGAACTTTGTGCCTGCTTTAGTGTTATTTGACTCGGGTGCGAGTCGGTCTTTTGTATCTTTGGCCTTTAGTCAACATATCAGTGTTAGTCGTGAGGCATTGAGTCGGCCTCTGAGGGTTTCCATAGCATCCGATAGAGTGATTTGTGCCACGGAGGTCCTCCGGGGATGTGTGTTAGAGATTTTTGGGGTTGAGTTTCCGATTGATCTGGTTCCTATTGCGATGGGTGATGTCTGTGTCATTGTGGGCATGGACTGGTTGAGCTGATTCGGCGTGGTTATCGACTGTGAGCGTCAGCTGGTGACCATACGAGATCCTAGTGGGGGAGTTCTTTCAGTGTACGGTGAGGGTACACGTTCTGGATCATCCTTTTGTTCGGCCGCTAGGGCGAGGCAGTGTTTACAGCAGGACTGTAAGGGTTTTGTCGCATATATGATGGATACGCGGGTGATCTCCGAGAGACCGAGTTCAGTGGAGGAGGTTTCGCTGGTGCGTGAGTTTCCAGATGTTTTTCCCGAAGAGTTACCGGGTGTGCCTCCCGTGAGGCAAGTAGAGTTCAGTATTGATTTGGTTCCGGGGGCCGCGCCTATCGCTAAGGTGCCTTATCGTCTTGCACCTCCAAAGATGCAAGAGTTATCCTCGCAGCTTCAGGAGCTGCTAGGGAAGGGGTTTATTCGGCCGAGTAGCTCGCTGTGGGGAACGCCCATTCTGTTTGTGAAGAAGAAGGACGGTTCGCATCGAATGTGTATTGATTACTGAGAATTGAACAAGCTGACGGTCAAGAACCGTTACCCGTTGCCGAGGATCGACGATTTATTCGATCAGTTACAGGGAGCATCTTGGTTCTCCAAGATCGATTTGAGGTCGGGCTATCATCAGGTGAGATTGCGGGATGAGGACGTCCAGAAGACAGCGTTCAGGATGCGATATGGGCATTATGAGTTTGTGGTGATGCCTTTTGGGCTCACCAATGCCCCGGCTGTGTTCATGGATCTCATGAACAGGGTATGCAGGCCGATGTTGGATCGGTCAGTGATTGTATTCATCGATGATATTCTGGTATATTCGAGATCTAGAGAGCAGCATGAAGAGCATTTGAGAGAAGTTCTTAGGGTTTTGAGATCGGAGAAACTTTATGCAAAGTTTTCCAAGTGCGATTTCTGGTTGCGGGAGGTCCTATTTCTGGGACATATTGTTAATCAGAAAGGGATATTGGTCGATCCGGCCAAGGTTGAGGCGGTGATGAGTTGGGAGGTGCCAAAGTCACCCTCTGAGATCAGGAGCTTCCTTGGGTTGGCAGGGTACTATCGGAGATTTATCAAGGATTTCTCCAAGATCGCGGTGCCACTCACCAGATTGACCCGGAAGGGTGTTGCATTTTCGTGGGGTCCCGAGCAGCAGACCTCCTTTGAGACGCTTTGCCAAAGGTTGTCCGAAGCCCCGGTATTAGCTCTTCCGGAAGGGATGGAAGATTTTGTAGTATTTTGTGATGCATCAATTTTAGGGTTGGGAGCGGTACTGATGCAGAAGGGACATGTGATAGCATATGCATCGAGGCAGTTGAAGCCTCATGAGACGAGATATCCCACGCATGATCTAGAGTTGGGGGCAGTGGTGTTCACCCTCAAGATTTGGCGTCACTACTTGTATGGGGTTCGTTGTGTGATATACACGGACGATAAGAGCTTGAAGTACTTGATGGATCAGCCTAACCTAAATATGCGGCAGAGGAGGTGGTTAGATGTGGTCAAGGATTATGATTGTGAGATCCTGTACCACCCGGGCAAGGCTAATGTGGTAGCTGATGCGTTGAGCCGCAGGGCTGAGAGTACTCCACTGCGAAATGTATGTTTGAGATTGACCGTGATAGCTCCAGTTCTGGATGCCATTCGTGGGGCACAGGCCGAGTCTGTGCAACCGGAGATGCAGAAGAGAGAACAGGTCGTTGGTTTGGTTTCAGAGTTCGTTTCGGATAGTCGAGGGCTTATGACTTTTCAGGGCCGGATTTGGGTACCTTTTGTGGGCGGTACGCGTACTACTTTGATGGAGGAAGCACATAGATCGAAATTTTCGATCCATCCCGGGGCTACGAAAATGTATTTGGATTTGAGGAAAGAGTATTGGTGGCCCTGTATGAAGAGGGACGTCGCATGGTTTGTCGAGAGGTGTTTGACCTGCCGAAGGGTTAAGGCCGAGCACCAGAGACCGCATGGCAAGTTGCAGCCATTGGAGGTTCCCGAGTGGAAGTGGGAACAGATCACTATGGATTTCATCACCAAATTGCCGAGGACTGCCAGAGGAGTTGATGCAATTTGGGTGATTGTGGATAGGTTGATGAACTGTGCTCACTTACTTGCCATCAGTGAGAGTTCTTTGGTGGAGAAGTTGGCGGAGGTTTATGTGAGAGAAGTGGTATCTCAACATGGGGTGCCGATCTCGATTGTTTCGGACCGTGATGTGCATTTCACTTGCAGATTCTGGAATAAATTTCATGAGGAGTTGGGTACTAAACTGCATTTTAGTACTGCATATCATCCCCAAACAGACGACCAGAGTGAGCGTACGATTCAGACGCTTGAAGACATGCTTCGAGCATGTGTGTTGGATTTCAGGGGTAGCTGGGATGCGTATTTACCCTTGGCGGAGTTTTCCTACAATAACAGCCATCATTCGAGCATCAGTATGCCGCCCTTTGAGCTATTGTATGGTAGGAGGTGTCGGACCCCCATTTGTTGGGGTGAGGTTGAGCAGAGAGTGATGGGCAGTACAGAGATCGTGATTCAGACGACAGAGCAGATACAACATGTCAGACAGAGGTTATTGACCGCCCAGAGCCGACAAAAGAGTTATGCGGACAGGCGCCGGTTCGAGCTTGAGTTTCAGGTCAGCGACTTCGTTCTCCTGAAGGTTTCCCTTGGAAAGGAGTGATTCGGTTCAGGAGGAGGGGCAAGTTGGGGCCCCGGTTTATAGGACCATTTCTTGTGATTGCGAGGGTAGGCCGGGTAGCCTATCGGTTGGAGTTGCCAGTAGAGTTGGGGCAGATCCACGACACTTTTCATGTATCACAATTGAGGAAGTGTATAGCCGATGAATCGGCAATGGTTTCGTTAGAGGATATTCAGGTGGATGCAAGCCTGAATTATGCCGAGGGACCAGTGGCCATCAGAGATCGGAAGATCAAGGTTCTGAGGAATAACGAGGTACCTCTGTTGTTGGTTCAGTGGCAACACCGGAGGGGATTGGAGATGACCTGGGAGCCAGAGCGTATGATGCAGGAGCAGCATCCGGAGCTGTTTTCAGAGCGAGACTTCGAGGGCGAAGTCTAGTTCTAGTGGGGAGAGAGTTGTAACAGCCGGATTTTCAGGTATCTTGTATATTTATGTTTTTTTGGTGTTTTAAGAGGGGACTCGGCGAGCTGGAGCTCAGACTCGACGAGTAGGGTCGCGGATCTGGTCGCGGGATCGCACCTGGACTCGGCGAGTCAGCACTGTGTAATGAAACCCTAATTTCTCGGGTTTGGGACCTATTTAAAGGGCCTTATGGCCGTCATTTGTGCTCACCAGTCCCTTGAGTGAAACCCTAATTGAGTATGAGCGTTTGGAGCAAAGTAGAAGGCCATTATTGATCTTGGAGGTGTCATTTTTGCAAGGAAGGAGAGAACTAGCTAAGGGAAAGCAAATGGAGCCACTTCTGAGAGTTTGGAGTCCAGAGCATCGCTATTGTGGTAATAATTTCGAGTTATCTTCTTCCTTGTTGATGTTTATTTTGATTTAGGGTTTGTTGAACCCTTTTGTGGCAAGATCTAGTGCCCCCTTGGTCCTTTATGTGGTTTAAACCATAGATATGGACCCTTGGAGGTCCAGAGTGTCCCTTTGCCCAAGCTTTTTGGGAATCAATGGAGGTTTTGGATTGGAATCCTTATGCCTTAGGTCAAAACTCTATTTATGAGCCATGGGGTGTGTTATGGGCACGAAGATAGAAGCTTTACGTGATGAATCAGTCTAGGGTGGCCAGATCTACAGATTGTGGAAGCAGATCTGACCTTAGAAGCAAGTTGGAGTGGGTGTATAGCATGGACTTGCCGAGTCTGTTCATCAGACTCGGCGAGTAGTTTGAAGATTGCCTTAGGTTCGCTCAGTGAGTGGTCTAATCGAGTCATGGTTTGACTTAGTGAGTTAGGGTGAGTTGGAGAGGGACGACAGGTGGACTGAGTCGAACTGGGACTCGCCGAGTTGTTCTTGAGACTCAGCGAGTTGAGTCGGGGTGGCCCCCGCGATTCTTCCAGATGGAACTCGTCGAGTGAGGGGGGAATACTCGACGTGTAGGAAGGGAATTTTAGAGAGTTGGTGAAAACGTCTAGACTCGCCGAGTCGCCATAGCGCACTCGCCGAGTCTGGTCAAAGTTGACCGTTGACCGTTGACCAAAGTTGACCTGTGTTGACTTCTTAGGGATAGTCAACCTTAGAAGATATAAAGTGTTAACTAGAGACATATGTTGTTATAGGAGGATTAGAGCTCGGAGGATCGAGCACGAGGGATTTCCAGGATTCGTGAGATACCGAGATACGCGAGGTGAGTCTTTTCACTATACTTTACCTTGAGTAGGTAACCAGAGTTATATGATAGAGTATTTGTATGTTGTGTATGTTATGTGTTGTACTGCATTATTTCTATGTGATTTATGTGGTGCATGTTTATCAGAGCTAGAACCTGAGGGTTCACAGAGTTTGGGTGCACGGACCCATAGAGTTATAGCCTCGAGTGGCTAATATGTGTTATATGTGGTATTTTTGGGAACTCACTAAGCTTTGTGCTTACAGTGTTTGATGTTATTGTTTCAGGTACTAGTGACGACCGCGGGAAGGCGCCGGCTTGATCCGTACACACACACAGAGTTTTTTAACATTTGTGATCTTGGGACTTTCTATTGACTTGAATTGGATAATTAATATGGTTGTTTTATGAATATTAATTGAATTATGTTTTATGAAAATTTGAAAATTTTGTTTTGAAATTTACGGTGTTACATCTTGGTAGAAGACACCTTTATATAAAAGTAGGAATCATAGGGATTTCTAGAGTTTTTCAAAAATTTACAGTTGTTTCACAAACATTTTCTATACTTACAGTTTACAAACATTTTTATACTTACAGTTCATAAACTTACAAATTCCTACATACAAATTAAGACACTAAAATACTTATGATATCACCAGCTACAAAGTTGATACTCGCTTTCAAAATTACTTGTATCCTCAGGTCATCATAGACAGGTACCGATGCAAGGATAAAGGAAGATGGAGCTTGTTCAAGACTTATCTTTCATTTTGATTTATGCTTTAGTGTTTATCAAAATTTGACAGAACACTTGTATAACAATTATATTATTAATGCAATGGATGATGTTGTTGCTTGTTTACTACTTTACATTGTTGTGATACTGTACATGACGTGCTCCGCCCCAAAACGTTTCCGCCGTTCTTGGTTTTGGGGTGTGATATTATGTAGCAATATTCATTATCAAATTCAACCCTATGACCAGCTTTACATAGTTTTCCCACGCTGATCAATTTGTGCTTGAGGCCTACTACGTAAGCAACCTTTTGATTTGTGAAATTTCCCATGGTCAATACACCATATCCCTTGATGATTCCAGCGGTGTTGTTTCCGAACGTGACATTTCCACAATTACATGTAGGCCTAAGGTCGCGAAGGTATTCTAACCTTCTAGGCATGTGCAAGGAGCAGACACTATCAATTAACCACTAATCTTCTTGTTCCTCTTTGGATATTTCCTGCGAAATTAAACGGTTAGTTTGGGCACCCAAACATGTTTGGATCCTGGAGTCACATGAGAGACTTTTTTACTAGATGCATGTACATGAGTTGTAGGAACAATTATTGTGTCAGTTTGTAGACCTGGTCACGGGGGTTTGGTAACTTTTGGAATGTTACGAGGTTGGATGGGACATAACGTTTTCAGTGGATAAAATCCAAAAGTGTGATTTTTCTCGTTTATCTAGACACCAAACTTGGGCAACGGTCTGGAGGATAGAGTCCAAGACTTATGTCTGGTTTGTGTGTGGTGTTTGGCTACAGTGCCTTCGGAATTTGAAAAAGGTTTTGCACATAAATTACTCCTAGGTTTTGTCCTGACAACTGATTGAAGTGATTTTGAAGATTTAGGAGTTGGTAAAATTCCTTTCAACTTCGGATCATTTAAGGAATATGTTTGAAAAGAGTATCTTTGAAAAGACATGACTTTGAGATTTCGTAGGAGTGTTTGAATTTTTTTTTTTTGTTGTTGTACACTCGATTTTGTCTGATCCTTTGACTGCTGTGATTTTTTAAAGAGTTTTGGCAGTAGTGGATTTTTGTAAGTTCTTTTGTTTTGAAACTTTGACCCTTTTGAAATTTATTTTGCATTCAGTATCCCGGGTTTTTTTTGGAGACCTGAGTTCCTCTTTGAAAGCTTGTTTTGCTTGAGTTTTTGGAGAACCACAGTCAGAATTGTCCAACTGTGGTTTCCAGAAAAGCCTTGACTATCTGAAAAACGTGGACTTGATCCATCTGAACTAGAGAATTCAGGACTTTGTGAACATTGACCATATTCAAAATTCTCAATTAGTAATTCATGAATAATAGACTGAATGGTCACTATGCTTTTGACTGTGGTCTACGGTGTGGATGACTAGACAACCGTAGAGTATGTCAAACATGGTTCACTATTAGGACTTTTTATGGAAGGCAAGGATGGACAGTTTACAATTGTTTTTGGTCCTTCCACAACAATTTCCTCATCAACATCCGAGGAAGACTGAGAATTGGGATAATTGATGGTTATTTGATCATTTGGATAATCCGAGGAATCAGGAAGAATTTCCTCGATGACACAATTATTACTTAGTTCATAAGGTCGACTGAAGTGGCATCTTATGTCTTTAGGAAACGTTTTATCATTAACTGGGTAATGAAATTCATGATCCGGTGGGACATATGTTGATCAACATTAAATCCGGGAGTTGAATCTTCATTGGTTGAGTATCCATTGGACCATCTCCAATTATAGGTGTTGTCCACAGCTCCATTATTAACTAAGTTTTCAATTGTTTCGGATTCATTAAAAAGCTTCTCTATTAATTGATTCATACATATAATTTCTTTTTGGGCTAAATCCTTTTGATTTAAAGCAATATCTAACTGAGTTTCATTCAACATCCTAGCATCATTTTCTAACAACAAATCTTTTCCTAGCATAGCAACCTTAAGTGTCTTATCCTCAAGTCTTTCTCTCACATGATATAGCTTTTGGGACGCAATATTTTATGTGAATTATTAACGTTGGTTTAGCATGCGGAATTAAAGAACACATAAAGAACACTATGATTTCGGTGTTTAAGAGATGTATTCTATCATGAAAGGTGTTACAATAAGGGATCTAGAACTAAATCTACATAATTAACACACGTTAAAACTCTCAATGGTACATCTCTCAAGCACACCTCTACATGTGGAATGAACCCACTTATATAGAGGTGTTTACATCTCTCTCTCTCATTATATATATATATATATATATATATATATATATATATATATATATATATATATCATGTCACAAGGCTACTTTACAACATGCAAGTGGGTCTGCAAAAGTCAAACCATTTACAAAGTTATACATGGATAACTTTGTACCCAACATTCTCCCCCTCAAAGTTAGAAATGCATGACTCGTTTCAAATCTTCCAAACTCGAGGAACTTCACGAACCGAGCCTCAAACATGACACATGTAGAGATGAACATCAAATCTTCAATTCTTCCATGATTCTTCAATTTGGGTTCTAGAATGTGAGACCATATGAAACGAGCATCAAAAGGTAATTAGGAGTTTCTCAATCTCTAAAAGAATTACCCAAGTTTGAGCATAAAGCACACTCAAAGAATCTTCAATACGTCAAAGTCCATCATGAACTAAAACCACTTCCAAATCTCCAATAGAGTCATTTCATAAACTTCCAATACTCGAGGTCACTTTGGTCTTCAAGTCCGCGTAATATGAAAAATTCAACCTTTGAATTTCCATATCTAAATCTCTCCCGATTTTTATAATCAAAAAATGATTATAAAACCAACAAGGGAATGAAAAACCTCTCAATTCGGAATTTTTATATCCAACCCCCCCCCCCCCCCTTTAACATATGGCATAAACATTTTGCTTCAATCTAGAAAATCCAAAAAATCTTCAACTTTAGCATCGTTCACGGACCGCCTTTGACAAAAAATTTCAAAATTAGGTGGAAATTTGTCAATTTCAAAATTCTGCAGTGACCCGATCCACCCAAAACAATCAAAAATGCAAAACTCTACCCCATTTGTGAAATTTGGTATAAAGCGCCAATTCGCATTAACTGCAGGGGTCTGATTCGAAAATTATCCCATTTCTCAAAAATTTAGCCCAAAGTCGAAGTTGGATGAATTCTGCCAAATCTTCGAAACTTCAGGAACAAATTTAAAACAACTGCACAATTCTTCAAACTTTCAAAAATTAGTCCTCATTTCAAAAGCGGTTATACACTATCAAGTTGTCGACACTTGAAGGACCAATTTTGAAAAATTCCACTTTCTTCCAAATTGTCAAAAACTTATCCTCTTTTAGAAGGTGGGTACAAACTGTCAAACTTTCAAAACTGAAAGGATCACTTTCGAAATATTCCATTATCTTCTCCAATTTGTTTTTACCAGTCGACCTTCGAAATTAACTTCACATGGACTCAACCTTCACGATTAAAATACTGTAATCCATGCATTTCAAATCAAGACACCATCTGTTAGTCTTGAATCCAATCAATAACCCAGATTTTGAAATGTCAAAATCATGGATATCTTGACTCCAAGTCTTCGACTATCGATATCAAGACTAACACCAACTCAACCTTAACTTCCAGTTTAAAACCCAAATCGATTCAGAATTTGATATAGCTATAACAAAACTATAAACCCAATCATCTTCATATGCAATTTCAATTGAAATCGAGACCAAGCGAACACATAAACACTCAGTCTAAATAGCCTCGACATAAAAATTCGATTCCACACTAAAAATTAACATCAAATGTCGAAATCAACTCTTCTCAACACTAATTCTTTGAATTTCGAAATCAATATGGACCACAAAACCACTTTGATTTCCAGATCATAGTTCAAGAGTCGAACAATATCATATGAACCGTCATTGACACGAAAAACTTCAATACAAGCAATTTCGAAATTAACCACCAAACTAAACATGATTTCGACATTCATATCCCAAAAATAACTTGTACATGCCAATTTCACCTTTCAATTCAACGAATCAACATATAGAAATCGAGTTTGACTTTTTCTGGGTTTTACTTTCGAAGTCAAAGATCAATAAACACAAAATTGATGATTTTAATGTCTAATTTCAGATCAAAAAGTGTTCAATTAGCTGTTCTTCATCATATCCATGAGTTCTTGACAAAGATCATCAAGATCAAAGAACCAATTTTCGATATCTAAAACTCATCTTGAACATAATCGATTTCGTCATTGAACAAACTATATGAAATCGATTCCCACTTTCATATTAATGAGAAACAACAATTGAATATTAAGAGTGATGAAACAAAATTGGAACTCAAGAACATCAATAACAATGAAAGTCAAGAACGTACAAGTCGGCTATGCGCATTATGATAAACGAACACAGCTAGAATATATCACTCAGATTTAATAAATTTTTAGGCTCATTGTTTTAAGATATCGATTTATGGGCTCAAAACTTAAACATGAACAGTAATGGATATCAATTTTTGGACTCAAGAGATGAATCAGTCGAATCAAATGATTTTGGCAAAAAAATGACTAGATGAGCATGAACAAGTACAATTTCTAAAAATGAATAAAAATGATTTTTTAAATAAAATCTTGAGTTAAACAAACTATTTCAAGTTTAGAATCAAATTGAACAAAAGAAAATGAAATTGGATCAGACCTTGATCAACAAAAAATTATTGGATCACAACAAGTGGGTTTTTCAAAACAAATTTGATCCAACGAGTCAAAATAATCAAAAATTCAAGAACGCAATGCACGAATCAACAAGATTTAGATAGATCATAGAGAGACTCACCATAAATGCTCCAGTTGTGACGAATTTAGCCAAACCAACAACCGTTTCTTACAAAAATCATGTTGATCTTCGAAGACCCGCTCTAAAACCGATTGATGTGAATTATTAACATTGGTTTGGCATGCAGAATTAAAGAACACACAAAGAACACGGTGATTTCGGTGTTTAAGAGATGCATTCGATTATGAAATGTGTTACAAAAAGGGATCTAGATCTAAATCTACATAATTAACACACACTAACACTTTCAATGGTACATCTCTCAAGCACACCTCTACATTTGGAATGAACCCACCTTATATGGAGGTGCTTACATCTCTCTCTCTCTCTCTCTCATTCATGTCACAAAGCTACTTTACCACATGCGAGTGGGTCTACAAAAGTCAAACCATTTACAAAGTCATACATAGATAACTTTGTACTCAATAATATTCTTTTCATCTAGAGCCTTGTTGTAGTCTGAAAGGATGGCATCACATGTGTCATTAAGTATTTCTAACTATGGTTCACAATCATACATGCTGAAATTATTAGAATGGATCATGATTTTTACCTGTTCGACGATGTTGAGAGTTCCATCTTTGGCCATGTAGCAGTAGTTTCTTTCCAGCTTTGTCGATCCATCCGATTCAGCAGCTGCAACCATGCGTATCTTCCCCCTTCCCTTGTTGTTAAAATCATCATCCTCATCTCCGGATGACCACACTTGATGATCTCTTTTCACATGAGCAACATATGCTCTTGCCTTTTCTTTCTCTTCCATTTCTTGGGCCATTCTAAGATAGAATGCCTTATCCTTAGCCACATTTGCTTTGTAATCTTTGGGAAAGTGATTTTCTTTCTGACATTTATGACAGATGATGATGTCATTTTTCTCTTCTGTTGAGGTACCAGAGTCTGATGGCTTATTGGACTGCTATGCCTGTTTAGAATGTTGTGCATTCTATGGTTGTGGTAAGTCATGAGGGTTTCGAGGATATCTTGAGTGATTACACTACAGATTGAAGTTGCGCTTGAATGGTGGTTTTGTGAACTACTAATTCTTAAGAAATGATGGGGGTGGTATCATGTTGAATTGTTGGCTAACAAAAGCTATGGCATTTTGGAATTCTTCTTCATCATCCATTTCAACATCAGCTTCATATGACTGTGGTGAGTTGTCATATGAAAGTAGATAAGATGGTTCGGTAGGGTAGGAAAAATGTTCAGTTTTAAATTGTGGAGTTTGAGTTATCAGGGCAAGTAGACCACTAAGATCAGCATGATCTTTAAGCATGGTTGATTCTTGTGCTTGAAGTTCTCCGTACAATTTGAATAAATACAAAGTATGAATCTTTCTATCTCTTTGTACAATCATCTTTGTAGTGGACTAATGTCTTCCAAAACCATTGAGAAACAATAGATTTGTTTCATGGTTTCTTCGAACTGTACTAGCATTTGAGAGCTTCGTGATGATGAGGTTGAACCGTTTGAACGAATCTTCAAGACTTTCACCAGGAAGAGCTTTGAAGTTGTTAAACTCATTGAGAATATTGGTGAGTTTCTGATCTTAAGCTTGTTCAGACCCTTGATAAAGATTTTTTAGTACATCCCAAATCTCCTTAGCAGATTTGTCGTTGATGATGATGTCAAAGTTGTCTGGAGCTACACCGCAAGAGATTTCATAGAAGGCTATAACATGATTTCCATTTTGTCAAGATCATCTTTTGTTGTTCGATTCATTGCGGCTAGACCTCCACCTAGTCTTGCTTGACTACCATCTGCTTAAACAGGAGTAAGAACATGAACATATGGTCCTTCTTCCATGGATCTCCACACATATCTTCCAAGCCTCTTAAGATACCTTTCCATTCTTTGTGAACAGTGGTGGTATTCATTTGCAACAAGTATTGGTGCTCTGTTAGAGCCTCCAACACTATTGGAAACATTCAAAGATAAAGCTTGTGCCATATCTCCTTTGTTTTTTTTTATTTAATGAATGAGCTTTAGTGGTATAGAAGACTTTTCAAAATCATAGTTTTGTTTAAAAATCAACCACTTTGGATATGATACCAATTTTTAAGAGAAAAACTTTGGGAAACACTTGAACAAATGTTAGTACTAGATGTAGTTGTGGAATAAGTTAATCTCAAAGGATCATACTAGCTCAACAATAATAAATTATAATTGTTAGATAGTTAGTTGCGGAAAAGTAAATTGTGGAATATAAAGGAAATATAAGTAGAAACAAGTTATATCAAGTATACATCAAATTGATTCTTAACACGGTTTGTAATCAAACACGAGTTAGTAAGTGAGATTAGTTTAAGATGAAGAGGATCTTGGATGTAAGATAGAGATAAGAGAGAATGATTTTTGTATGAGATTTCAATAGATCATAAGAATAGATAAGAAATGATAAGAAGTGGTAAGTTTTCCTTGAATAAGAGGACTCTATTTATAAAGACTCAAAAAGTTACATAGATAATATAAAAAAACTAAACTACTAAGTTATCGTGACCATGGAAGGTTCACTGGATAATACAATGATAATAAAACAAGTTAGATGATGTAACTATAAACTCCATTGCAGATGAGTTGATTGCAGTTGATATCTACAGGTTGCAGTTGCGGTAGTCAAACAGATTACTGTAGGGAGAACAGATTGCGGTAGGAAATACGGTTGCCGATCATCAAATTTAAGAGGGTCACTTTATGTATCAACATGTATATTGTACTAATGTGGAAATTCAAACTTCTAGATATTTTCATTTATCAATGAGTTTGTTTTTTTTTTCTTTTTCTTTTGGTTAACTAAGGATTATACTAAAATGGGGGAGGAATGTCAATGATTTTAGTGTAGTTAGTATTGCTAGTGAGAGATGCTGAGTTATGTTTACTTTCTGAGACTAAGGGTGTGTGGTGCACACTCAGAAAGTATAATGTAAACTTAGGTATGCGGGGGTCCGAGGGCAATGCCTCTTGGGAACGAGGTTCCAAGCGACACCACTTATGTGAGGTCTAGGGGCAGCGCCCCTAGCGGGGTACAAGGGGAAGAACCCCTGGCGGTGGTAACCGCCATAAACTAACATTCAACCGATTTTCTGTTGATCTATAAGGTTGATTGACATTCCAAAATTCCACTGGAATACATACAAAAGAAAATAGATCGTTCAATCTCTCTGTCACTCAAAACAACACATCAACCAAAGCTATTATGTGTTTCATAATTCGAATTAGGCTTGTATTTCAAATTGATTTTGTTCTTGGATTATCCAATTTCTAAATTCATCTACCCCATGTAATAGGGCGAATTACAGATTTCAGAAAGTGTTTGAAAGCACGATCCTTCAATCTATCCAGGTTATATATATTGTTATTTCCATTCCATAATTTCTAACAGTATGGTATGGTATGACACCGACAAAAAGTAAAATCCAAACAAACAAAATTTCTGATAACATATCAATATTTTCACATGCAATATATTTTGATTAATTAGCTTCATTTGATTTCAATCAAACTACATAATATATAATTCATAAATAGTGAAAGAAAAGTTTATTTTTTTGGCATATTCAGTGAAATGACAATGTTTCTAAATGGTCTTTATAAAAAATAACAATTTTTTAAAGTGATCATTAATTCTTGCCTAATGTAATTCATAAATAGTGAATGAAAAGTTTTTTTTTTTTTTTGGCATATTCAGGGAAATAAAAATGTTTGTAAATGGTCTTCATAAAAATAACAATTTTTTATCAATAGGAAAAGTGATCATTAATTCGTTACTAGTCTGTTGTGACATTTCCAAATACTTTAAAATATCTTTTTAGGATTGAAAATCATAAAAAGTTTTTCAAAATTACGAGAAGTTCTCTGAACAAATAAATCTCTATTTCAATATAATTTAAAAATAGATAAAAAAAAAACAATGATATTTTTATCTATTTTTTCAGTATTGTATGATTCATAAACAAAAAGTTTTATTATCTTCTCAAAAAATAATTGATAAATGATTTAGGAAGTTATATGAAGTGTTCAAAAACCAAAGGGAACTTGTCTGTACATAATAGTTTTTTCCTAAACACAAAAATTTACGTATTAAAATTTCGTATTGTACGAAAAAATAATAATAACAGAAAAAAAAAAACTATTTTTTACAAATCAATTCTCAAAATCAAAAAAATCAAAGTTGTTCGGGTCACATATAAAGCATTTAATATTCGTAAAGTTTAATTAAATATGTTTTGAAAGTATTAAAAAGTTACAAAGAAGACTTGCAAAAAAGTCGAGACTTGCAAAAAAAAGTCGTTCGGTGGGGATGATAAATCTAATTAATGAGAATGTCCAACATGACACTTTTAATAGCATTTGCCACTTTTTGATTGCACTTCACATGCCAAAATGGCCTTGGGAACAACATACACTACTAATTACATTCAAATGGGTCAGCCTCTTTTCCTTGATTTTTGTATTCTAAAATTCCATAATGCTTGCCACTCCTCTATTTATGCTCTAAACTCAACCCAATTACTTCAATTATTTATAATGGAAATGTACTGTGTTTAATTTTATATTTAATTATACTTAAGTGGTTGTTAAAATGTATATGATAATTGAAAAAAAATGTTTTGAAAACGTATAAAATGGAATCATATGAAAACAAGTTTTAAATCTATTATAAAAAGGTAATAATTACATAAACTTAAAATGTTTAAAAAATAATATAACGTCTAGATGAACCCTTATTTTTTCATTATACGATATACAATTTTTGAATATCGCATTTGATATACATTATCCTAGGTTTTTGTGCAACCCTTTATCCTTACAAATTTGTAAATGAGCAATCTCTCGAGGAACCAACACAAGAACACTCGAAAACCATTTGCACCCTTCACAAAAATGATGTGACACCTCGAAATGTTCTTTCGGTACAACATATCAAGTCAATAGAAATCAGAACAGTTAGTGTTAATTTTCAGACTTTTTGGAATAAGTTTGAATATTCTATGATTAACACTTTAGGATATCCCAGGAGAGAGGATGCCCTAGGATTTATTGTGCAACAATAACATTCCATACTCCAAGAAATTGGAGTTTACGACCCAAACATTCAGTTTGCGGTCGTAAACCCCATGGGGTATATATATGGCCCTTATCCATTTTTAGTCATTTGTTCCATTTTCAACTAGAGAAAAACCTGATTCTCTCTCAAGGATCTTCAATCTTTTGTCCCAAATCGTAAGTGCTTCCATCTTAGAGTATTATATAGCTTATTATACGTCTATACATCAAGAAATCACGAGGAAACACCAAGATCAAAGAGTTTACGGCCTAAGAACACCTTGGACCGTAAACCCTTCTTTAAGGGCCAAAAGTGTGCTCTAGTCCCTTCCTTTCCTTCTGAAACTAGTCTAGACTCATACCTTAATGTGTATGGGACTTGAAAGCACAAAAATACCTTGGTCCATAAGGGTTTACAGCCGCAAACCCAAAGGGAAATGGTCTTAGGGTCGTGAACTCCTCAAAGGAGGGAAATGGTGCCCAAATATCTTCCAAGGACTTAACCATCAAGTAGAAATACTTCTAAGGGACATGTAAGGCTTCAAAACATCAAATGGTCAAAGGTGTATGAGATTACGGCCGTAAACTCATGAGTTTACAACCGTAAACTCATTTGTTGATGCCCACAAAACCGTAAACTCCAAGAGAGTTTACCCTCGAACCCCAAACACAATAGTACTGTCCTATAACACATAGATGCAACCCTCATGACTTATAACACTTATATAAGGTGTTTAGCATGTCCTAGGATGTCTTAACATTGTCAATTAGTAGTTTAAAGACTAATTGGATATGTATATGTGTGATTGTATGTTAACTAGGATCTTTGAGTGTGTACAAGTCTTCACTTTTCACCTAGCAATCCTACATCATTCAGTTCAACCAAACCACCATCTACAAGTGAGTTCACACCCCTTAATCAATGTTTTAAATGATTTTAAATACTTTAATGGGGGGGAGTACAATTAGAAAACAGTATGTTATAGATTCAATCGCATGTGATTTATAACTGTGTTTTCAACCAACTGATTTCACATACTTCAAAATGTGATACGTGAAAAGGTTTTCTATATTAAAATACTTTGTTATCAAATGAATTACTTTTGAAATGTTTTATAAAATCACACCAAGTCATTGTTATTGATTGTTCAAAACTCTTAAATGTTTTACAAAACCTCTTTCATCTTCTTGATCAAAACTATATCTATACACTTATGTTCACATATATATATATATATACACACACACACACACACACACACACACACACACACATATATATATATATATATATATGTATGTATGTATTGATATGATAGCTTTCATCCTTCATTCAGTTCCCACACTCTTGAGTAGCAAGGGTGTATAAACCTTCTTGGACATCAAATACATTCTAGTAAACTATTATAGGGATGGTTTAGCGGATACAAAACAATATTCCTATTACAAGGAATTACACCAGAGTCAGTTCATTCATGAGTCTATACTAAATGCTATATGAAGAGATACACTTACCTGGATCCTCTTACAGGGATACACTTACATGGATACTTGTACCTAGATACTATATGATGAGATACTATTACATATTATACGTGTAGATTAGTTCTGTCTATCCTAGTACAAAAGGATGTCATACGGGACTAACCATTCCGGTACCCACCTGTTAGCAACAGAGGTAATGAACATCTACGGATGCCTACGGTTAATACTTATACTAGGGGTACCTTTACGGGACTAACCATTCTTTCAACCTGCTATTAGCTACAGAGGAAAATGAACATCTATGGAGGTTCAAGGTTAATACTATTCGGCAGTCGCGATGTCAGGTTTATCCTAATACAAAAGGATAATACTTATATGGCTATATTTTCCCTATTACTTTTATTTTGTAATACGTTCACAAAAACGATGAGGTAGACTATATATTGCTAATAGTAGTCATACAGGGGAAAAACAATCTTTGTTATAGCAAAACATTCAAGTCTTGGTAGAAGACTACTTTCAAAACATTCGGGTCTTGGTAGAAGACTACTTTTATAACTAGCAGGAAATATGGGATTTTCTAGGGTTTTTCACACTTATATCAAATGTTGCACATAAGAGATTTACATGACATTCAAAACATCTTTCCAAATAAAAGTAATGACACTTAAATACTTATGTATTTACCACCTTTATGCTAATCTACTCTTTCAAAATAACTTGTATTCTCAGGTCACCAGTAGACATGTAGGATGACCAGGTTTCGAGAAGACGGAGCACAGACAAGACTCGTCTTTTATTTTGATTACATATTTTGGTGTCTTATTACAATGAAAGAACACACATGTATTAAAACTTTACTTTGAATGCAATGGATGGTGTTGTTGCTTATTTACTACTTTACACTATTATGATACTTCACATGACGTCCTCCACCCCTGAACGTTTCCGTCGTTCTTGGTTTTGGGGTGTGACAAATGATTTTCAAATGCCAAAAACCAGTGGGTGTGGGGTATATTGATAGGGATGTAAATGTTGGATTAGTGTCTAAGCCCGTAACCATATTTGGTAAATACTTGACCCAATTATGCATGGTCCTTTTGGATTGCCTTCACCAAAGCAACTTGAATGGAGAAATAAATAGAGAAAGAGGTTATTATGATTTATTAATATGTTATAAGAATTATATATTAAAGGAGAAATCATATTTTTTTAATTAATATTGGTCAATAATTAATTACGAATTAATTTTGTGATCAAGTGTAATTAATTAAACTAGAGGAGCTGAATTGTAATTATGTGATAGTTGCAAAGTAGGGAAATGGTTATCCTTGTTAAAGGATGGACGAATTCAAGGACAAGGATATCCTTAAAATCATCCAAGGTCCGAGGGATAAGGGCTTTTCAAGGCTTATCTTATGGTTGCTTGGTGGGCAAGTAACTAAATAAGGATAATGATTGAAACCCTAATCCTAACCCTATATAAAGACCCCTAGGCCTTGAGAAATGGCCGCACTTGTTTCCAATAGATCCCTAGGCTGATTTCTACCTCTCCTCTTCTCTCTCTATAGCCTCTCCAATTGCTTGTGGTGTTTGTAAGCCATTAGAGGCACTACACTTGTGGTGCTTGCTTTCAAGACTTAGGGTTTGAAGATTTAAGTTGTTATTACAATATAACAACAAGAGGTAGGTAATCTAACGTTATATGTGAATTTCGAAAATAGCAACATAATTTAGGGTTCTATTCATGTGTTCATAAATTTGTATATCTAACAGTGAAAACATAAATCCAAATCTAGGGTTGCATGAACACATAGGATTGTTTGTATAAAACCCATCAGTGGTATCAGAGCCTTTGGTTGACTGGTTTTCAATTAGTAGTATTTAATTGTATGCACTTGACAAATTAGGGTTTATAGCCAGTAAACCCTAGGAGGCAAAAGAATTTGAGATTAGGGTTTCCTAACCCTAATTTGCGAAAATCTTGAAGGGTTTTTTGAATCCCTTCCTTTTAACCCAAGATTTCAAGATCTAGGGTTTGCAAGCCCTTAGATTTCGAGATTTGCCTCCTTCCCCAAGATAAGATCCTAAATTTGAGGGATTTGGATAATCTCATATCTTGTGATTATCTCTTAATTGTTAAATATGGTAATTAAAGATTTTGAATTATCCCCTCCCATTATTTTCGAAAATTATAGGGATAAAAGGGATTTGTATAATTTGATTTATTAATTGGTAATTATCCTTTAAGATTTAATAATCCCTTATGATTTAATAATTTTGAATTAATAGTTTAATTGGAGATAATTATTAAATCAAGATTTTTAATGTTTAAAATTTTAATTTGAATGGTATTAAATTTCGAAAATTTTAAATTGAAGATTAAAACCCCAGTATTCTGAAATGTTTAAAATACACCCTGCACTATTATATTATTACAAGCTTATATATATATATATATATATATATATATATATATATATATATATATATATATATATATATATATATATGTATAATTAAAATGCTAGTGTTACCGTTAGTAGGTCTCATTCACGAAGTCGGTCTATAAGATGGGTATAAGGTTGCTGCCTATAAAATGACGCTAAATGGGTATACACTCACACCCACCGCTTGCTTGACTGGTGGAGGGTCGTTAGCCGAACGGGTAGGATAGGGCAATCCTCTCTTCATTAATAAGTATAATGAATATAAATAAAGTAACCAAAATTGATGAGATATAAATCTCTTTGATCGTTTAAATTTTACACAGGTTTGGCAAAACGATTTAAGCAAAGTAATAAAAAAGAGATGGAATCAACAGTATGCTTAATGATTCAAATGATTCAACCCTCAGCAGAGCTCAACAAAGAACTTCCCCTGTAGAGGCTTTAGGGTTTACAAAAGATAAAAACGATGGACGCTATTAAAATTATCTCTAAAATCTTATGCACTAAGATGCATGCAAGCATCTATAAATACTCAAACCCTAACACATAAATCACGGATGGACAGGCCCAATCTGGATACAAAACAGGGCTAAGAGACGAGCCCAAGACGCAACACCATACACCCAACAATCTCCCCCTTTGTGTCAATTGGGGCGAGACCTCACTTTCGCTTACTTGCACCTGCAGCACCGACTTTCTTCACGGTCTTGAACAAGCATGGAATAATGGCCAGAAGTGTTTGTCGAAAGTGAATATACCAATTGATCATGTCATTGAAGTATTTCTTATCATTTTCCGAATTTTGCTTGCACCGATTGATGATTCCCAGAACATGCTCCAGGCAGGAAGCGGTGTAAAGATGTTTGTCAGCCAAAGCGAATAAGCATTTCTGACCTTCTGCCCTGGTGAACACGACTGGGTTTCGCTTTGGATCAATCTTCCCCATCTGCATTCTATTTAAATCGCTTGCAGAACCAATTGGAGTGATAGTAGGCTTCTTTCTAAGAACATTTGCAACTTCTTGATCCAACTTGGCAACCTCCAAAATATAGCACACCAACATCCTTTTGAAATGATCGATGATCGGCCCATATTCCATTTCATTGATGAGGAGAATGTTGTGCAGGATTATCCAGTCATGAGGATTTAAATTGGGAAGATCAGCTAGAAAGATGGCATGCTCGATTTTGTCGGACCCCCTCAAGACCTTGAATCTGACATTAGTGAAGTTACCCTCCCGAATGGGTTTGAGGACCCGAACGTCGATAATCTTCTGTGCACTCCACATCTGATACTGAGGTTGAGCAGTCCTCAGATAGAAGTCTATAAGTTCCCTATCGACCTTTGGGTGAGGATAGGGGACTTCAGCTATGTGGGCGAATGCATGAAAGATAAAAGCCTTTCTGGTCAAGAGCATCTCAAATTGAGAATCAACCGAATTGACCCAGTCCAAGGAGATCACGGGTTCAAGCCAAAGAGTGTTGGGTGACTTGATAGCTTCTTTAACAAGCTCTTCAAGAGTCCAAGGACGAAATAGAGTTTTTCGGCTTTCAAGGAGATCATGCACCTCCTTTATCTTGCTCTCATTAGCTTCAGCCTCTCTAGCAATCAGAGCATTTGCATCAAGCTCCTTCTCCCTGGCTTGTTTCTTCATAATGTTAGCAATAGTTTCTTTATCCTCACTTTCATCACTGTCATTAAGAACCTGTTTGCCTTTGTCTTGAACACTCAAACCTGATGCAAGAACAGTTGTTGGTTTGTTTGTTCTAGTAGGAACTAATGAAGAGATTGGATGAGATTGAGATTTGGGAATAGGAGGAGGTTGAGTTTGAGCTGTGGCCTTGGAAGTCTTTTCTCCCCCTTGTTTCGGATGAGCCACCTGCTCAGGAAGCCCCTCAATTCGGCTAAGCAAGGCAAGGGTAGGGGCAAGCTTCTCAGCAAGAGTTCGCCTCGCCAAGTAGTTGAGAATCGGGTCATGGGCTTCAATAATATTGGATAGAGCTCCGTGGATATTCGAAACACAACTTTGAATCACAACTTTCTCAGACCGAGGAGAATCAATCTCCTTCTCTGCTTGGGAGAGCTGATGACTTGCAAGTTGGAGCTCAGATGTTTTGTGAGCAAGTTCTTCCTTTGAAGAAGATTTTGTGGCAAGGGTTTGTTGGAAGTTGAGAAGACGCTCTGCAACAGAAGACTGAAAAGATTGATTGTTGTTTTTGAGGGTTTGACGAAGGCTGGCAAAGTACTGTTTTTCTGTTTCTAGGGAAGTGGCCAGCTTCTCCAAAACCGAGCGAACCTTTTTGGCATTAGTTTCGGCTGCCCCTACAAAGACTCCAGAAAGATGTTAGCTTCTTGAAATAGTTTTTCAACTTTTTCGGTCGCTGCAGCACAAGACTTTCTAGATTTATCAATAGCAGCAGTAGCGGCTTCTGAGATATGAGACTTGGAGGTAGAGGAGGAAGCAACGAGATTATCAATCTTCTCATGGAGTTCCTTGATGTGCTTTTTGGTGACAAGAGCATCATCATCATCATCACTCTGAACCTGGTAGGGGCTGTAGTAAATGGAATCGAAGGTCATATCTTCCCCTCCCAGAAATGTCTCGGTTTCAGCTGAGTGAGTGGGAGATAAGGGTATAGTGGATGGTCCAGTAGTGGGAGTAAGTTTGGGTGCTGAAGTTGGTTCGGGGGTAGGTTTATGTTCGGGTGCTGAAGTACGATCCCCCGTATCAAATACGTTGGTTCGTACTCCAGTGGTTGTGGTAGTGGCTTCAGAGAAAATTGGTGGTGGTATAGGAATAGAAGTGGGTGGAATGTGAGTAGAGGTAGTTATGGGGGGAATAGAAATAGAGGAGGTTATGGTGGGAATGGAAATAGATATAGTAATAGGTGGAGAAGATATAGGTTCGGTGACAATAAGTACCTCATGAATAGGAGAACGGGGAGGAGAGTCGCCTCGGATCGATTCTTTAGAGTCTGAACTTTCATCGTCTGAATCACTCGAGGAAGAAGCAAGAACTAGTTTGCGCTTCGGTTGTGTTTTCTATTTCTTCGGTGGAGGGGATTGGGCTGCTTTTGTCAACTTTTGCTTCTTAGGAGTAGGGCCTTTCGCTCCTTTTGCAGCTTTCTTGATTTTCCCCTTTTCTGGTTTCTTTCCCATGGTGGCAGATTTGTCTGCATTATTGATAGACTGAAGCATCTCAGGTGTAAACTCTCTCGGACCTGAAGGAGGAAACTCCTTGTACGTTTTGAAGATCATGCTCTCCTTGGATACACCAGCGTACATGGATTCTGGAATTAATCCAACAAAAATAAATTTGGAGGGATCAGTCACAATAATCTTGGTGGTATGAAACACACCAATCGAGGAGAGAAGAGAATTGGCCACTGTGGGGACATGATATTTTTCCATGGCCCATTTGGTGACGATCGTCCAAAACCTGGCATAAGATATTTCAGTGTGCCGAGAGGTAGAGCCAAGGCTTTGAATCAACTGTTGCCACAGGATCGAACCGTAATCAAGGTTGATCCCATTATACAGACCATAAAGGATGGTCATGAATAATCGTATGGCCCCATTAGAACCTGCACTCCGTTCAGATAAACCCTTGAAGAGGATCGTGAAAAATCCGTTCCATATAGGAGGAAGGCATGACTTCTTGAATTTTGTCATCGTCGTAAGGATTTCTGTGTATCCCATGTTATAAAACATGGAAAAGAGTTGACCCACGGTGATTGAATCAGGGTTAACCCTCGATTCTTCAGGTTCAACCCCTAGAAGCTAGCAAAATCGCTGCCTGGAGATAGAGGATTTGTTGTCAAGAAGATCAAAGTAGATACGATCAACAGATTTGTCGTAGTGGGCGGTGGAGAAAACTTGTGAAAGACATTCCATCAGTACGATTTCAACCTTAGAGAGTGCGCGAATTAGTGGAGAGCATTTGAGACACTCCACTATTGGATACATAAATGCATCATTGGATATTGGGTTGAGATCGATGACAAGGATTTGCTGTGGTCGGATTGGAAGAATGTTTGATCGGGAAGAAGTTTCATGGACGAAAGAGGAATCTGCCATTGTTGAATGCTTCAAAGAAGAAGAGGAATAGTAGGAGAAAAACCTCTATGTGTTTTGATGGTTGCGATGAAGAGGAAAAATAGCCGGGGTTGAACCCTTTATATCGGTTATGGATGAGAGAGAAAAATTTGCCCCCAAATCTTCTCGGAACTCGGAATGGCGCTTGATGTGATTGAAAATTGATAGTTAGCGTCCCTGATGATTACGCATGAGAGAGAATATTGTTTCCTTGTTGCACGCGTGCCCGTCAAATCATTGTTGAAGCAGTTACTCTTCCGGCTGAGTCAGCACCTTATCTTTTAAATAGCTGTCATCAATAAAAAGAGGCAAGGACTGATAAAAATCACAGCGTGTCCTTGTGGAGTACATTATTAATAACCAAAGATGCATAAGGGAAAACAGCTGGTAGAGAACCGAACCAGACTTTTGGAAAATCAGAAATTTTCGTGCATAGAGTGTCAAAGAAAAAGAAATAAAGCTATATCTATGTGGGAATTTGAGATGTCTATATAGACATGAAACAATGGATCCCGGGCACAAATCTCTTCCTTCAAAGTCAAGAGAGACCTTAAAGTGTTTGCTTGGTTTCTCGTTGAATTACGACCAGACACTTATTGAGAAGTGTTGAAAGGCTTCTTTTAAGTAGGCTAATTTGGGTGGCTTTTGCTTTAGTTTAGAATTCCGCACCTTGACATCAAACTGAAACCAAACGAAGTACCTGTGAGACCAACGTGGTCTGTTGAACAAGTAGGTGGGGATTGTATTTGTGGTGACTTGTTGGAAATATTTGTTTGTGAAATCTCAAAATATTAAAACTGAATTCTATGGGAAGAAATATCATGGTTATTAACAATTTCATAAGAATCACACAAAAGAAAGAGATTTCATGACACAACTACAAATGTAATGGTTTACCGTCAATTCATGGTAAGTATGGAATTGTGGGTTTCACTTAGCATGTAATGGCACGAAGCTAAGATCATGAACACAGAAATTGTATAACCATAAACCTCAGTGGTAATTTCTGAGAGTCTCAAGGGTTACGTTTATGAAGCAAATAGGATGGAGAAATGTATTGGAGATGGTGTAAAGAAACCAAAGTACCTCTGCTGTTAAAATAAGGACCAGGCAGATAACTCTTATCTCATGTGAGAAGAGAGTAAGGTAGCTCATGATTAGAATAAAAATTAAAGCCTAATTGGGAAGACAAGGTTTGTATATACCAAGTCAGTATGGCTATTGTTCAGAATCAAGTGAGGCTTTGGAGACATACAACAACATGCTTCTAGGGACACTTAACTAGTAAAAATGTGAGAACCAGAATTTCCCCATAAATATCCACACATGAACCTTAACGAACACAAGTAATAATAATAAAAAAAATAAACACACAAAACAAAAAAAAATGGAATTTTTGATTTAAAGAAAGAAAATAAAAAACAAAGACACAAAAAAAATTTACAACCAAAGAAACTATCTTTAAGTGATAAGCAAAGATAAGAGAATGGGACCGAACCCGAAATAGACCGAGCGTTCGGTTCATTTCGGTTCCCATGTGAACCGAACCCGAAATAGACCAAGCGTTCGGTTCATTTTGCTTCTAATTTTTAGTTTTAAGAAGTAGTTTTTGGTACTGACTCCGATTCCATCATACCTAGCCCTTGTAGAATTTTATAGAAACTTGCTTCAGGCAGAGCTTTGGTGAAGATGTCAGCCAGTTGATCAGTAGTGCGTACAAAATGAATCTCTATGTTTCCGTCTTCAACGTGATCTTTAATAAAGTGATACCTCAGTGCAATGTGTTTGGTTTTGGAATGTTGCACTGGGTTATGACAGATCCTAATTGCACTTTCTGAGTCAGAATATAGTGGGATCCTTTTCATATTGAGTCCATAGTCCCGGAGTGGTCTTTGGATCCAAATCACTTGAGATGTGCAAGAGGCGGCTGCAATGTATTCTGCTTCAGCTGTAGACAGTGAAACACATGTTTGTTTCTTAGATTGCCAGCTCACCAACATCCCGTCGAGGAATTGACATCCTCCTGTAGTGCTTTTCCTATCTAAACCACATCCTCCAAGGTCTACATCTGAGTAGGCTTGAACAAAGAAACCTGACTTTGATGGATACTAGAGACCGAGAGAGGTGGTTCGCTTCAAATACCGGGGTATATTATTCACTGCTAGCATGTGTGGTTCACGAGGATTCGCTTGAAACCTGGCACAATAACACACCGAAAACATTATATCGGGCCTGCTAGCTGTGAGGTACATCAAGGATCCAATCATCTGGCGGTATAACGTTATATCGACTGTCGGTTTATCCAAGGATGGTGTGAGCTTGTTGCCGAACGCCATTGGAACTTTGACTTTTGAATCTCCCATCATGCCAAATTTAGCAAGAAGAGTCTTGGTGTATGCTTCCTGATTGATAAAGATGCCTTCGGGTCCCTATCTAATGTTTAAACCAAGGAAAAAGTTAATCGGACCCATTGAGCTCATTTCAAATTTGGTCTCCATCAGCTTTCTAAAATCAAATGTTAAGCTAGGATTCGTTAAGCCGAAGATGATATCATCGACGTAGATTTGAACGATCATAAGGTGGTTACCTTCCTTTTTACGAAATAAGGTTGGGTCAACTCAGCCTTGTTTGAATTTTGACATCTTTAAAAATGTAGTTAAAGTTTCATACCATGCCTTAGGAGCTCGTTTCAGACCATAAACTGCTTTATCCAAGCTATAGCAGTGATTAGGATGCTTTTCGTTTGGATCATAGGATGGATCCAATTCGGCGTTGATCATTTCTTCCAATTCAGATTGACTATCGTCATCATTGAACATATCAGAATTATCCCCCTCGACTGATGATGAAACAGAACTCTCAGGTGTACCTGGACTTTCTGGTGCTTCTTGACTTTCGGGTGCTACAGGACCTTCGGGTGATGCAGGACCTTCGGGTGATGCAGGACTTTCGGGTGATGTCGGGATATTGTTCTCCCCCTGAAAGTGTGTGTTCGGTTGATTTGAAGAGAATGGATTCTCCCCCTCAACTGAAGCGTCGTGCTGAGGTGGTTCATTTGGAACATGCTCTCCGTCACCCATTTTGTTGTCTACTGCTTTGGCTTCCGAGAGAGTGGCTTTCTCAGGTTCATCGAATATGTCCACAAACTGATCAAATAAATTGGCAATCGTGGCTGTAACTTGACCTGTTTGAGAGAAAATCTCTCTAATTGCTCCTTCAGTAGTCTTTAGCTTCATGACGTAGCTGTCATCGAAAGTCACATAGTAGGTTTCTTCAATCTTTTTAGAATGCTTGTTTAAAACCCAATATGCTTTTGAAGTGAGAGAATATCCCTGAAAAATTCCCTCATCTACATTAACATCAAACTTGTTACGATGTTCTTTGGAGTTGAAGATGAAGCATCGTGAACTGAACACATGAAATAATTTTACGTTCGGCTTCCTGTTATTGATGATCTCATAAGGAGTGCGAGAGAAACGCTTGTTGAGATAAGACTTTTTCTACGTAAAGCACGCTGCAGCAATAGCATCAGCCCAGAAATATAAGGGAAGAGAAGCGAAACTTAGCATAGTTCGGGCCGCCTCACACAAGGATCGGTTTCGCCTTTCGACAATACCGTTCTGTTGAGGTGTGTAGGGGGATGAGAATTTGTGATTGGTTCCTTTTTCTGCCAAAAAGTCTTCAAATTCTTTGTTCTTGAACTCCAGTCCATTGTCGCTCCTAATGTTTCGAACGACTTTTCTCAGTTGCACTTCAACCTGCTTGATAAACATCTTTAGCTTAGGAGTGTCCTCAAATTTGTACTTCAGAAAGAACACCCATGTAAAACGTGAGAAATCATCAACAATAACAAGAATATACTTGCTACCGCCAATGCTTTCGATTGATGATGGACCACACAAGTCGATGTGAAGTAACTCAAGTGGTTCAACAACTTTTGTGTTTATAATTGATGGGTGACTTTGAAGACTTTGTTTCCCCATTTCGCATGCAGCGCACAAGTGGTCTCGATCAAACTTGAGTAATGGAAGACCCCGAACATGACCTCCAGTGACAAGCTTGTTAATGTCTTTGAAGTTGACGTGTGAGAGCCTTCGGTGCCACAACCAGCTTTCTTTAGAATGAGCTTTGGACAAAAGATATATAGTTGGATTTCCTTTGATTGGTTTGAGATTTAGAGGAAACATTTCTCCTTTTCGGTCCAATTTGAGGATGACCTTGTTGGATTTCTTCTCTATAATCTCTGAACCTTCGTCGTCGAAAGAAACTTTAAGACCGGTACCTCCCACTAGCTGAGATACACTGATGAGATTATGTTGCAACCCTTCAACGTACGCCACCTTTCTTATTGTGAAGTCTCCATTAGTTATCATCCCATAACCCTTTATCGTTCCGTAGGAGTTGTTACCGAACTTGACATTGCCACCAGTTTGAAGAGATCGAAACTCCCTTAGCTCTTCCTTTCTTCCCATCATGTGACGTGAGAAGTCACTGTCAATGTACCATTCTTCGTCAAACTGCTCGTCACAAATAACCAGCAAAAATTAAGCAGATTTAGGAACCCAAAGTTTCTTGGGTTCACGTGAGCCTTTCACAGGAACAGGAATAGTAATAGAAACATCAACAAGATGTGTTCGTTTTATTAAGGTTGTTTCATATTTTCACTTAATAGTAAACACTTTGATTTTGTTAGAGTTAGCTACAGACGTTTTGGTTTCAGATTCTCGTGTTTGGGCATTATTCTGGTTTCGGTCTTCCTTAACTGAAGAAATCTTCGAATTTCCTTTTGAGTTCATTGATGATTTTGAATTTTGTGCGGGAACAAAATTAGGTTTAGAAGAGAACTGAGAATGAGAAGAATTAGAAAAAGAGAATTTGGAATGGGAATTTTTTCTGACTTGTGGTTCGAAACGACCTTTTTGTTTATGGTCATTAGAGGGACCGAACCTGGACCTTCGGTAGCTACTTTTTGATGAGCCGAAGTTGGATTTTTGAGTGTTTTTGGTCGGACCAAACCTATCCTTTTGGTTCTTGTTGCTCTCAGGACCGAACCTCTCCATTCGGTTGCTATTGCTCTCGGGACCGAACCTCTCCTTTGGGTTGCTTTTGCTCTCGGGACCGAACCTCTCCTTTCGGTTCTGTTCTTCATGTGTCCCGAAAGTATTTTTCCCTGACTTTGAATCTTTATTAGGATAAGAGAAGTGAGCATTTTGAGAGCGCCAAAACTGCTTTCGCTCTAAGAGATTCTTTTTGTATCTCAGGTTTCTTTGCTGCTTTTGATTTTTCACCTGTTTCGGTTGTCTATGGATATTAGTTTTTTGTTTCAGCTTCTTGGCAGCCGGTTCACTCTTCATAGAAGTGGTTTTGCTTGTGGAGGTGACTTCTTCTACAGGGATTTCTTTTGTACCACTTGTACTTGGTAGGCTAAAGTTGTCAGGCTTATTCAGTGGCTTTGGTACATATCTTCCTTTGGTTTTCCAGGACGTTCGCTCTGACAGACCAACTGTTTCGTCTGCATTGTCTATAGGAGCTGACCAGAAAAACTCATCACACCCATTTGCATTGTCTTCGTTCACCATGGCAGTGAGTTCAGCAGTTTGATGTTCGGTTACTCCTGTGACTTTATATACTTGATTGGGAGTAGTACTAACCTTTTGAAACACAACAACTTTTTCTTTAAGGATTGGGGACTTAGATTTGGACAAGCGAACGAATTCTATAGAATTTTCAGAAATCACGTTTTTGTGGTTTGTATGTTTGCTCTTGACAAATTCCGAACAGTCGACTTCATCCTCTACAGAAATTTCACTCATATCATCGTCCTTATTAAGTTTAGATGCGTTTTCAACATCGATTTTGTTTTCTGAACTTAAGTTGGCACTCAATGAGTCGAATTTTTGTATGGTTTCGGTCTTGATTTTCAGCTTATCATTTTCATCCAGAAGATCTTTAAGCATGTCCTTATGGTCTTTGGACGTTATAAAAGATTCTATTTTGTCCAGACCATACATATAAGTGGGATTCACATCATCGGAAGATACAACACTTTCATAGTTGTATGCTTCTGCATCGATTTCATCCTCCTTAAACTCAAGGAAGGGTAAAATCATGCGATGTATCTTCTGCCCTATTTCACAATTCAGATGCAGTTGAGTAATGTTAGCATAAAGCCTTTTAGCGATTAAACAAAAAACATTCCTTTGTTTTAACAATTTCAAATTGTCTCTTTGCAAATAAATGTTTTCATCTCTAATCTTAATGATCTCCAACTCCTTCTGCTCAATCCACATCCTTCGCTCCTTACTCTTGGATGACACCCTGCTTATTTGGTCAGTCAGGTTAGAATTTGTGACCCGTGTTTGAGTTAAACAACTATCTAGATTTGAGATTCTTGAATTCAAGTTGTTTAAATCCTTTTCATATGATTTCTGTGGAATTTTAAACGAAGCAAAAAGAGATTGTACCTTCTTGATCAGTTCATCAAATTCACTGATCTGCACACTGAGAGGTTTTGCTGTGAAGCATAAGTCCTCTCGCTCCTTGGCGTCTTCATGTCCACCATCAGTAATATATCTCCTCATGTAAGATACGTCAGTCACCATCAGACACTTTCCACTACTTTCACCACCTCTTGCGACATAAGCCTTTCTGCGAGAAGGCTTTCTCACCTCATCATCTTCTGAGTCGGTCGACCACACCTATACGCCACCGAACTCGTCATCCTCTGCTGAACCCTATACAATAAGAGCATTCATAGAAGGATTAGTAGCAGCTTTCTTCCTTTTAATCTCCTCTATCTTTTTCATAAAGATTTCATCTTCATCTTTTTCCTCATCTTTCTCAGTCATTTTCTTCAAAACACAATCTTTGGCGTAATGATTCTTTCCTCCATAGTAATAACAGCTGACACCAGAGTCCACTTCAACCTTCGCCTCTTTCTTTGGTTCTTCAGTCCTCGGCTCCTCCCTTACCTTTTTAGAACGGTAGCTTCCCTGCCAATTTTGGTTCTTATTGGTAGGAAACTTCTTCTTGATGAACCTTTTGGGATTGGACACCGTCATAGCATAATCTTCTGAAGTTAGATCATAGTCCTCCAGGTTCAGATCTTCGTCTTCTACTGCATTCTTACTTTTAGACAGGAGGGCCAACGACCCCTAGTTTGAGACCACACTTTTCTCTTGCATCACTGTCTTTTCTTGGGAGTTCAGAATTCTCACCAGTTTCGCCATCGAATATTGTAAGAACCCGAAATTCATATCCTTGATTGTAACCCTTTTCGCGACTCGTTCCGATCATCAAATCCACGTTTCCGATTTTGTTTCCGTTTCCGACCATTTATTAAGTCGTTAATGTGAATTTTATTTTATGACTTAATAAGTGTCTTAATACCCTTAGAACTCATTCTAACGTCTCATATTAATGATCGGCACATTTTTAGAACCAACCATATCGGGTTACGGCAAATTGGCCGGGTGCGACCAAAAGCCCCGTCTAACGCCGGTATCGGATAGAATTCTACCATGTCCCGAACTTGGACACTATTTAAAGTGATTCAAGTCTCCATTTTGAAGCTTTTGCTCCATGTTACAACTATTACTCCAACCTCTCTCCTCAAACTAGATTTTAGGGTCAAAATCTCAAGTTCAAGGCTTCAAATCACCAAGGTACCTTCCCTAACTTGTTATGCGACATCTTTAGCCCTCAAATTCGAGTTCAAACCATGGAATAGGACCATTAACATGATTTTATGGCCCTAGAACAGTCCTAGGCCATAAACTCACATAAAGGGGGTTTTTGGAGGAACAAAACCCTTCCAAACCTCAATTGGACCTTGTATATGGCTAAAGGACTTTATGAAATGGATTTAGAATGCCTCAAACCAAGATTTGAAGCCTTGTATATGAGTTTACGGCCGTGGAAGGTGCCTAGGCCGTAAACACATATTATGAGGGTTTTTAAGCCATTTAACCCTTCCAAAACACAAACAAGACTTAGATATGATTTTTAGAATATTGGAATTGGACTTAGAACACTTGAAACATAAATTTTGAGAGGTTTATATGAGTTTACGGCCAAGGCATGTGCTTGGGCCGTAAACTCCTCAATAAGGGGTATAAAATCAATTCTAAGGTGTTAGAAAGCCATCCAACACCACCAAAAGCCTTGGAATAAATCAAAGGACCAACCAAAAATAGTTTTAGGGCTTTAAAAACATCAAAACCCCACATATGAGAGTTTACGGCCATAGAACATGTCTCATGGCCGTAAACTCATAAAATGGTGTCAATTGGTGCCCCAAACTCATTTCTAGGCTTGTGGGAATTTTTAGAATCACATGTGATTAATTTTAACACCTTAACAACACTTATTCTATGAGATATGTGAGTTTACGGCCATAGAACCCATGCCTAGGCCGTAAACTCCCTTAAGTGTTGTATTTGATGATTTTAATTCAATCCAAGCCTTAGTTAAAATTATTCCAAGCATTTCCAAGTGTCCATACCCATTAGTGAGCCATTAAACACCATAAACCACCCCTCTATGAGTTTACGGCCGTAAACTCATGGGGAATGGGTGTTTAGGCTGTAAACATCATTAGGGGGTTTACTTTTGGGGAGTAAACTCATGTCCCAAGTCCCACGCTTCAATTCCCGTCCGTAGATGTCACCCGGGTCACTCCAAACACCCGTTTTGAGGTGTTTTCGTTCGTTGGAGTGTAACTTCATATATAATTAGAGTTTGTAAATCTAGTTAGATATATTTGTATGCCATTTCATTTTACATAGGAACCTCGCGTGTTATCAGGCCTCGATTCGACGTTTAGCACCCGAAATCGACACATTTCCGCGTCCGGTGAGTTCATACCCCTACCCTTTTTCAATGGTTTTTCAATGTTTTCAGGGGGGGAATACAAGCAAAATTACAAGTATATCTTGTACGCAGTCACATGATTTCAATTAAATGCTTTCATAATTGTACACTTTAAGAATTGAAAACCTTTTAAACAAACCGTTTTAACTTGCAGAGTTGTTTGTTTTAACCCGATTTTCAATTCTTATTATACACTGTTATATTGTGTACTTGGTAATTGATTGTTCACATTTAAACTAATAGAATACATAAATCATTGTAATGTCTGTAATAAAACACTAAGGTTCGAGAGCAAAAGACAGACTCCATTAGAAAACATGAAACATCTATATGTCCTTAACAATACACCTAGGCTCGAGTGTGATAGATAAATACCATCATAACACACAAATCACTGTAATGTCCTTAATAATACACCTAGGATCGAGTGTAAAGGACCATAATCATTAAATAACACCTAGGTTCGAGTGTAATGTCCTTAATAATACACCTAGGGTCGAGTGTAAAAGGACAGCCATCATTAAATAACACCTAGGCTCGAGTGTAATGTCCTTAATAAAACACCTAGGCTCGAGTGTAAAGGATAGGTACGTAGAATATAGTCAGTTGTAAATACTACTTTCCTAGTCAAAAAGTAAAGAGTAATCTTAATGATTGGAGACACGTCCTTGTAACACTTCCATGGCACGAGATAGTGGGGGACTAACCCTGTAACCAAAATCTCCGTTCTTAGGAGAGCGTGGCTTGAGTGTATAGATCTATACGGGACTGACAATCCCACACCTGGCTGCTAGCTACAGCCGAATCAAAAGGTTCAAGGGTGACGAGAGTCATAAAAAAGGATATTAACCATGGCTCGAGTCATATCTAGTCTGAGTATGGTTAAGGACTCGCAATCTAGATTATTAACGTTTCAGATTCTTTTACTAGCTTTATGTACGTAGTAAAGCTAATGTACATTTAGGGATTGCAGATGCACACACAGTTAGGGAAACATGGGGTTTTCCTGGGGAGAACACTGAACACAAACAAAACCAGTAAAGATATACACACAGTCAGGGAAACATGGGGTTTTCCTGGGAAGGACACCGAACATAGTCAGAAACTAGTAACAATTCACACACACAGTCAGGAGAACATGGGGTTCTTCCTGAGTAATAGTAGTACGAAATTAGAGAAGTGTAATAAGTTAAACAATTGAATTACATTTCACAAGAACAATCATGTTTTAATTAAACATCGTTTACTTTACTTTCGGATTTGGAAACTAACTTTACATAAGAAAATATGGGATTTTCTTGGATAACTACTTTTCAGGAAAACAAAGGAACTTGTACATTTTCAGAAAAACTAACCGCTTATGAACTCACCAGCTTTATGCTGATTTTTAAACCGCTTGTATTCTCAGGTCCAAGTTAGACAGGTACCCGAAGATCCTTTTGTGTGAAGACGGAGTTCTCAGAAGACTCATTTTGTATTGTTCATATATACTATGTATCACTTGTATAACTTATGCTTTTGAAACAAATGTAAAACTTTCATATATATAATGTAATGGTTGATTTACTTTACTTACTATGTACATTGGATTTGATACTCTACGTGGAGTCAACCCCGGAAATGTTTCCGCCTTCGGTTTTCAGGGTGTGACAGATTGGTATCAGAGCCCTTGTTTATAGTGAATGAAGTATACCAAACCTTACATGGTATAAAACTCTAAACATTAAAGGGCCTCTGTACTCTGAATTAAAAGTATCTTCAAAACTATAAGTATTTTCAAAAGTATACAAGTATACCGACCCGCCGAAATCCATAACTACAAGTAGAACAAAACATAAGTAAATGGATGTTGTACACTGCGGTTAAACCTGGGCAGTTATGTAGTCGTGTCTAGGATCAATATAGCCTGGCCAACTATATTCATTCGAGACACGGCCAACATGTGCTTGGGAGTGACTGTAGTACGCAGCATGCCTAAAACTTACCTAATACCTTAAACAACGAATCGTCGCTGCAGTGAACCATGAAATACTATGGGAGTATTTCTCGAGCCAATCCTTCGTAGAAAATCCTCGTATATGCGATGTTACTTGAACATTCCTCTAGCAATAAAATGTTTTGTCTTGATAACTCTTTCCTACTTTATCGCTTAGTATGATGCTATATCTGTCTTGATGAGATATCCCCTGTTCCATATCTCTTGATTCAATTTAGAGGACTTATGATCCTCTCTTTCCTGATCTTTTTAGATCAAGATGCCTCCGAGAAAGAGACCCAGCTCGAAGAACAACGACAATCCTCCTCCGCCATCACCTCCTCCTCACTTTGACCTAGCATCACTCCAGACAGTCATGACAGCTGCAATGGTGGCAGCCATGTCACAAATGAACCCTAGCGGTTTAGGAGGTGGTCCTCAATCCCAAAACCCAGAAAATAGCCAGGGACGCCGGAAAGAGGGTTCCTATAAGGATTTCATGAACGCCAAACCCACGTCTTTTGATGGCACTGGAGGTGTCATTTCCCTTACCCGATGGTTCGAGAAGATCGAATCTATCTTTGAAATCTGCGCTTGTTCAGATTCAGACAAGGTGAAGTTTGCCGCCTGCACCTTTCTTGACAACGCCTTGACTTGGTGGAACGGCCGAGTCAAATCCCTAACCTTACCTGTAGCCAACGCCATGGGTTGGGAAGCCATGAAGGAACTTCTGTTGGCTGAGTGCTGCCATCGGGGAGAAATGCAGAAGTTAGAACATGAACTGTGGAACTTGAAGATGAAAGGTTCCGACATTGCTGCTTATACTTCCAGGTTTGACGACTTGGCACTACTTTGTCTGGGAATGGTTACACCGGAAAGTAAGAAGATAGAGAGATTTATCTGGGGACTGACTCAGCCAACGAAAGGAAATGTCATAACTGCGAGGCCGGATACATACGACAACGCCAAATGTTTAGCACAAGTCCTAATCGATCACAGTGATGACCTTGAAGAGGCAGCTACCACTACTGAACCGATGGCGAGGAGTGGCGAGAAAAGAAAACTTGGGAAGAAAGAGAAAAGCCAAACATCACACGAGTCTTCAAAGAGACAGCAAATGATGGCAGTTCATGCTGCCACTTCCCCTGCGACTGTTTCTGTTGTTGGATCCTCAACTCGGAAACCTACCAGTAAGTATACTGGAACTCTTCCTAGTTGTGGCAAGTGCAACTATCATCATCTTCCTTCCGGTCCATGTGTCGAGATAATTTGCAACAAATGTGACATAAAGGGTCACATGGCGAAGAACTGTAAGACGCCAACTCAATCAACGAGTCAAACTTCCGGAGCGGGCATCGGTTGGGCCTGCTATGGTTGTGGAGAAGTGGGACATCTCAAGAGAAACTGTCCTAAGACTGTAAAACCTGGTAACATTGGAAGAGTTCTAGCGATAGTACAAGAAGAGGCAGCCACCGATCCCACTGTTGCCATAGGTATATTTCTCTTCGTTAAATTTATATGCCTGTGATTCTTTTCGATTCTAGAACCGAAAGAAATTCGTTAACCATCCATTTGAAAATTTTCAAAACCCCGTCATTTACGAGTAACCGAAAATGTATGTCTTCGAGATGGTTATCACATGGAAACAAGAACGTTTGTGTCGTATTCGTAGATTGTTTTCTCAATCCGAGTGATTATTCTTCTCCATTCTATCTATTGGTAAACTTTTTATGAAATGCTTTGATGTCACCCTTAGCATGTAATGACTGATCCTCATTCATACTGTCTTTCCTAGATTCGAGAAAGCCATTTGTTCTAATCTTCCTCTGACTTGACTCCTATGATCTTCGTACATCAAAGCTTAAAAAGTCTGCCCATGTATCTCTTGTCCGAGTGATCATCGAGAAACGAGAAGTCTACGATCCTTTCCCGATGCTGTTTCTAAAGAATTCTTGAGAATTCTTTCCGAACGCGTAGTCTAGTCTCGCATCGACCTAATACCGGGAATTTTCTCGTAACCAAACCTCAGTAAACACGATGTGTGCAAGTCAGCAATCAGGGCATGATACGATCACTACGAGGAGGTAGTGACGCCCTTCGGTCGAACCATTCTCTTGTTCATGTAGATAAGCAAAGCAGTCATACTCGTAGATCCTTTCAAAAGCTAAGGCAATAAAGAATTAGTCGACACCAAGAGCACCCATGGGACCTGGCGATCTTTGGGTCCCGTCGGCTACGATCGTAGACTCACGTAGAAGTTCCCCTTAGAACCATTGGACCTTTAGTTACTCTGACATGTGAAAGCGTACCCACTTGTTGAAGGTTTTACCCTGGAAAGACATAGTACATCTTGGGAAGTGCGGAAAACTTAACTTGTGGAACCTTAGACCCTTCGAGATCTTCGTTAGGAATCGATTCCATAGCCCTCTCCGAGCTATCTTAAGGACTCAGTAGCAATTACCTGGTATTCCGCATCTTTATTCGTAAGGCTTGCCGACCTGACGAAACCCTAATAAATTCCTTTGAGGAAATAAAAATCCAAATTTTCATGTATGAATCAATTGAGATCGTAGATTGAGAGATTAATCATGCGTAACAAAGCCACATCCTGACAGTGAGGGTTCGCTAGAATGTTAAGCGGAGACCCGAATGCAGTAAATTCATCCTCATATATCTTTCCACTTCATGATCTGTGTTCGAATCTTCGAATTTCGGGACAAAATTCCCTCTAACGAGGGGATAATGTAACAACCCGAAATTCATATCCTTGATTGTAACCCTTTTCGCGACTCGTTTCGATCATCAAATCGCCGTTTGCGATTTTGTTTCCGTTTCCGACCATTTATTAAGTCGTTAATGTGAATTTTATTTTATGACTTAATAATCGTCTTAATACCCTTAGAACTCATTCTAACGTCTCATATTAATGATCGGCACATTTTTAGAACCAACCATATCGGGTTACGGCAAATTGGCCGGGTGCGACCAAAAGCCCCGTCTAATGCCGGTATCGGGTAGAATTCTACCATGTCCCGAACTTGGACACTATTTAAAGTGATTCAAGTCTCCATTTTGAACCTTTGGCTCCATGTTACAACTATTACTCCAACCTCTCTCCTCAAACTAGATTTTAGGGTCAAAATCTCAAGTTCAAGGCTTCAAATCACCAAGGTACCTTCCCTAACTTGTTATGCAACATCTTTAGCCCTCAAATTCGAGTTCAAACCATGGAATAGGACCATTAACATGATTTTACGACCCTAGAATAGTCCTAGGCCGTAAACTCACATAAAGGGGGTTTTTGGAGGAACAAAACCCTTCTAAACCTCAATTGGACCTTGTATATGGCTAAAGGACTTTATGAAATGGATTTAGAATGCCTCAAACCAAGATTTGAAGCCTTGTATATGAGTTTACGGCCTTGGAAGGTGCCTAGGCCGTAAACACATATTATGAGGGTTTTTAAGCCATTTAACCCTTCCAAAACACAAACAAGACTTAGATATGATTTTTAGAATATTGGAATTGGACTTAGAACACTTGAAACATAAATTTTGAGAGGTTTATATGAGTTTACGGCCAAGGCATGTGCTTGGGCCGTAAACTCCTCAATAAGGGGTATAAAATCAATTCTAAGGTGTTAGAAAGCCATCCAACACCACCAAAAGCCTTGGAATAAATCAAAGGACCAACCAAAAATAGTTTTAGGGCTTTAAAAACATCAAAACCCCACATATGAGAGTTTACGGCCATAGAACATGTCTCATGGCTGTAAACTCATAAAATGGTGTCAATCGGTGCCCCAAACTCATTTCTAGGCTTGTGGGAATTTTTAGAATCACATGTGATTAATTTTAACACCTTAACAACACTTATTCTATGAGATATGTGAGTTTACGGCCATAGAACCCATGCCTAGGCCGTAAACTCCCTTAAGTGTTGTATTTGATGATTTTAATTCAATCCAAGCCTTAGTTAAAATTATTCCAAGCATTTCCAAGTGTCCATACCCATTAGTGAGCCATTAAACACCATAAACCACCCCTCTATGAGTTTACGGCCGTAAACTCATGGAAAATGGGTGTTTAGGCCGTAAACATCATTAGGGAGTTTACTTTTGGGGAGTAAACTCAAGTCCCAATTCCCACACTTCAGTTCCCGTCCGTAGATGTCACCCGGGTCACTCCAAACACCCGTTTTGAGGTGTTTTCGTTCGTTGGAGTGTAACTTCATATCTAATTAGAGTTTGTAAATCTAATTAGATATATTTGTATGCCATTTCATTTTACATAGGAACCTCGTGTGTTATCAGGCCTCGATTCGACGTTTAGCACCCGAAATCGACACATTTCCGCGTCCGGTGAGTTCATACCCCTACCCTTTTTCAATGGTTTTTCAATGTTTTCAGGGGGGGAATACAAGCAAAATTACAAGTATATCTTGTACGCAGTCACATGATTTCAATTAAATGCTTTCATAATTGTACACTTTAAGAATTGAAAACCTCTTAAACAAACCGTTTTAACTTGCAGAGTTGTTTGTTTTAACCCGATTTTCAATTCTTATTATACACTGTTATATTGTGTACTTGGTAATTGATTGTTCACATTTAAACTAATAGAATACATAAATCATTATAATGTCTGTAATAAAACACTAAGGTTCGAGTGCAAAAGACAGACTCCATTAGAAAACATGAAACATCTATATGTCCTTAACAATACACCTAGGCTCGAGTGTGATAGATAAATACCATCATAACTCACAAATCACTGTAATGTCCTTAATAATACACCTAGGATCGAGTGTAAAGGACCATAATCATTAAATAACACCTAGGTTCGAGTGTAATGTCCTTAATAATACACCTAGGGTCGAGTGTAAAAGGACAGCCATCATTAAATGACACCTAGGCTCGAGTGTAAAGGACAGGTACGTAGAATATAGTCAGTTGTAAATACTACTTTCCTAGTCGAAAAGTAAAGAGTAATCTTAATGATTGGAGACACGTCCTTGTAACACTTCCATGGCACGAGATAGTGGGGGACTAACCCTGTAACCAAAATCTCCGTTCTTAGGAGAGCGTGGCTTGAGTGTATAGATCTATACGGGACTGACAATCCCACACCTGGCTGCTAGCTACAGCCAAATCGAAAGGTTCAAGGGTGACGAGAGTCATAAAAAAGGATATTAACCATGGTTCGAGTCATATCTAGTCTGAGTATGGTTAAGGACTCGCAATCTAGATTATTAACGTTTCAGATTCTTTTACTAGCTTTATGTATGTAGTAAAGCTAATGTACATTTAGGGATTGCAGATACACACACAGTCAGGGAAACATGGGGTTTTCCTGGGGAGAACACTGAACATAAACAAAACCGGTAAAGATATACACACAGTCAGGGAAACATGGGGTTTTCCTGGGAAGGACACCGAACATAGTCAGAAACTAGTAACAATTCACACACACAGTCAGGAGAACATGGGGTTCTTCCTGAGTAATAGTAGTACGAAATTAGAGAAGTGTAATAAGTTAAACAATTGAATTACATTTCACAAGAACAATCATGTTTTAATTAAACATCGTTTACTTTACTTTCGGATTTGGAAACTAAGTTTACATAAGAAAATATGGGATTTTCTTGGATAACTACTTTTCAGGAAAACAAAGGAACTCGTACATTTTCAGAAAAACTAACCGCTTATGAACTCACCAGCTTTATGCTGATTTTTAAACCGCTTGTATTCTCAGGTCCAAGTTAGACAGGTACCCGAAGATCCTTTTGTGTGAAGACGGAGTTCTCAGAAGACTCATTTTGTATTGTTCATATATACTATGTATCACTTGTATAACTTATGCTTTTGAAACAAATGTAAAACTTTCATATATGTAATGTAATGGTTGATTTACTTTACTTACTATGTACATTGGATTTGATACTCTACGTGGAGTCAACCCCGGAAATGTTTCCGCCTTCGGTTTTCAGGGTGTGACAGATTGGTATCAGAGCCCTTGTTTATAGTGAATGAAGTATACCAAACCTTACATGGTATAAAACTCTAAACATTAAAGGGCCTCTGTACTCTAAATTAAAAGTATCTTCAAAACTATAAGTATTTTCAAAAGTATACAAGTATACCGACCCGCCGAAATCCATAACTACAAGTAGAACAAAACATAAGTAAATGGATGTTGTACACTGCGGTTAAACCTGGGCAGTTATGTAGTCGTGTCTAGGATCAATATAGCCTGGCCAACTATATTCATTCGAGACACGGCCAACATGTGCTTGGGAGTGACTGTAGTACGCAGCATGCCTAAAACTTACCTAATACCTTAAACAACGAATCGTCGCTGCAGTGAACCATGAAATACTATGGGAGTATTTCTCGAGCCAATCCTTCGTAGAAAATCCTCGTATATGCGATGTTACTTGAACATTCCTCTAGCAATAAAATGTTTTGTCTTGATAACTCTTTCCTACTTTATCGCTTAGTATGATGCTATATCTGTCTTGATGAGATATCCCCTGTTCCATATCTCTTGATTCAATTTAGAGGACTTATGATCCTCTCTTTCCTGATCTTTTTAGATCAAGATGCCTAGATCAAGATGCCTCCGAGAAAGAGACCCAGCTCGAAGAACAACGACAATCCTCCTCCGCCATCACCTCCTCCTCACTTTGACCTAGCATCACTCCAGACAGTCATGACAGCTGCAATGGTGGCAGCCATGTCACAAATGAACCCTAGCGGTTTAGGAGGTGGTCCTCAATCCCAAAACCCAGAAAATAGCCAGGGACGCCGGAAAGAGGGTTCCTATAAGGATTTCATGAACGCCAAACCCACGTCTTTTGATGGCACTGGAGGTGTCATTTCCCTTACCCGATGGTTCGAGAAGATCGAATCTATCTTTGAAATCTGCGCTTGTTCAGATTCAGACAAGGTGAAGTTTGCCGCCTGCACCTTTCTTGACAACGCCTTGACTTGGTGGAACGGCCGAGTCAAATCCCTAACCTTACCTGTAGCCAACGCCATGGGTTGGGAAGCCATGAAGGAACTTCTGTTGGCTGAGTGCTGCCATCGGGGAGAAATGCAGAAGTTAGAACATGAACTGTGGAACTTGAAGATGAAAGGTTCCGACATTGCTGCTTATACTTCCAGGTTTGACGACTTGGCACTACTTTGTCTGGGAATGGTTACCCCGGAAAGTAAGAAGATAGAGAGATTTATCTGGGGACTGACTCAGCCAACGAAAGGAAATGTCATAACTGCGAGGCCGGATACATACGACAACGCCAAATGTTTAGCACAAGTCCTAATCGATCACAGTGATGACCTTGAAGAGGCAGCTACCACTACTGAACCGATGGTGAGGAGTGGCGAGAAAAGAAAACTTGGGAAGAAAGAGAAAAGCCAAACATCACACGAGTCTTCAAAGAGACAGCAAATGATGGCAGTTTATGCTGCCACTTCCCCTGCGACTGTTTCTGTTGTTGGATCCTCAACTCGGAAACCTACCAGTAGGTATACTGGAACTCTTCCTAGTTGTGGCAAGTGCAACTATCATCATCTTCCTTCCGGTCCATGTGTCGAGATAATTTGCAACAAATGTGACATAAAGGGTCACATGGCGAAGAACTGTAAGACGCCAACTCAATCAACGAGTCAAACTTCCGGAGCGGGCATCGGTTGGGCCTGCTATGGTTGTGGAGAAGTGGGACATCTCAAGCGAAACTGTCCTAAGACTGTAAAACCTGGTAACATTGGAAGAGTTCTAGTGATAGGACAAGAAGAGGCAGCCACCGATCCCACTGTTGCCACAGGTATATTTCTCTTCGTTAAATTTATATGCCTGTGATTCTTTTCGATTCTAGAACCGAAAGAAATTCGTTAACCATCCATTTGAAAATTTTCAAAACCCCGTCATTTACGAGTAACCGAAAATGTATGTCTTCGAGATGGTTATCACATGGAAACAAGAACGTTTGTGTCGTATTCGTAGATTGTTTTCTCAATCCGAGTGATTATTCTTCTCCATTCTATCTATTGGTAAACTTTTTATGAAATGCTTTGATGTCACCCTTAGCATGTAATGACTGATCCTCATTCATACTGTCTTTCCTAGATTCGAGAAAGCCATTTGTTCTAATCTTCCTCTGACTTGACTCCTATGATCTTCGTACATCAAAGCTTAAAAAGTCTGCCCATGTATCTCTTGTCTGAGTGATCATCGAGAAACGAGAAGTCTACGATCCTTTCCCGATGCTGTTTCTAAAGAATTCTTGAGAATCCTTTCCGAACGCGTAGTCTAGTCTCGCATCGACCTAATCCCGGGAATTTTCTCGTAACCAAACCTCAGTAAACACGATGTGTGCAAGTCAGCAATCAGGGCATGATACGATCACTACGAGGAGGTAGTGACGCCCTTCGGTCGAACCATTCTCTTGTTCATGTAGATAAGCAAAGCAGTCATACTCGTAGATCCTTTCAAAAGCTAAGGCAATAAAGAATTAGTCGACACCGAGAGCACCCATGGGACCTGTCGATCTTTGGGTCCCGTCGGCTACGATCGTAGAGTCACGTAGAAGTTCCCCTTAGAACCATTGGACCTTTAGTTACTCTGACATGTGAAAGCGTACCCACTTGTTGAAGGTTTTACCCTGGAAAGACATAGTACATCTTGGGAAGTGCGGAAAACTTAACTTGTGGAACCTTAGACCCTTCGAGATCTTCGTTAGGAATCGATTCCATAGCCCTCTCCGAGCTATCTTAAGGACTCAGTAGCAATTACCTGGTATTCCGCATCTTTATTCGTAAGGCTTGCCGACCTGACGAAACCCTAATAAATTCCTTTGAGGAAATAAAAATCCAAATTTTCATGTATGAATCAATTGAGATCGTAGATTGAGAGATTAATCATGCGTAACAAAGCCACATCCTGACAGTGAGGGTTCGCTAGAATGTTAAGCGGAGACCCGAATGCAGTAAATTCATCCTCATATATCTTTCCACTTCATGATCTGTGTTCGAATCTTTGAATTTCGGGACAAAATAACCTCTAACGGGGGGATAATGTAACAACCCGAAATTCATATCCTTGATTGTAACCCTTTTCGCGACTCGTTTCGATCATCAAATCGCCGTTTGCGATTTTGTTTCCGTTTCCGACCATTTATTAAGTCGTTAATGTGAATTTTATTTTATGACTTAATAAGCGTCTTAATACCCTTAGAACTCATTCTAACGTCTCATATTAATGATCGGCACATTTTTAGAACCAACCATATCGGGTTACGGCAAATTGGCCGGGTGCGACCAAAAGCCCCGTCTAATGCCGGTATCGGGTAGAATTCTACCATGTCCCGAACTTGGACACTATTTAAAGTGATTCAAGTCTCCATTTTGAAGCTTTTGCTCCATGTTACAACTATTACTCCAACCTCTCTCCTCAAACTAGATTTTAGGGTCAAAATCTCAAGTTCAAGGCTTCAAATCACCAAGGTACCTTCCCTAACTTGTTATGCAACATCTTTAGCCCTCAAATTCGAGTTCAAACCATGGAATAGGACCATTAACATGATTTTACGACCCTAGAACAGTCCTAGGCCGTAAACTCACATAAAGGGGGTTTTTGGAGGAACAAAACCCTTCCAAACCTCAATTGGACCTTGTATATGGCTAAAGGACTTTATGAAATGGATTTAGAATGCCTCAAACCAAGATTTGAAGCCTTGTATATGAGTTTACGGCCTTGGAAGGTGCCTAGGCCGTAAACACATATTATGAGGGTTTTTAAGCCATTTAACCCTTCCAAAACACAAACAAGACTTAGATATGATTTTTAGAATATTGGAATTGGACTTAGAACACTTGAAACATAAATTTTGAGAGGTTTATATGAGTTTATGGCCAAGGCATGTGCTTGGGCCGTAAACTCCTCAATAAGGGGTATAAAATCAATTCTAAGGTGTTAGAAAGCCATCCAACACCACCAAAAGCCTTGGAATAAATCAAAGGACCAACCAAAAATAGTTTTAGGGCTTTAAAAACATCAAAACCCCACATATGAGAGTTTACGGCCATAGAACATGTCTCATGGCTGTAAACTCATAAAATGGTGTCAATTGGTGCCCCAAACTCATTTCTAGGCTTGTGGGAATTTTTAGAATCACATGTGATTAATTTTAACACCTTAACAACACTTATTCTATGAGATATGTGAGTTTACGGCCATAGAACCCATGCCTAGGCCGTAAACTCCCTTAAGTGTTGTATTTGATGATTTTAATTCAATCCAAGCCTTAGTTAAAATTATTCCAAGCATTTCCATGTGTCCATACCCATTAGTGAGCCATTAAACACCATAAACCACCCCTCTATGAGTTTACGGCCGTAAACTCATGGGGAATGGGTGTTTAGGCCGTAAACATCATTAGGGAGTTTACTTTTGGGGAGTAAACTCAAGTCCCAATTCCCACACTTCAATTCCCGTCCGTAGATGTCACCCGGGTCACTCCAAACACCCGTTTTGAGGTGTTTTCGTTCGTTGGAGTGTAACTTCATATCTAATTAGAGTTTGTAAACCTAATTAGATATATTTGTATGCCATTTCATTTTACATAGGAACCTCGTGTGTTATCAGGCCTCGATTCGACGTTTAGCACCCGAAATCGACACATTTCCGCGTCCGGTGAGTTCATACCCCTACCCTTTTTCAATGGTTTTTCAATGTTTTCAGGGGGGAATACAAGCAAAATTACAAGTATATCTTGTACGCAGTCACATGATTTCAATTAAATGCTTTCATAATTGTACACTTTAAGAATTGAAAACCTTTTAAACAAACCGTTTTAACTTGCAGAGTTGTTTGTTTTAACCCGATTTTCAATTCTTATTATACACTGTTATATTGTGTACTTGGTAATTGATTGTTCACATTTAAACTAATAGAATACATAAATCATTGTAATGTCTGTAATAAAACACTAAGGTTCGAGTGCAAAAGACAGACTCCATTAGAAAACATGAAACATCTATATGTCCTTAACAATACACCTAGGCTCGAGTGTGATAGATAAATACCATCATAACACACAAATCACTGTAATGTCCTTAATAATACACCTAGGATCGAGTGTAAAGGACCATAATCATTAAATAACACCTAGGTTCGAGTGTAATGTCCTTAATAATACACCTAGGGTCGTGTGTAAAAGGACAGCCATCATTAAATAACACCTAGGCTCGAGTGTAAAGGACAGGTACGTAGAATATAGTCAGTTGTAAATACTACTTTCCTAGTCGAAAAGTAAAGAGTAATCTTAATGATTGGAGACACGTCCTTGTAACACTTCCATGGCACGAGATAGTGGGGGACTAACCCTGTAACCAAAATCTCCGTTCTTAGGAGAGCGTGGCTTGAGTGTATAGATCTATACGGGACTGACAATCCCACACCTGACTGCTAGCTACAGCCGAATCGAAAGGTTCAAGGGTGACGAGAGTCATAAAAAAGGATATTAACCATGGTTCAAGTCATATCTAGTCTGAGTATGGTTAAGGACTCGCAATCTAGATTATTAACGTTTCAGTTTCCTTTACTAGCTTTATGTACGTAGTAAAGCTAATGTACATTTAGGGATTGCAGATACACACACAGTCAGGGAAACATGGGGTTTTCCTGGGGAGAACACTGAACATAAACAAAACCGGTAAAGATATACACACAGTCAGGGAAACATGGGGTTTTCCTGGGAAGGACACCGAACATAGTCAGAAACTAGTAACAATTCACACACATAGTCAGGAGAACATGGGGTTCTTCCTGAGTAATAGTAGTACGAAATTAGAGAAGTGTAATAAGTTAAACAATTGAATTACATTTCACAAGAACAATCATGTTTTAATTAAACATCGTTTACTTTACTTTCGGATTTGGAAACTAAGTTTACATAAGAAAATATGGGATTTTCTTGGATAACTACTTTTCAGGAAAACAAAGGAACTCGTACATTTTCAGAAAAACTAACCGCTTATGAACTCACCAGCTTTATGCTGATTTTTAAACCGCTTGTATTCTCAGGTCCAAGTTAGACAGGTACCCGAAGATCCTTTTGTGTGAAGACGGAGTTCTCAGAAGACTCATTTTGTATTGTTCATATATACTATGTATCACTTGTATAACTTATGCTTTTGAAACAAATGTAAAACTTTCATATATGTAATGTAATGGTTGATTTACTTTACTTACTATGTACATTGGATTTGATACTCTACGTGGAGTCAACCCCGGAAATGTTTTCGCCTTCGGTTTTCAGGGTGTGACAGATTGGTATCAGAGCCCTTGTTTATAGTGAATGAAGTATACCAAACCTTACATGGTATAAAACTCTAAAAATTAAAGGGCCTCTATACTCTGAATTAAAAGTATCTTCAAAACTATAAGTATTTTCAAAAGTATACAAGTATACCGACCCGCCGAAATCCATAACTACAAGTAGAACAAAACATAAGTAAATGGATGTTGTACACTGCGGTTAAACCTGGGCAGTTATGTAGTCGTGTCTAGGATCAATATAGCCTGGCCAACTATATTCATTCGAGACACGGCCAACATGTGCTTGGGAGTGACTGTAGTACGCAGCATGCCTAAAACTTACCTAATACCTTAAACAACGAATCGTCGCTGCAGTGAACCATGAAATACTATGGGAGTATTTCTCGAGCCAATGCTTCGTAGAAAATCCTCGTATATGCGATGTTACTTGAACATTCCTCTAGCAATAAAATGTTTTGTCTTGATAACTCTTTCCTACTTTATCGCTTAGTATGATGCTATATCTGCCTTGATGAGATATCCCCTGTTCCATATCTCTTGATTCAATTCAGAGGACTTATGATCCTCTCTTTCCTGATCTTTTTAGATCAAGATGCCTCCGAGAAAGAGACCCAGCTCGAAGAACAACGACAATCCTCCTCCGCCATCACCTCCTCCTCACTTTGACCTAGCATCACTCCAGACAGTCATGACAGCTGCAATGGTGGCAGCCATGTCACAAATGAACCCTAGCGGTTCAGGAGGTGGTCCTCAATCCCAAAACCCAGAAAATAGCCAGGGACGCCGGAAAGAGGGTTCCTATAAGGATTTCATGAACGCCAAACCCACGTCTTTTGATGGCACTGAAGGTGTCATTTCCCTTACCCGATGGTTCGAGAAGATCGAATCTATCTTTGAAATCTGCGCTTGTTCAGATTCAGACAAGGTGAAGTTTGCCGCCTGCACCTTTCTTGACAAAGCCTTGACTTGGTGGAACGGCCGAGTCAAATCCCTAACCTTACCTGTAGCCAACGCCATGGGTTGGGAAGCCATGAAGGAACTTCTGTTGGCTGAGTGCTGCCATCGGGGAGAAATGCAGAAGTTAGAACATGAACTGTGGAACTTGAAGATGAAAGGTTCCGACATTGCTGCTTATACTTCCAGGTTTGACGACTTGGCACTACTTTGTCCGGGAATGGTTACCCCGGAAAGTAAGAAGATAGAGAGATTTATCTGGGGACTGACTCAGCCAACGAAAGGAAATGTCATAGCTGCGAGGCCGGATACATACGACAACGCCAAATGTTTAGCACAAGTCCTAATCGATCACAGTGATGACCTTGAAGAGGCAGCTACCACTACTGAACCGATGGTGAGGAGTGGCGAGAAAAGAAAACTTGGGAAGAAAGAGAAAAGCCAAACATCACACGAGTCTTCAAAGAGACAGCAAATGATGGCAGTTCATGCTGCCACTTCCCCTGCGACTGTTTCTGTTGTTGGATCCTCAACTCGGAAACCTACCAGTAGGTATACTGGAACTCTTCCTAGTTGTGGCAAGTGCAACTATCATCATCTTCCTTCCCGTCCATGTGTCGAGATAATTTGCAACAAATGTGACATAAAGGGTCACATGGCGAAGAACTGTAAGACGCCAACTCAATCAACGAGTCAAACTTCCGGAGCGGGCATCGGTTGGGCCTGCTATGGTTGTGGAGAAGTGGGACATCTCAAGCGAAATTGTCCTAGACTGTAAAACCTGGTAACATTGGAAGAGTTCTAGCGATAGGACAAGAAGAGGCAGCCACCGATCCCACTGTTGCCACAGGTATATTTCTCTTCGTTAAATTTATATGCCTGTGATTCTTTTCGATTCTAGAACCGAAAGAAATTCGTTAACCATCCATTTGAACATTTTCAAAACCCCGTCATTTACGAGTAACCGAAAATGTATGTCTTCGAGATGGTTATCACATGGAAACAAGAACGTTTGTGTCGTATTCGTAGATTGTTTTCTCAATCCGAGTGATTATTCTTCTCCATTCTATCTATTGGTAAACTTTTTATGAAATGCTTTGATGTCACCCTTAGCATGTAATGACTGATCCTCATTCATACTGTCTTTCCTAGATTCGAGAAAGCCATTTGTTCTAATCTTCCTTTGACTTGACTCCTATGATCTTCGTACATCAAAGCTTAAAAAGTCTGCCCATGTATCTCTTGTCCGAGTGATCATCGAGAAACGAGAAGTCTACGATCCTTTCCCGATGCTGTTTCTAAAGAATTCTTGAGAATTCTTTCCGAACGCGTAGTCTAGTCTCGCGTCGACCTAATCCCGGGAATTTTCTCGTAACCAAACCTCAGTAAACATGATGTGTGCAAGTCAACAATGAGGGCATGATACGATCACTACGAGGAGGTAGTGAAGCCCTTCGGTCGAACCATTCTCTTGTTCATGTAGATAAGCAAAGCAGTCATACTCGTAGATCCTTTCAAAAGCTAAGGCAATAAAGAATTAGTCAACACCGAGAGCACCCATGGGACCTGTCGATCTTTGGGTCCCGTCGGCTACGATCGTAGACTCACGTAGAAGTTCCCCTTAGAACCATTGGACGTTTAGTTACTCTGACATGTGAAAGCGTACCCACTTGTTGAAGGTTTTACCCTGGAAAGACATAGTACATCTTGGGAAGTGCGGAAAACTTAACTTGTGGAACCTTAGACCCTTCGAGATCTTCGTTAGGAATCGATTCCATAGCCCTCTCCGAGCTATCTTAAGGACTCAGTAGCAATTACCTGGTATTCCGCATCTTTATTCGTAAGGCTTGCCGACCTGACGAAACCCTAATAAATTCCTTTGAGGAAATAAAAATCCAAATTTTCATGTATGAATCAATTGAGATCGTAGATTGAGAGATTAATCATGCGTAACAAAGCCACATCCTGACAGTGAGGGTTCGCTAGAATGTTAAGCGGAGACCCGAATGCATTAAATTCATCCTCATATATCTTTCCACTTCATGATCTGTGTTCGAATCTTTGAATTTCGGGACAAAATTCCCTCTAACGGGGGGATAATGTAACAACCCGAAATTCATATCCTTGATTGTAACCCTTTTCGCGACTCGTTTCGATCATCAAATCGCCGTTTCCGATTTTGTTTCCGTTTCCGACCTTTTATTAAGTCGTTAATGTGAATTTTATTTTATGACTTAATAAGCGTCTTAATACCCTTAGAACTCATTCTAACGTCTCATATTAATGATCGGAACATTTTTAGAACCAACCATATCGGGTTACGGCAAATTGGCCGGGTGCGACCAAAAGCCCCGTCTAACGCCGGTATCGGGTAGAATTCTACCATGTCCCGAACTTGGACACTATTTAAAGTGATTCAAGTCTCCATTTTGAAGCTTTTGCTCCATGTTACAACTATTACTCCAACATCTCTCCTCAAACTAGATTTTAGGGTCAAAATCTCAAGTTTAAGGCTTCAAATCACCAAGGTACCTTCCCTAACTTGTTATGCAACATCTTTAGCCCTCAAATTCGAGTTCAAACCATGGAATAGGACCATTAACATGAGTTTACGGCCCTAGAACAGTCCTAGGCCGTAAACTCACATAAAGGGGGTTTTTGGAGCAACAAAACCCTTCCAAACCTCAATTGGACCATGTATATGGCTAAAGGACTTTATGAAATGGATTTAGAATGCTTCAAACCAAGATTTGAAGCCTTGTATATGAGTTTACGGCCTTGGAAGGTGCCTAGGCCGTAAACTAGGGGTGTTGATCGGGTAAAATTTTCGGGTTTCGGGTAATTCGGGTCGGGTATTTCGGGTATTTAATGTTAAGAAAAATACCCGTTACCCAACCCAAAATAAATTCGGGTAATTCGGGTTTGGGTAATTTGGGTAGTGGGTCGGGTTTGGGTAATTCGGGTATTACCCTTTTTTTTTTAAATAAATTTTAAATGGCATCTAAAAAGAAATATGTCGTGTTGAAACTTTGAACATTGATATTTTTTAGTCAATAATACTTGAAATATCAAGGCTTAACAATTTTAATCTAATCTAATAAGATGTTAAAAAAATAAATTCTTAAAAATCTTAGTTTAAATGTTGAATCAGATAATAGAATAAAAAAAGAGTTTAATATATAGACTAGATTTATTACTCGTTGTTTTAGATGGAAGATTTGTAAATTAAAACACTATAAATAAGCCAAAACCGAACGATAAATAAAAGTATACATGAACGCATTTTGATGAAATGATAACAACCAAAGTCAACCATTTAAATTACTTGATAACATCATAACAATGTATATGCATGTATTTTGCATTTACCAAAAAACTCATAAGTCTTAAATCTACAAAACATAGAAAACCATTACATATTATGAAAATAATAACATGTCAAGTTCCAAAAGACATTCAAAAATATACTCGTTCTTCTTGCACCTTCTCTACACCATCTTGCTCAAATCTATATAAAAAACATTAAATAATGTTAGTATTAAAAGGAAAAGATATTAAATTTACAATCATTAAGATAATAAACAATTACCTTTGTCAATTTGTTGATTTTCTTCCCAATCTTTTTCATAATCAATTGTGTCACTTATGCTACCCCGAATCCAATCTTGTGTACAAATTAAACTTTCAACAATCTTAGGAGTCAAAGAACTCCTAAACGGATCCAGAACCCTTCCACTAGTGCTAAAAACGGATTCTGAAGCCACCGTTGAGACGGGAATGGCGAACACATCTCTTGCCATCAATGATAGAATTGGAAATCTTGGACTATTCACTTTCCACCAAATTTAGAATATTAAACATTTCCAAGTTGTCTTCAACACTTTCTTGAAAATACTTTTCTAACTCCCCAATTGATTCAACTATGTTCGTCTTCATCTTTTCTCTTAGTTTATTTCTCAATGGGGGGTTAGGTGCCATAAAATCCGGGTTTTGGCGTTTCCCTAATATCGATGATGAAGTGGTAGACTCGACAGTACTTGAAGTAGAAATTGGAGAATGAATTCTAATATAATCATTATATAATTCATACATAGAATCCATGATATATTTCTTTTTGGCCTCGACCCCATTTTCTCCATAACGATCCTCAAGTAGTATAACCAAATACTTTACTTTGTTCCTTGGATCAAGAATCAATGCAAAGTAGAGCAATAAATTCATTTTTTCTACATCGCCAAAATACTTATCAAACTTTTTTTTTCATGGCCAATGCAATATCACAAAGAGTGGAATCAGAAATAGCATCATCCAAGAGCGTACGAATGGAATATATATCTTCAATGCACGTGTTTGATGTCACATAAAGTGTCCCGGAAATCCTCAAATTAACATCATGAAAAGGTTTTAAAAAATGACATATATTCCTAACCCTTTCCCAATCGCTTGATGAAGGTATCGACAAACCGGCCTTTTCAATTTCGTACCGAAAATCAAATTCCTCAAGATCATATCTCTCAAAAGTTTTTTCGTAAGCTTGTGCAATTTCCAACATATGGTAAGTAGAGTTCCATCTTGTTGGCACATATCTCTTCAAGTGTTTTGTTATACCAGGATTAGCAACCTTAGCAAAATCGGTAAATTTATGAATTCTAGAAGGCGATTGCCTAATCCATTTAACCACCCATCGAACTATCTCAACCGCCTTATCAACTTTTTTTATGCCATCTTGCACCACTAAATTTAAAATGTGGGCAACACATCGAATATGAATCCATTTCCCATTTAGAAGACACGTGTTGGAGTTTTGAAAACTTTTTTTCAAGAAGTCAATTGCCACATCATTCGCACTTGCATTGTCAACAGAAATTGTGAAAATATTTTCTATTTCCCACTCCATTAAACATTTCTCAACCATTTTTCCAATATCAACCCCACGGTGACTCTCTTGAGAAGAAAAACACAAAACTTTTTTTTTCAACTTCCATTCATTATCAATAAAGTGGGCGGTGAGACACATATAACATGATTGTTGTTTAGAAGTCCACGTATCGGTGGTCAAACATATTCTACCAACGTTTTTTTTAATAAAGTCACGAATTTTTTCTTTTTCGTCTACAAACAATTGGTAGACATCCGTTGTGCTTGTACTTCAACATGGAACTTTAAACAATGGTTGATTAACACTATTGTAATACCTAAAACCCGCACCTTCTACAAAGCTAAAAGGAAGTTCATCAACTACCAACATGTGGGCTAGAGCCTTACGACTCTCATTTTGTTCAAATTTCCAAGTTGACAATTTGTTTTCATCATCATATTGAAAAGTTAGTTGTTTTTGCCCACCACTAAGTTTATCCAAGTAAGCTTTACATTTCGTTAAATGATAACCTAGATTTTTTGTCCCATAACCACTTGATTCGCACTTGTAATTCCCACCACCACAATGCTTGCATTTACATCTTTGTACACCATTTTCATCCTTATACCTTTCAAATTCTTTCCAAACTTTCGATCGCGGGTTGAATTCTTTAGTTTTTTTCTATTTTTCTTGTGGAACTTGATCATTGGTTGGGTTTTCAACTTCAATGGTCTCATCTTCCACTTCAATATAGTCATCCGTATTTGACATCTAAAAAAAAAAACTGTTAAAAAACATAAAAATGGACCATACTACCCTTACCTTTGATAGCAAACCGTAAATAAGAATAGAAACATGACAAACTAGCTAGTGTTCCGGGATTGTGTCTATGCGATAATAACATGACAAACTATGAATTATAAAACAACAAAGCATAATTATATAACAGGCATTTATAAAACAATATGGCATGACAATCACTAATTAATTACCAATGAGTTAAAACACTAATTAACAATAAAGTCGAATGAGAATCTACAATAACAAATAATAGAAACAAACAGTAAATAACTTTTGACAGCAAACTGTAAATACGAATAGAAACAAACTGTAAATAAGAATAGAAGCAAACTGAAAATAATCATTTCTAGAATAACAAATACCTTAGCTCTCTGTTAGTGTATATTTGACTTGATCTCTGTTTGGTGGGTAAATTTCAAGAGTTTATATCCAACTATTTACAAGTATAACAGATTAAGATGATAAACAAGTATGACAGATTAAGAAGATAAGGGAAATGAGTAATCATCATCTGGCACTTTAATATCATCCAAATTGAGAAAAACAGTAGCAATTATCCAACGATAATATATGAAAATTTGCAAAACATGTATTGTATACATAGAAAAATGTATAGACAAAACAGGGGAAAATTAGCAAAATGTATAGACAGAAGGACGACTAGCTAAAGCCAAGTACCGTATCGGAAGTGCACCTGAATACCCAATGACCCGGCGAGGCGGCGACCAACTGATGACCGGCGAGCAGGCGGCGACGGCTACCTGAAGCGGATTGACCGGTGACGAACGATGACGAGTGGACTGCGAAGTGAGAACAAGGGTTTTCTTTTGACGAAGAGAAAATAGAACGAGGCCACTTGAATTTGGGACTAAGACTAATTGGGACGGATAAGGGGATTATGTTTTGGCCCGTTATTATTAAAGAAATTTCGGGTAATCGGGTATACCCGAATCCCAACAACCTTACCCTTTACCCGACCTGAAAAAAACCGGGTTACCCAAATACCCGAAATAATTAACCCGATACCCGAATTACCCAACCCGATTTACCCGATATCCGAAAAAATCGAACGGGTAATTCGGGTAACGGGTATTTTTGACAGGGCTACTGTAAACACATATTATGAGGGTTTTTAAGCCATTTAACCCTTCCAAAACACAAACAAGACTTAGATATGATTTTTAGAATATTAGAATTGGACTTAGAACACTTCAAACATAAATTTTGAGAGGTTTATATGAGTTTACGGCCAAGGCATGTGCTTGGTCCATAAACTCCTCAATAAGGGGTATAAAATCAACTCTAAGGTGTTAGAAAGCCATCCAACACCACCAAAAGCCTTGGAATAAATCAAAGGACCAACCAAAAATAGTTTTAGGGCTTTAAAAACATCAAAACCCCACATATGAGAGTTTACGGCCATAGAACATGTCTCATGGCCGTAAACTCATAAAATGGTGTCAATTGGTGCCCCAAACTCATTTCTAGGCTTGTGGGAATTTTTAGAATCACATGTGATTAATTTTAACACCTTAACAACACTTATTCTATGAGATATGTGAGTTTACAGCCATAGAACCCATGCCTAGGCCGTAAACTCCCTTAAGTGTTGTATTTGATGATTTTAATTCAATCCAAGCCTTAGTTAAAATTATTCCAAGCATTTCCAAGTGTCCATACCCATTAGTGAGCCATTAAACACCATAAACCACCCCTCTATGAGTTTACGGCCGTAAACTCATGGGGAATGGGTGTTTAGGCTGTAAACATCATTAGGGGGTTTACTTTTGGGGAGTAAACTCATGTCCCAAGTCCCACGCTTCAATTCCCGTCCGTAGATGTCACCCGGGTCACTCCAAACACCCGTTTTGAGGTGTTTTCGTTCGTTGGAGTGTAACTTCATATCTAATTAGAGTTTGTAAATCTAATTAGATATATTTGTATGCCATTTCATTTTACATAGGAACCTCGCGTGTTATCAGGCCTCAATTCGACGTTTAGCACCCGAAATCGACACATTTCCGCGTCCGGTGAGTTCATACCACTACCCTTTTTCAATGGTTTTTCAATGTTTTCAAGGGGGAATACAAGCAAAATTACAAGTATATCTTGTACGCAGTCACATGATTTCAATTAAATGGTTTCATAATTCTACACTTTAAGAATTGAAAACCTTTTAAACAAACCGTTTTAACTTGCAGAGTTGTTTGTTTTAACCCGATTTTCAATTCTTATTATACACTGTTATATTGTGTACATGGTAATTGATTGTTCACATTTAAACTGATAGAATACATAAATCATTGTAATGTCTGTAATAAAACACTAAGGTTCGAGTGTAAAAGACAGACTCCATTAGAAAACATGAAACATCTATATGTCCTTAACAATACACCTAGGCTCGAGTGTGATAGATAAATACCATCATAACACACAAATCAATGTAATGTCCTTAATAATACACCTAGGATCGAGTGTAAAGGACCATAATCATTAAATAACACCTAGGTTCGAGTGTAATGTCCTTAATAATACACCTAGGGTCGAGTGTAAAAGGACAACCATCATTAAATAACACCTAGGCTCGAGTGTAATGTCCTTAATAAAACACCTAGGCTCGAGTGTAAAGGACAGGTACGTAGAATATATTCAGTTGTAAATACTACTTTCCTAGTCGAAAAGTAAAGAGTAATCTTAATGATTGGAGACACGTCCTTCTAACACTTCCATGGCACGAGATAGTGGGGGACCAACCCTGTAACCAGAATCTCCGTTCGTAGGAGAGCGTGGCTTGAGTGTATAGATCTATACGGGACTGACAATCCCACACCTGGCTGCTAGCTACAGCCGAACCGAAAGGTTCAAGGGTGACGAGAGTCATAAAAAGGATATTGACCATGGTTCGAGTCATATCTAGTCTGAGTATGGTTAAGGAATCGCAATCTAGATTATTAACGTTTCAGATTCTTTTACTAGCTTTATGTACGTAGTAAAGCTAATGTACATTTAGGGATTGCAGATACACACACAGTCAGGGAAACATGGGGTTTTCTTGGGGAGAACACTGAACATAAACAAAACCGGTAAAGATATACACACAGTCAGGGAAACATGGGGTTTTCCTGGGAAGGACACCGAACATAGTCAGAAACTAGTAACAGTTCACACACACAGTCAGGAGAACATGGGGTTCTTCCTGAGTAATAGTAGTACGAAATTAGAGAAGTGTAATAAGTTAAACAATTGAATTACATTTCACAAGAACAATCATGTTTTAATTAAACATCGTTTACTTTACTTTCGGATTTGGAAACTAACTTTACATAAGAAAATATGGGATTTTCTTGGATAACTACTTTTCAGGAAAACAAAGGAACTCGTACATTTTCAGAAAAACTAACCGCTTATGAACTCACCAGCTTTATGCTGATTTTTAAACCGCTTGTATTCTCAGGTCCAAGTTAGACAGGTACCCGAAGATCCTTTTGTGTGAAGACGGAGTTCTCAGAAGACTCATTTTGTATTGTTCATATATACTATGTATCACTTGTATAACTTATGCTTTTGAAACAAATGTAAAACTTTCATATATGTAATGTAATGGTTGATTTACTTTACTTACTATGTACATTGGATTTGATACTCTACTTGGAGTCAACCCCGGAAATGTTTCCGCCTTCGGTTTTCGGGGTGTGACAAATATGATTTGAACTGCTCGTGTGCTTTAACTGTAGACACAACAGCTCTCCATTCGGATCTTAAGCCATTCAGAAAAGTGACCTTCTGCTCAGTAAGCTTCCTTTCGATATCATGTTTAATCATCTTGCTGAGAAGATGATTGAAGCGATCAAACGTCTGTGTAACAGACTCATCAGGAATACAGCTCTCACAGCCGATCCCAGATTTCTTTAGCAGTACTGCAGGAACTCACCAATCTAAACGTATTCGACTGAAGAGCGAATTGAATTAGTCTCAATGCTTTGATGTTGCACTCAAACTTCTCCTTTTCGTCCTGAGCGAGGTCTTTCACATCTTTTAACAAATCATTATACTCCTTTTTAGTTTTAATAATTGTGGATGTTCCTGAATGAGCAAATGGTCCAGACACAATGGCAGCCCGTATTAGATACCCATTATCTTCAGATCCAATGACATAGTCTTCGAAATGATGTGCCCAAACCTCGTAATCTTGAGTGTAAAGAATTGGAATCTTTGTTGTTGATCCAATATTGTTTGAGATGTTGATAGGATTGGATTGAGAATCATCCATGCTTGATCGTTTAACCTGTTAAAAGATCAGACTTGTAATATGTAATATTAGGGAAAAACGAATAAATAATGAGATACGTCAATTATGGAGTGATGGCTCAATAAATATCAGTTAATGCGGAATAAACCCTAATCACTTCTATCACAAAAGAGATGTGTATGAATTACACAGCCTCCTGCTCTGATACTAATTGATGAGATATAAATCTCTTTGATCGTTTAGATCTTACACAGGTTCGGCAAAACAATTTAAGAAAAGTAATAAACAAGAGATGGAATCAACAGTATGCTTAATGATTCAAATGATTCAAGCCTCAACAGAGCTCGACTAAGAACTTCCGCTGTAGAGGCTTTAGGGTTTACAAAAGATAAAAACGATGGACGCTATTAAAATTATCTCTAAAATCTTATGTACTAAGATGCATGCGAGCATATATAAATACTCAAACCCTAACACATAAATCACGGATGGACAGGCCCAATCCGGATACAAAATAGGGCTAAGAGACGAGCCCAAGACGCAACACCATACACCCAATTTTTTTTTAAATTCCCAATCCTAGTTACTTTAGGCAAAAGTGGAATTGATGCAATCCCATGAAATTACACTTTACGCCCTTGCTAAGAAGTTAGTGGAGCGTGTATGGTTTACCGATACACTAATTGGTTCTAAGAAAAGGTGGTAAAGGGTGATTCATTGTTTGTCATAGTTCGATGGAGCGTGTGTGGTTTACCAGCACATTGAATAGGTGATTGTAACAATGAAGGCACCATGTAGATTTGCATGGTTATTCACACCCACTTTGTGATCCTCGGCATCCCAGTCACAAACGAGAGGGGCATATTGAGATTTAAACATGCCATTGAACGGTTCAATGAATCTCCAAGAAAATCTAGGAATTCTCAATGCATTTAAAACCTAAGTCTATGTTTTTCATGATGAAGAATTAGTGAATTGTCATTCACTTACCTCCAAATTATTTGCATGTTGGATTACGGCATCCCTTTTCTAATATGTGAATAATGTTGTTGGATCCTAGCCCTAATTTTTCAATTTGGGTGTTTAATTAGGGATTCAATTCTAATCAATCTTTGTCCTTTCTATTTGTAGATGTCTAACGCAAACAACACTGCTGCTAGCTCATTCACGCTAATGAGCCTTTGTCAAAAAGTGATTTTCGATGGATCGAACTTTAGCGAATGGATAAGATACATTCGCACAAGCGTGCGTTACGAGGAAAAAGAGTATGTTCTCGATGAGAAGCTCGAGAAGATCAATCCTGAAACTGCTACTCCCAAAGAGATGGCTGTCTTTGAGACCCATGAGCGTGATGAAACAAAAGTCCATTGCATCATGATAGCCACAATGAACTCCGAATTCCAAAAGTCCTATGAGGACATGTATCCCTACGAGATGCATATAGACTTGATGGAGAGATATCACCAAAGCGCGAGGCAAGAGCGCTATGAAATCATGAAGAATATGAGCACTGCTAAAATGGGAAGTGGAGAATCTCTAACCGTGCACTTGCAAAAGATGCAAAGGTATGTTGATCGTCTTCGCAAGTTGAATGTCAACTTTGGAAAAGATTTGGCTATTGACATTGTTCTTCACTCCTTGCCCTCATGCTACAACCAATTTAGGATGACCTACCACATGAACAAGGAAGAGGTCACCCTAAGCAAACTCCAAGGGCTCCTAAGGACTGCTGAGAGCAACCTAAAGGACAATTCTATTGCACCAACTCCTAATCCTCCTACTACTATAGTTTTGGCAATTGGGCAAAGAAGGGGCAAGAAGAGGAAGGCTCCATCAAAGAGCCACCACAAGGGAAAGTCCCAAGACGGTTCCTCTTCTAGTGGGACCAAAGTTGATCCTGCTAAGCCCAACTCTAACCCAAAGGATGCAGAGTGCCATCATTGCCACAAAATAGGTCATTGGAAGAGAAGCTGTCCGGAATATCTGCAAGCCATCAAGGATGGAAAGATCAAGCCATCTTATGCAAGTATATACACTATTAAATCTAATGATTCATCTCATGCTATTTCTTGGGTTCTTGATACAGGATGTGGTTACCACATTTGTTCTGATTTGCAGGGGCTAAGAAGAAATAGGGATGTGGAGCATGGAATGATAAATCTAATCATGGGAAACAGAAGATCGTTGCTTGTCACCAAGATTGGAGTGTATTCTTTAGTGCTTAGTAATGGATTAGGTTTAGATTTAAATAATTGTTGCTACTCGCCAGATATGGCAAGAAACATCATTTCTTTTCATGGTTTGTTTATACAAGGATTTAGATAATCATTTAATAATGAGAATGGTTCTATTTATGCTTATCTAAATGGTGTTTTATATTTTTAAGCAATGCCTTGTAATTGAATTTATCAAACTGTTATGGTTGTAGATAACCTAGGAAATGATGTGTTGTGTATGGATTCTTCCAATAGTATGGATAAAGCATCTTTGTGGCATTTTCGTCTTGGACATGTTAACAAGAAGAGCATAGCCCAACTCCAAAAGGATGGAGTGTTGGAGTCATTCGACCTTAGGAAAGATGACACGTGCGGATCTTGTTTACTTGGAAAGATGACCAAGTCACCCTTCACTGGCACTTGTGAGAGGGGTGAGGGTTTATTGGATCTCATACATACCGATGTATGTGGATCCTTTACATCCACCACAAAGGATGGAAACCGCTTCTATGTCACTTTTACCGATCACTATAGTAGATATGGGTATATTTACTTAATCAAGCACAAGTTAGAAACGTTTGAAAAGTTCAAAGAATTCAAGCAAGAAGTGGAGACTCAATTGGGCACGAAAATCAAGATGCTTCGATCCGATCGTGGAGGAGATTTCTAGTCTTGAATTCCATGACTATCTCAAGGAATGCGGAATAGTTTCAGAATTGATGCCACCTAGGACACCACAATTGAATGATGTGGCAGAAAGGCATAATCGAACCCTGTTAGACATGGTTCGTTCTATGATGAGTCATGCTTCACTACCTATCTCATTCTGGGGGCATGCCTTAGAGACTGCTGCCCATATTTTTAACTGACTCCCTACAAAGAAGGTTGCCAAAACACCTCACGAAATGTGGACATGGAAAGCTCCCTCATTGACACATATCAAGGTTTGGGGTTGTGAAGTTTTCGTAAGACGAGATACTCACGATAAGCTCGAACCTCGTAGTAAGCGATGTATATTCATCGGCTACCAGTAGAGATCCTTTGGATATCTTTTCTATAGACCGAGTGACAATGCTGTCTTCGTTGCGAGAAGAGGGGTTTTTCGAGAGCGGGAACTCATAAACCAAGGAGATAATGGGAGGCAAATTGATCTCGAGGAGATTCAATAATCGACCAATGAAGGAACTGTTGGGTTTTGAGCATTCTAACACTCCTATGGTGTACATGCAACCCTATAAACCTTAGATCTATGTTTTCTCTATAATACATGCAAATAAGAACTTTCCAAGGCTTTAATGCTAACTAGCATATTATGAAGCACTTGTACTACAAAGTACTAGTTAGATGACATACCTTTTGATGTAGCTTGATGTCTTCAAGCTTTAAGAGCTTAGCCCCAATAGTGTGTAAGCCTCAAGTGGAATCACAAATCACCAAAATACCTTGGAAGATTCTAGAGAATATGGATACGTGGTTCTCTCTAGTGAAATTGGCTAGCCCTTCATAGTGTACCCACACTAGTGCCAATTTCACCAACCAAGGACATCTTTATATAGTGTGGAGGATTAGGGTTAAACCCTAATACCCATGACCTTTCATTTCCTAGGATCCATGGGTTAAACACTCCATGGACTATCCATGAAAGCTTAGCCCAACCTAAATGAACTTGGCCTATTCCATATATATAAGAGTCCATATTTAATTAGTTCCTTATGATCACTTAATTAATTATAAATTAATTCTTGATCAATACTAATTAAATAATATGATTCCATAATAATATATTAGAACTTATAATATATTAATATGTAATCATAAACATACTATTCTCAAAAGATTATCCATATAAATTGTGTCGGTGAAGTGCAACCCAAATGGACCATGTCGGGTCGGGTCAAGTACATACCAAATATAGTTATGGACTTAGACATTAATCCAATAGTCTCCCACTTGGATAAGTCTAAAACTATTATTGCGTATGACTTCAAACCTAACTAGCAATCGTAGCTCTTAAAGCCGCTGTTGAACTCTGATCTTGTCAACGAACTTGTCCATTAGATAAGGGATCATATATTCCTCCATTCTAGATATCATATGGACTGAGACATGGATTATAATCATTCTCTCTGTCCATTTGTTGTTTCTTGATTTCCGATTTATGACGACTGACTAATTTAACAAATCAAATTAGTCCTTGCCCGGCCGAGCACTTCCATTTGTCATCATCAAATCATCGAGGGGCCCACAGATATCGCTTTTATCTCGAAGGCAAAAGGAATGGATAAACTTCAACTCATATGGCTTGTTCTACTACTTGTTGAATCATACACAAAGGCACACTTTATAGCACCAAGTTACCAAATGCGTTTTTGTGCAATCAATGTACAACCAACTCATAGTAACAACTCATATCTCTAGGTTTGAAGAATATAAGATATTATCGTCTCATGATCACTCATGATTAAAATCCATGAAGTGATTCCAATGAGCGCGAGTTGAATCTAATACTCAAAACTTATGAGCACTAATGAGTGTTGTAGCCCTTTGTCCAACACCTTAGACCTCTACAAGCCAACCCATGACAGTCTTAATTCATATCTACTTCCAACATATGACCGACTATGGATGGTTTGAATAACTTAGTTATTCCGGAAGAATAACCTAGTTTATTCGGGAAGTCAAAACATGCAAAGTGAAACACAAGAATAATTGAATCCAATATGGTATCAAAACCTATAAACATAAATAAAACACCTTTTATTTATCACCATATGATTACACATTATTCATTGTATACTGTTTTAGCTATCAACTTTATTCTTGAATTTAAAACAATAGTTGTCCCATGCTCCAAGCATGTACACTATGTTTTTTTTTTCTAAACACTAGTCATGCCACACACCAAGTATGCATACTATGTTTGTCTATGATCTTTACTTTGTGAACTAGATCAATTGAACATAACTTCAATGATTCTCTTTTCACACTCCCAAATCCTTACTGCAAATGCAAGAATTCCAAACTCATGCCATTTACTGAAATCTGTTAAATTCTAAACTTATATGCATTAATCCTCTTGTAATGATTATGAACAAAGTCATAAAGACTTGACAAAAAACATTACAGAGCATTCCAAAGGATATCAACTCCTTGGAAACATCCTTCTTGCATTAAGTTTCCTTAATCTTACACAGATTGAAAATTCTAACTTTGAAACATTTCCAGATTCCATTTTGACTATCACTTCTGAACAAGAGTTGCCTCCTTACAGATTATGTCAATATGGTCCTTCCAGAATTATCATTATACTTCCAACTATCCTTGAGCAACCAATCTATGCTAAACCTTAGATTGTCCTCGACAATTGTTTAATCCTTTTAGTCATTTGGAAAATTTTAGAAAGGATGAATATAGCACATGTAATCGATCCTATATCCGAAGCATATGGGACACGATTCATGATGTCTCACATAAAGACTAAACCAGTCTTTTTCCATAATATTTCCATTTCAATTTGCCGAGTTCTCATAATTCAGATTATGAAAAGGGATGTCGTAATCATAATCGAATTTTAGAACACAAATAATGGACCCATATACAGAATTTCCTTATGTTGAGCCATTCCAACATGAAATTCATATATATATATATATATATATATATATTATATATATATATATATATATATATATATATATATATATATATATATATATATCCTTGACTAAATGATTAAAACCTCACGATCTAAGCTTATAGATTTGAGATGAAGTATAATTTCCTCTCCCTTAATTATAGCAAACAACTCTTTCCTAATTGAAACCTTTTTTTTTTCTATAATTAACATTGCTAACTTGCAATACTTATCATAATTATCATGCTCCCACTAACATGATGATTATTAGCACAACACTTATGCTCCCACTAGCTTTGACATGTACTCAGAAATCAGCTGACTTTCTTACCAAAGTTCAGATTTCTGATACTAGATTGTTTTGATAAAACTTTATCAAAATCATACACCTTTCCTTAGATAGCACACTTGTGTGTCTAAACAATTATGAAGAGGGATGCCGTAATCATAATGGTTAGACCTTTTTGCCACTTCTCACAAGTCCAGGTTAGTGTGCCGGTAAACCACACACGCTCCACTAACGACTTTGAGAATCCAAATATCATAATTGCTATCTAGCTAAAATCTACTTAGTAAAAGTGTTTCCTCACCATCATTTTCATGAATCAGAGAGAAACCTTATGACACTTAGATTTAATGGTGTATGTGTTCTTATCCATGTGAATTGTCAAAACCATAGTCACAAGACAAGGATAATGACAAATCCAAACTCATATGGATTAAACTCAATCTTAACTTCTTGCCACCTGGCAGCTCAAGGGCCTGCCATTACTTCCAAGTTGTTGTGAAACACATTAAGAACTCTAAGAACCCATATGCAAAGCCAACTTTAACTGGAATGGGCACAGAATTGTTCAACACGATAGGTTATAAACCTCAAGTCGTGTGCTAGTGAAGAACTTCAGGTTCTCTTCTTGATTAGTTCTTGAGACTTTCAAGACCTTTAAGACTCCCACTGTCCTCTTGACCTATAAGACTCCCTTGTCAAACATCCAAGAGATAGTATGGATTCTAACCAAGAAAAACACTTCACACAATTGGACTAAGTTGGTCTTTGTTTTATCCAAAACATCACAACTTACCAATTTCAAATGTACAAGAGTAGAAAACTTTTACTCTTACATTTGACAAGTGTTTTAAACCTTCTTTGACACATGTCACTCAAGTTACAATCTTGGAGTATGACTCTAAGACTTGTATTGGAATGAAGTATGACTCATCTTCGTGATTTAACCACTTAAACAATTCAAGTTCCTCTTCTTAGTCATAAGAATGCACTAAGATTTCCTTAGAGAACTAACTGTGCTATGGTTTCTTAATCATTAAGATGATCACAAAAACTGATACTAAAGTACTCTCCCATCTTTTCAGATTTGAGAAACTTTTATCCTTCTGCCTAATTTGATTCTTCTTATTCGCTCTGCCTTACATTGGAACCTTTTCCAATGTCTCAGAATTACACCTAAGCTTGTAAGTATAACCATATTTAAAAAGCTTTAGTAAACTATGACGAATAGTCTTATCGATCTTTTGTGGTGGACTTGACCAGTGCACAAGAATGTTTACTCAATCCCTTAGTCCTTCACATTACTCACATATCCATGTGAACAAGTAATTTGTCTTAATTTTCCAATACTTGAAAGTTCTCATTCATCATGCTATACACTTTGCATGATTCCAAGTTCCGGTCCAATTGAGACTTGGGTGATGAGAATCTTTCCTTTATTTGGTAAATTTAGACATTACCGCAAATGAAAGAATCAATTTCATATTTCCACTCTTGCTATTAATGGAATCATATAAGCAACAATTTTTCCTCAAATGCCATTGTAAGGATATTTTTAAAATAAATAAAATCATCATATTTTTTTCCTTTTATTTTAAAAACTTTGCGGAAAAAACTATCCTTACAATCCATATGAAAACTAGTTGTTATCTATTCCTAAGCAATATCTCATAAGTCCTAAGAAGTAGCTCAAGAATCCGATCTTCAAACTATGCAATAGAAATCCATCTATGCGATCAGATTCAACATATTATTTCTTTAAGTTTCTTCACTTTTCTTTGATTCTTAAAACATCACCATGTGACCCAGTCACATTATGTATCAACAATCTCAGAATAAAAACTTAACAGAGTTAGATAGTGGACTTTACCTGAAGTAGAGTCAAACTTATTGACTTTAACAGCCTTAGGTAAATCTGGCAGCTTCGCAACCAATGCCCCTTTCTTTGGCGATATAAACATATGGACCCTTTCATGATGGTACATGGGACTATCACAGACTTAGCTTTTCTCTTTACCATTTGGTCAACCGAGTTGACTATGGCCGATCCCTTTCCACTGGGAAGAGAGAGCTTTACTGGATATCCAATGTCATCATTGTCAATGTCCATAAAGTTTTAGGAAGTTGATCTTAGCAAATAGATAATATCATTAAGGGTCTTGTCATAGTCTTTTTCATAGGTGTTCCAAAAGAACTCACTATGTGACTTAGAAAGTAGTTGAACCACCAACTTTCTCAAGACTTTGACACCCAACTCTCCCGGCTTGTCAATATGTGACTACATCTCCAAGATGTGACCACACCTAGACCTTGCCTTGCCAATAGGGCTTGAGTGACCTTAAACTTTTTCAAGAACTTGTGGGTTAGGGAGAATAATTGGAGGAGGAGAAAGAAGTATGATTTCCAAGGGACATCATCTTCATTTAGGAAAGCTTGTTTCAAGAGATCTGGGAAGATCATAAATGTCTAAACCAGACATGTTATGGGAGATATTCAAGATAGTTGATTTAAAGTCCATAATATGACACCCAATATGAAATATTAAGGCTACGACCCAACAAACTATTTTATAACTTAGAAGAGGTATGTCGTAATCCAAGCTATAAAATATTTGAAGGTAGGTGAATGAAGATTCACCAATTTCCACCAAGATAAACGAAATGTATTATTAGGTTTTAATTGGTTTTGAAACTCCTAGATCTTTGAGATTCATTGAACTTTTCAATGGCATGTTTCAATCTCGAGTGTGCCCTTCAGGTTTTGTGACTGGGATGCCGAGGATCACAAAACAAGGTGTGAAGTAACCATGCAAATTACTTGGTACCCTTAAGTGTTTACCCCTTAATCGATGTGCCGGTTAACCACACACGCTCCATCGATACTATGATAAACATTAAGTCACCCTTTACCTACCTTGTTAAGTCCAAGTTAGTGTGTCAGTTAACCACACACGCTCCACTAACCGACTTGAACAAAGTGCAAAGTGTAATTTCATGGAATAGCACCTTATTCACATTTTTCCTAAGTAACTAAGATTGGGAATTATTAAGAGTTTAGTTACTTAGTATTTTCATTAATACTTTTAATGAAGGGAGAATTATAGTCCTATCAAACCCGTTCGGCTAACGACCCTCCACCTGTCAAGCAAGCGGTGGGTGAGAGTGGACACCCATTAAGTTGCCATTTTATAGGCAACAACCTTATACCCACCTTATAGACTGGCGTCGTGAATGAGGCGTACTAGCGGTAAGACTTACTTTACTCTTATACATATATATATATATATATATATATATATATATATATATATATATTACTAACTTATAATATTATAAAGTATAAGGGTTGAATTTTAACGCTTAAAATTCTAAGGGCTAACTTGGAATTAAAGTATTCATAAGAGAAAACTTTACAAATTCCAAAACTTGAGGGCAAGTTTTGAAACTATTCAAAACTAATTAATTCAATAACTTATGTGTTTAAAGTAGTTTTAATCCAAAAACTCTTCAAGTTCCATAACTTGAGAACAAGTTATGGAAGACTTTAAACTAATAAAAGAATTAACTTTGCTTTATTTTATAAGTTATGTAATTAATTAAGGTTACACTTTTTTTATATTTATTATTTAATGAAGAGACTCTTGGTCCTCCATAACTTGAGGACAAATTATGGAGTCATAACTTCAATTAATTAGAACTAGACTCTTCATTTTGTAACCTTTGCCAACTTTTATGAGTTTTATGAAACTTAAATGTCACTTTTCATATAACTTGAGGACAAGTTACAAAAACACATTTTAGAATCAACTTTTAGATTAATTTGGATTGAAAACAACTATTTCACTCAACTTTTCTATTAATCTAAGCAACTCATAAGAACAAGATAATTCAAATCAAACTTTTTCATGTAATTAGTCTAACCCTTAAACTAATACAAAACATGAATCTATTGACAATTATCTTTGAAATTGGATTAGCATGAACATTAGCACACCAAAAACAAGTTTATAAGTTCAAAAACCTCTTAGGGTAATGTTCGTAGTCCAATTCCAGCCAAAAACCTCGAAAATATGCTGTCTGGGGGTCCAACTCGTCGAGTGCATGAACCAACTCGGCGAGTTGGATCAATTTGATCATTTTTTAGGCATGGACTCGCCGAGTCTCCTGATGGACTCGCCGAGTCTGATGATCAGACAACAACAATTTCGATTTTTTTTAAGCAGTTTTGCAAGTATAACAAGAAAACAAACCTGGCTTTGATACCACTGTTGGGTTTTGAGCATTCTAACACTCCTATGGTGTACATGCAACCCTATAAACCTTGGATCTATGTTTTCTCTATAATACATGCAAATAAGAACTTTCCAAGGCTTTAATCCTAACTAGTATATTATGAAGCACTTGTACTACAAAGTACTAGTTAGATGACATACCTTTTGATGTAGCTTGATGTCTTCAAGCTTTAAGAGCTTAGCCCCAATAGTGTGGAAGCCTCAAGTGGAATCACAAATCACCAAAACACCTTGGAAGACTTTAGAGAATATGGATACTTGGTTCTCTCTAGTGAAATTGGCTAGCCCTTCATAGTGTACCCACACTAGTGCCAATTTCACCAACCAAGGACATCTTTATATAGTGTGGAGGATTAGGGTTAAACCCTAATACCCATGAACTTTCATTTCCTAGGATCCATGGGTTAAATACTCCATGGACTATCCATGAAAGCTTAGCCCAACTTAAATGAACTTGGCCCATTCCATATATATAAGAGTCCATATTTAATTAGTTCCTTTTGATCACTTAATTAATTATAAATTAATTCTTGATCAATACTAATTAAATAATATGATTCCATAATAATATACTAGAACTTATAATATATTAATATGTAATCATAAACATACTATTCTCAAAAGATTATCCATATAAATTGTGTCGGTGAAGTGCAACCCAAATGGACCATGCCGGGTCGGGTCAAGTACATACCAAATATAGTTATGGACTTAGACATTAATCCAACAGGAACCTCTAACGCTGGCAGTCAACCCGAGGAGGAAACATCGGTTGAACCAATTGACCAATCCTTACCTCTTAGACGTTCCGAAAGAGTTAGAGTTCAACCCCAGTTGTATGGTTTTCATATCACTACCGAAGGGGACTTGTATATTAGCGATAGTACACTAGTAAATCCAGATGATCCTAACAGCTATAAGGAAGCCATGACAGGCCTGGAGTCTACTAGATGGAAAGAGGTGATGGACAGCGAGATACAGTCCATGTATGACAATCAAGTTTGGAACTTGGTTGACAATGTGCCCGGACATAAGACGGTTGGGTGCAAATGGATCTTCAAGAAGAAGACCGACATGGATGGCAATGTGCATACGTATAAAGCACGATTGGTGGTGAAGGGCTTTACTCAAACTCCCAGAGTTGACTATGATGAGACCTTCTCACCAGTTGCCAAGATAAAATCTATTAGGGTGATGCTAGCCATTGCTGGATTTCATGATTATGAGATTTGGAAGATGGATGTCAAGACCGCTTTCCTTAATTGGAAGTTGGCTGAGGATGTTTACATGGCTCAGCCAGATGGTTTTATCGATACGAACCATCCCAATAGAGTGTGCAAGCCAGATGGTTTTTTCAAAGAGTTTTGATTTGTACGAAGCAAAGATGAATCATGTGTATATGTCAAGGCCAGTGGGAGTATAGTTAGCTTCCTCGTTTTGTATGTTGATGACATACTGCTCATAGGAAACGACATCCCGACTCTGCAAGAGGTTAAGTCCTGACTCAGGAAGTGCTTCGTTATGAAGGACCTCGGAGAGGCTTCCTATATTTTGGGAATAAGGATAGTGAGAGAACGAAGTAAGAGACTAATAGGACTTAGTCGGAACACTTACTTGGATAAAGTGCTAAAACGTTCTAGTATGGAGAACTTAAAGAATGGAGAACTACCGATACAGAGTAATGCCAATGTTAGGGTGCAAAGTCATGCTTGGATGTAATGTCTTTAGGCTTTCCTCTTTGTATGTGTAAATGGGTTGAGTCTTTTCCTATAAATAGGAAGTGAGTGACTCCCATTATGTAATAGTCCATTTTGGAGTGTTAGACAAGAGATAGAGAAATTGTATACAAACCCATTTGTATAATCTTTCTAGATCTAATAAGAGCTTACAAAGATTTATTTACTCTAGGTGTTCTTGAATTTGTATGATGAATCACTAGATCTTTCCTAATTCCGCACATGTCATCAGAATCATCACCACTACAATTGGTATCAGAGCGGGTGTTCTTGATGTCATCAAGAATTGATCCTTGATGGCGATTTTGATTTGGTGATTCATTTTTTGATAATGGATCTTCATGATTAGAGTGTCTTTGTGTTCTTGAAGTCGAATTTTTCTTTGATTTCATCGATAATTCGACTTTCTCTCTCTAGAATATATTTTTGTATCACTTTCTCTCACTAGAATTTGATTCATATTCACTTTCTCTCTCTAGAAAACCCAAGTTCATATCGATTGATCAAAGATGGAAGAAACAATTTATGAAGTTTTTATGGAGGATTTTCCATGGCCATTTAGTTTTGAAGGAGTTCTCAATTGTTTTGTAACCGGGTATTTCAAACAAAATACACTCATTTCTAGTATGAAATGTGAATGTGGAAAATTCAATGGTTATCCTATTGATCATGATCATCATAAGATATTGCTTATTCGTTTGGTAACAACTTATCATGAAAGAAGAAAGAAGAAGAAAAATGATGAAGTAATTGAAGGAATTCGTCTTGATGAATGCATATATGGTGATAATGTTCTTGCTTCTTACCCGGATGTTCTTGATGTTCAAGAAAAAGGAGTTCAAGTTGATTTTCAAGATGAAAAAGTTTTTTGCTCAATTGGAGTTCAAACTGATGATATTTTGTGTTCTTGTGATTCGTTTGAAGGAATGATTCCTTATCGGAAGCCGGTGATTCAAGAAATTCACAAATATCAAACTCCAAAAGATTTGATTCAAACTCAAAATGTTCATGTTGTTGAATGTGGGTTTTTTCATGAAGTCAAGTCTTCAAGATGCAAAAAGATGAGAAAGAAAAAGAAGAAGAAGATGAATCGGAAGAAGAAGCGGGTTTACTCACAAAAATCGTCATATGTTGTGAAACCAAAATCCGTGAAGCAAATTTGGGTTCCAAAGCAACAATCTCCAAAGGTTGCATTGAATTTGAAGTCAAAACCCAAAAGTGTTGGTGGTTCTTTTGAAGATGTTCTTGGATCGTTGAAGAACACGAAGAACAAGTTGTACATCTCGCATAATGGGTGGTACAATGTTCGATTTGGAGATTTTCTCATTCCAACAAAAGAACCAAGATCTTCCAAATTTGATATGTTCATTGAAAACGGAACTCGATTCGTCAAAAAGGTAACTCAATTTCTCAAATGGATTCCAAAACGTCCATGATTTCGATTCGTGCTTTGCGTTTTTCAATTTTTGATCGATTTGTCTCATTGGATCTAATCTGTTTCAAATCCCTTTGTTAATCCAATTATTTGTGTTTAGATCAACTTAAAATCAAAATTAAACTCTTTTGAAATAAACTGTTCATCGATCCATGTTATTGATCCTAAATCTAAAATATTCGTTACTGTTCATTTCATTGATGAAGCCCATTATTTCCATTGGTAATGATCCAAAATGATCCATTACTTTTCTCAACTGATTTTAATTCCATTCATCTCTTTTTAATCGGATATTAAAATGTTGGGGTTGCAAAGTTATTCATTCATGACTTTGTAAATGTTTGACTTTTGTAAAACCCACTTGCATGTGGTGCTTTAGCCTTTAGACCCATTTGTTAGTTAGAGTGAGAGAGAGACGTGTAAACACCTCTATAAATAGTGGGTTCATACCACTTGTAGAGGTGTGCTTGAGAGATGTAGAAGTGAGTGTGTAAGTGTGTGTTAATTATGTAGTCTAGATCTAGATCCTTTTTGTAAACACCATATACATTCAATATATCTCTTAAACATCCAAATCACCATGTTCAATTGTACAAGCTTTAATTCCGCATGCCAAACCATGTTCTATGTCACTAAAATTGGTATGAGAGCTTGGTTTTCAAGATCAACGTAACTTTTGAAGAATGATTCTCGGTTTGGCAAATTTTGTCGCAATTTGATCAATTTTGGTGAGTCTCTCTCTATGATCTCTCTTAATTTCATTGAATCGTGCGTTGCGTTCTTGATTATTCGATCGCTTTGACTTGTTGGATCAAATTTAATTGAAAAATCCATTTGTTGTGATCCAATATTTTTTTTCATTGATCAAAGCCCAAGCAAATCTCATATTTGTTTGTTTGATTCAATCATAAATTTCCAAGAGTTCAATTTAATCAAAATTTGGCCAAAAACAATCGGTTACTGTTCGTAGTTCAATAACCAAGTCCAAAAGAATTAAATCAATTGAAAATCATTCAAAGCCCAATTGATTTTGATCCATTACTTTTACTGTTCATCCAATCCAAGATTGAGCCCCAAATTCACTAATTGTTCGATATCTTCTATCAGATTCGCTTTCATCGTTTTTTTTTTTTTGAAGCGATGTTCTCATTTGATTAAATTGTGAGTATCGATCTCTTATAAGTATAGTTTCATGTTTTTCAAAAGTTATTGATAAACAACTCTTTTGATCGATTTAATTGGATTAATAACAAATCGATGTTAATTTTACTTACTTTTTGTTCTCAATTCATACTTAAGACGAGTTGATAGATCAATTGTTTTTCTCTTATTCTGAACAATGTTCTATCTGATCTTGAGTTAGATCGGATTTTTTTTGTCGATTGTTGGTATTGAGTTGGAATTGACTGATTTTGAGAAAGAAGATAAAAATAACGATTGATCATGTTCGATTTTACAAATGATCAAAATTATTGATGGTCATTGTGATGTCGATTCAAATGATTTTGGGGTCACCGTAATGCAGTAACGAATGTGGTGATTTTCATTCAATTTTTGATTCTTGGAAGTCCATTTAGATGTGTTTATGAAATGTATTTGGGATCGAATTGAGGAACTTGGTTTAGAAGTTGACTTTTTGAAGTTCATTTGCTGGGTTCGCACATGTTGGAGTCCTAATGATTTTGGAGTTTGATTTCTAAGGGCTATTGATAATTGAAAAACGAAGACTGTGAATGGATTTGAAGTTAATATTTGAAGAATCGAAATGGGTGTGGTGATCAAAGTCTTTGAGTTAATTGTGATTCAATTTGGATTTAGCACTAAAAGCGAAGGAAGTGTTATTGAAATTTTCATTTTTTTATGATGATTTCGATTGTATGATGCGAATTTGTGTTCCATCAATTACAGTTCGCATAAGGCTTTGATGTGTGCTGTTGATTTTGAGTTCACATATGAATCTTGTTTGGGTTCGTATCTGCAATGTTGGTTCAGTTCGCATTTGGAGTCAAAATGAGAAGTCATCTCATTTATGATTCGTATTTGGTATGAATTCAGTTCGCATTTGGTGTTTAGATCGTCGTTTTTTGAGAATCATTGAGAAAATGTGCGAACGGTCAAAATGCGAAATCAAAAAGTAAGGAACATGCAAAATCCTTTACAGTTAAATGAGTGGGGAAGAAAGCAAAAAGTTTCAGATTTGACCCCTTATAGTTTTGCGAAATGCCACAAGTAGTCCAACTTCACATGTTTGGAGAACAAAAGGGAAGAAAATTCGAAAACAGTCCCTGGAGTTTCGCATTTTTGGAAATACATACCCAACTTCGCAAATGACAATAAAAATTTTGAGAAATGGGAATATTTTCGAATCTGGTCCCTGCAGTTTGTGCGAATTTACACATAATACCCAGTTTCGCAAATGGGAGTGTGTTTCGTATATTTGACTATTTTAGGCGCAACGGGTCACTGCAGAATTTTGAAATTGATAATTTCTACCCATTTTTGAGAAATTTTGTCAAAGGCAATCCGTGAACGACAATAAAAATTGAATATTCTTTTGGTTTTCCGGATTGAAGCTCAAAGTTTATGCCACATGTTATGGGGGAGTTTTAACATGAAAAATTCCGAATAAAGCACGTTCTTTTTCCTTTGGTGTTTTATAATCAAATTTCGATTATAAAAAGGGGGAGAAGTTTTATATGGAAATTCGAACTTGAATTTTTCATATTACGTGGATTTGAAGACCGAAGTGATCTTGGAGTTTTGAAGCTACGAGATGATGTAATTGGATGTTCGGAAGTGATGTGTTCGAAATGGGTTTGGAATTATTGAAGATTTTTTGGGTGTGTTTTTATGCGCAACTTTGGGTGATTATTTGGAGTTTGGAATACTCTTGATCATTCGTTGCTGCTCGGATTGTATGGTCTCACGTCCCGGAGCCCAAATTGAAGAGTCATGGAAGAATTGAAGATTGAAGTTCGTTTCGACATGTGTCACCTTTGAGGCTCGAACCGCGTAGTGCTTGATTTTGGAAGATTTGAAGTGGGTCATTCATTCCTAACTTTGAGGGGGAGAATGTTGGGGTTGCAAAGTTATTCATTCATGACTTTGTAAATGTTTGACTTTTGTAAAACCCACTTGCATGTGGTGCTTTAGCCTTTAGACCCATTTGTTAGTTAGAGTGAGAGAGAGACGTGTAAACACCTCTATAAATAGTGGGTTCATACCACTTGTAGAGGTGTGCTTGAGAGATGTAGAAGTGAGTGTGTAAGTGTGTGTTAATTATGTAGTCTAGATCTAGATCCTTTTTGTAAACACCATATACATTCAATATATCTCTTAAACATCCAAATCACCATGTTCAATTGTACAAGCTTTAATTCCACATGCCAAACCATGTTCTATGTCACTACAACAAGAATAGGGACTTTAATGCTCTTAAGACCTTCTCCACTCCAGATATGAGGTAGCAACCTCATATCTATCCTTCAAACTCAAGATGCCATAAATCTAAGCTTCCCACACAACCCCAAAATGCAGAATCTAGGAGAACACAGCCCAATAATGAGATATTACCTCAAAATGAAGCCTCCAACAGCAAGAGATCCGAATCCAAACAAAGCCCCTTGATCCACGCCTCTTCTCCTTCAAGATTTCTTCAACAAACACTTCCCCAAGCTCCAAATGCACTCCAAACTTCCACAATCACGCTTTCTAGGGTTTAAGGACTTCAAGGGAGATCAAAGAGGCTGGGAAGAGGATATAATGTTCTTTAAATAGGGCTGATTCCCCGGATTTAGGGTTTTCTCCACTCAGCAGCTACTCGCCGAATCCATCTTTGGACTCGCTGAGTAGGCCACTTGACACGCGACCAAAGTCGCGACTCTACTCACCGAGTCCATCCATGGACTCGCCGAGTTGCCCTTCAAAATTACACTTTTAGCCCTTCAACTCTACCCTTGATATTCCGGGATGTTACACGACTTGCCCTGGAGACCTTAGGAGGATTTATATCAATGGGATCCTCTTGGGATCCAACTTCGTTATTGTCTCCATGTTCATTTGAAACATATGGACTTGATGCATCTAAGTAGGTAGAGATGGTGGATGTGAATAAGCCTGCGGGGGATCCAAGGAGTACCGGAGTCTTTTGAGAAAGTTCGGTATTCATCACTTCTGTATCCATCCACATTTTCCGGTTCATGATGACTTTGGGAGTCAAAGGAAGAGGAGTCTGTTGATGATTCTACAATCATGTGTTTGCAAGTCTTGGAGGGATTTTCACCTTTCCTACCTATGTTGTGGGGGCGATTCTTAGAAGAGACAATTTGCTTAACACACTTGGATATAGGTTGAGAGGATCTTTCAGTAAGAGGGACTGAGGTTGAAGTAGGAACTACGGTTGCAGTAGGAACAACGGTACTTGAAGGACCATGGGGTTTTGAAGAAATAACAATCACCTGACTGGGATGAGGTGGGGAGGAATGGTATAGGTCAATACCATGTGTAGCCTCTGTGTGATCAGTGACTTCTTGGGTTTCAACTCCAACAGATATCAAGATGTGTATAGGAAATCGCTCAATGGTCCAAAAATTGATTTATCTTTTGAAAGAGTGTACCTTTTTAAGTTGCTTGTGGCAAAGAGATTGGTGTCCGTACCCATCTCAAGCTTCGCATCTTTGTGAAGGTCTAAGATGCAGAGAGACCAAAAGCGTGCAAATGTGAGTTCAGTAGGGTCTTCTCTTGGGTTCTCGTTGGGAACATATTATAGAAAATCATCCCAGAGAATTTGTCCATAGTTGACTGCATTCCCAGTGAAGATGCTCCATACAATCTCTAGCAGTTTAAGTCCCTGTTATCAGTGCCTCCGGTTCTGCCAGAGAAACTCTGGATCACAAAGTGACAAACATATTACCACACTATAGGGAGTTGATTTTTCTTGAACTCCCTAATACCCTTCAATTTCTTTTGATACCCCATATGGTATAGGGTTGAGATGATGTCATTAGTGCTGTGAGAGTAGACTTTTGTTGAGGGAAAAACACGATGATTAATTGCATCCAAGAACTTGGCTTTAGTCAGAATAACTAAAGAATCGTTGATCAAATTCAAATGAACTTATTGAGGGTTTGAGTTTGGGCGAAAGGCAGAGAAGGCGCATTTGAACAAGGTTGGTAGTGGAACGACGTCAGTGAAGGAGTTGAAGGAACCAAATGGTGGATGTGAGGACAAGAACTTGATCATCAAACGAATTTCCTCATTGTAGGATGGATGATCTTCAAACACAGCTCGAAAAATGATCGGTGCTATCGATGGAGACTGATTCCTGTTTGTTGAATCGGAAACAGTTAGTCTACCAGACCCAAAAGCCTTTGACTGCTTCTTCGAGATACCAGATTTCACCATTTTTTAAGGAATTTAGGAACTTGCAGAAAACAAAGTGCGTGGAGGTAAAGAAGAGAAAGATCGTATTTGAGGGTTCAGAAAGCATAAAGCTTACTTGGGAGGGAAAAAGGGTTTATAAGGAAGCAAATTTCAAAAGTTTATTTGATTTACCCTATATTCAACTGTTAATGGTAAAAACCCTTGGGTTTTAACCATTATCAGCCACATATAATTAAATCAAAATTAAGATAATTATTTTATTTTTTAAAGAAAAAGAGACATTTAATGAGTGCCAGGTCCATCACTGCAAGTTTGAAGATCGTGTGGTGAGCATGTAGAAACCATTGAATAAAAAGAGGAAATTGAAACGGATTAGATAGTTGGGGGCTATGAGAAGTGATACGTTAAGAAAAAATATTTTTTAAAAGCTTGCATTTTTGGAAAAGAGATTTATTTGTCATTTAACATGAAGTAGGTCTGACACAAAAAAATGCCTTTTAAAAGGGGACTGAAACGTTGTATGCTACAAAAGAATGTTTTTTGTATATAATGAAGAATTTTTATTAAATGAAGACCATTAAATAGCACACAATATTATCAGTAAATCTATGAGGTGGTTGAGATCGTTTTATGACTGCAGTGGAAGGCAGTGTTACTTCGGTAGCAAGATATGAAAAGAACACTTGATAAAAGATTAGAAACAACAAACAATAAAGACCCAAGGAATATAAGTATAATATATGGTTGCGGTATACAGAGTATACTGAAACGATCTATGATAGATATATTTCTCTAGGACCGCAACGGTGACCAAAAGTGGTATGTGGTACCTATCAATTCAAGAAGAATTGCGGTTCAGGATTCATCATCCCTAGCATTTGTAGAAAATTGTTGAGTTTTGTTGCATCCAGTGCCTTTGTAAACACATCAGCAATCTCTTTGTGAGTATTATGAAAAATCGTTATGGCACTCTCTGAATCACAATAAATCGGTATCTGCAACATTTTGTATTTGTAGTCCATCAGTTGGGTTTTCATTCAGAATACTTGAGAACAGCAGTTGGTTGCGGCCACATACTCAACGTCTGTGGTAGACAAAGAAACAAAATTTTGTTTTCTTGAGGGCCATCTGACCATTTTTCCACCAAGAAATTGACAACCACCGGAAGTACTCTTTCTATCAAATCTGCATCCGGCATGATCCGCATCTGTGAAGACTTGAAGGCTGAAATCATTTCCTGCAGGGTACTAGAGGCCTAGAGCTTTGCTTCCTTTCAAGTATATGAGGATTTGCTTGACTCCGGTTAAGTGTGATACTTTAGGATCGGCTTGGTACTTGGCACATAAGCATGTTGTGAAGTAAATATATGGGTTGCTTGCGGTGAGGTACATCATAGAACCAATCATTCCTCTATAAGTTTTATGATCCACTGATTATCTGGAAGGATCAACATAAATCTTATATCCAAAGGCCATAGGAACCTTGGCTGAGGAACAATTGTCCATTGTATATTTCTTCAACAGTTCAGAGGTATACTTTTCCTGATGAATGAATATCCCTTGAGGGACTTGTTTCACTTGGAATCCTAGAAAGAAATTGATCTCTCTATTCATGCTCATTTGGAACTTTTTAGTCATGAGCTTTGCAAATTCATCTACTATACCCTGATCTGTTGACCCAAATATGATATCATCCACATAGATTTGTACAAGAATAAGGTGATTGTTGTTTGCCTTTCTAAATAATGTGGGGTTAATCACTCCCATTTTGTATCCGGACATGACAAGAAACTCGTAGAAAGTCTCGTACCATGCCCTCGGTGCTTGTTTAAGACCATAGACTGCTTTCTCAAGCTTGTAAAAATAATTTGGGAAATCTTGACTTTCGAAGCCTGGAGGTTGTTATAAGTAAACCTCTTCTTTCAATTCACCATTTAGGAAGACACTTTTTACATCCATTTGATGTACTTCGATATTTTTGTGTGTTGCATATGCTAAGAAAATGCGTATGGCTTCGATCCTGGCTACAAGGGCATAAGTTTCATCATAGTCAACACCTTCCAGTTGACTATAACTCTTAGCAACTAATCTTGATTTGTTTCGCACAACCGCACCGGATTCATCAAGTTTGTTTTTGTACACCCATGTTGTTCCAACAATAATGTGACCTTTTGGCTTTGGTATATATATATATATATATATATATATATATATATATATATATATATACATATATATATATATACATATATATATATACATATATATATATATATATATATATATATACATATATATATATATATGACCATAATTTTCTTCATTTGTTCTCTTCTAACCACAAACACACAATTCTCTCTCAAGTATTATCAACCAAAACCCCCCTCTCTCCTCAAGAACATGCGAAATACTCCTAGAAACTTGTAAGAATTACACTTTGATCTTGAAATCATCTTCCAAACACCTCCAATCTTCACACTTTGGGCTGTAAACTCAAGAATACTTGGTGTTCTTAGGCTGTGAACACCCAGCTGGCTGTGAACCCTTCTTGCGGCCTTAAAACTTGCTTCTAACACCATTATTTGTAAGTCATACTTACAGGTTAGATCGATTTCCTGTCATTCTTATGATAATAGTCATTAATAGAATACGTATAAGTTACATAAATTGCTATTTAGGCCTTATTTTTGTCCTGAGATCTAAATAGTGGAAAACATCCTAAACTGAACCTTCAGTCGAATCACCTGCAAAATGGTGAGTTTATACCCCTATGTTTTAATATTTTTCACTATTTTACCTGGGGGGGGGGGGGGGGTACAAGTCTAAACACAAGGATATTGTGTTTACGATAAATGGTTTTTTCTTTAATATTGTTAACTTTTTTAAATATTTTATAAACCCCTTTTCAATTTATATTTTGTATAAATCATATTTATATGTATATAATTATATAAATAAGATTTAAAGGGCTTAGGACTAATGATTTGCCTTATTTCCTTTTCCTTTTCTGGATGTGAGCTTAGGGTAAACTTATTTGTCCGATTGCCGTTTAAAATTTTAATTATACATATCTTGTATATATGTATGTATATAAAAGTCAGTTCAACCGGATTTCATATTCCTTTTGTAAATTGTTCAGCAAAGGTAGTGCATTCATGAATATCGCATGCTTAACAGAACACATATATAAATTGTAATAAGTATAACTTATGGGTTAGTTCATGAGAACATTCGTCTTAATCATGTAAACGAAAAGTTACAACTTTAATTACAAAAAGGTTTTTCATGGTATTATTGGTAAAATCGTCAAATCACTCAATTTGTGAGACATGTCTTTGTGTACTTATCTAAGTACCAAGGGAAGTCTAGACTTATGAACCAGAGTCTCCTGGAAGGAGAGCATGAGTTTGTGTATAGATCTATATGGGACTGACGATCCCGCACCCTGACTATTTGCTACAGCTGCTAGGTGAAAATGTCACGAGTGTATTAATAGAGAAACCCCATCATATTAGTATGGTTAAAAGTACTCGCATGGGATAAACTTACGATTCTTTTACGTAGTAACATACTTTTCTTAAACAGTCTCAAGGGATATTAACTATGCGGTTACTTTGTATATACCATAGGTTAGATAAAACTTAAGCTCAGTAGACAGTGGAATGAGTGACTTCTGCCTTACTTCCTGTTCCTTGTTTGGTTGTGGGCTTAGGGCGGATTCACCCATTAAACTGTCTGTTCGATCTCGGTTATATACAACTCGTATGTATTAAGTGATCATAGGAGGGTACTATCGTCGTATTAGGTTTTCAGGGTAAACAAGTCTTTATTCAATTTAACTTATCAATTAAACTAGATATCATTAAAGTAAGTATAATGACTATACTTGTGCTTTTCGATATTGGAACAACATAGACTACCAGTCGATTTTATAGAAAATATAGGATTTTCTATGGTAAGCATCGTTCTTTTAAGATAAATAGTTTTCGATAGATCTTTTTGAAAGCAATACCATTTATTATCAAAATCAATGTTTCACAATAGAGTTAGTGAAACTAGAAACTTATCTGTAAAAAGTTTAATATGTATTATTAAACTAGTATAAAATATAGGACCTTAAATGGTTAATTCTATAATTCCTTAGTTTATATATGAGAGTTATATATAATTAATATACGATAGACAGTGAAATGTGTGACTTCCGCCTCATTTCATGTTCTTTGTTTGGTTGTGGGCTTAGGGTAGATTCACACAGTTAACTATCCGTTCGATAGTAGATTATATATAGCTAGTATAAGCTAAGTGATTATAGAAGGAACTATTGTGGTTACCAATTTACTAAAGAAAATATATGATTTTCTTAAAGAATCTTTTCATTAAATGATAAAGAACTATTACAGTTAACTCCATAAGCACCTAGTGAATACGTCAGAGTTATATACAATGAGGATCTAACAAACAATCGAATGTGTGACTTCCGCCTCATTTCCTGTTCCTTGTTTAGTTGTGGGCTTCGGGCAGATTCACACATTCGATTGTCTATTTGATCTGGGTTGTATATAACTTGTATTCATTAGTTACTCATAGAAGGAATTGTAAGAGTCATTTTTACTTATCTCTCATCACATCAGAAAATATATGATTTTGTGGAGGAACAGGCGAACATTTCCAAAAGAACTTAGAGTATACTTTTTATAACAAAAATGTTTATGAACTCACCAGCTTAAATGTTGATCTACTCTTTCAAAATAACTTGTATTCTCAGGAATCCGGTAGACAGGTAAACAGGTATTCTCCCGGAGCTTTTGAAAAGACAGCCTAGCTCCACGCTGCGTCTTTTGTCTTTTACTATATCTATTGTTGATGTCGAATATCTAATGTATGAACACCTATGTAAAATCTAATACATTATTAATGCAATTGTTGTTATACTTTGATTACTATAATGTATGTTTTGTGATACTTGACATGACGTCCTCCGCCCCCGAATGTTTCCGCCGTTTCAGTTTGGGGGTGTGACACATTCTGGGAATAGTGGGCCATTTTATCTGTTTTGGGCAATTGGTGTTATGGTAGGGCCTTATTGGGCCAAGAGGCCTATTAATGATTTTGGGCATGGTCTTTGGGACCATTAATAAAGAAAGGACGTTTAGGTCTTTTTGGAAGGACTTGGGGTTTGGGTTTCCCTTTGACTATGTGATGTCCTAACATCGATTAATTTTATGGTTCAACACGGGAGGTTACAGATAGTTAGGAGAGTAGTTTTTGGATTCTTCGGACAGAGGTGAGTCTCCTCACCATACAAATGGTTCTAAGGCACCAAAGTTGGCCCATTTCTTGATATGTACAGTCCTAGCTGAAATTGTATTATTTGGCATGATAGTTGGTATGAGCTACGTAATATGCTAGTAGTATGTGTGGTATTTTTGTATGGAAGACCATGTGAGAGCCTATGACACTTGGATGTAAGACCATGTGGAGAGCCCATGTGTTTCCTATCAAAGACCATAGGAGAGACCATGACACTTAGGTGTAAGACCATGTGGGGAGCCCATGACATCCTGGAGTAAGACCCTCGGGATGAGCCCATGACCTCCTTATCTTTTGTATGCATGACTTGTGTGATATGTATATCTGTTTTAGCTAGTATGATATGTGGTATGTGGTTTGTGTGTGGGTATGCTCTAGGGAACTCACTAAGCTTTCAGGTTACCGTTTACAGATTTGTTTTAGGTACATCTAAGCCCAATGACAAGGGCAAGGCGTAATTGTGTGGCATGCACTCTCTCTCTCTCTCCCCCCTCTCTCTCTCTCTCACCGATATGATATGAGACACTCCGATGTTTTTAAATAAAGTTGTAATTAATGTGGATTTGAAAACAATTGTTTTGAATTACATGGTTTATGCAAATGTGTTTGATTAATTAAAAATGAAAATTATCTTTAAAAATTTGGGTTGTTACATCCCTATTGTTGCGATAGAGAGAAGAACCTATGATTAGCTTTTTGAGGAATTTCCAAATGAACATTTTCAACGAAACCTTTCAATTTCTTACTTTAGTATGTTCAATTCAATGTCATCATCTATCCCTCGAGTACATTGAATGTACAGAAATGGCTATAACAGAGTTTTACTTATTTGTATTAACGAATACTATAGAAGGAATGTTTTATGTGATGCTAACGATTTAATAACTATCTTTGTAGCTCCAAAATGTTCCAGTTTATGTTGCAACCTATTATTTGGATATACCAAAAAAGATGTTCTTCTCCTACCCGTATCGAATAGAACACGCTGAGCCAAATCTTCTTCATGTACGGTTTAATGACGATACTATGACATCTTTATTCATGGGTAGGGCAAGCTCTTCCATTCTGGTTCACGGTTTCTGTTGGCTATATGGTTCATTCGGAGGCGAGACCGAGCTTCAAGAAATAGTGAATGATCTTATCAATATACAAATGTATAACTCTCCGGGAATTTCGATTGCGCTCTTATTCAACAGTATAGGAATTGGGTTCAAGCCTTCCCAAACTCATTCTCATCGATGGACTCCTGACATATACGAAGGAGTACGGTTAGTTTACGCAATTTAATTTGGATTTATCTTTCAAACACAATAAATTCCTCTTTATCAAATTCAAAATTTGATTTTATTCTAGGGAAAAAGATATCCTAATGATTTTTATTATTATTATTATTATTATTATTATTTTTGTAACAATTACCACAACTGTATTTGCAATATAAATATATGAACAAAAACAAAGACGAAAACCCGACAAGCAACAAAAATATTTCCCAAAAAACATAAATATACTCACGTACAACATATATACAAAGATTTCTACAATTTTCCTAAATTATTAATAAATAAATTTTAACCTTTTTAAGGGGTGATGTGGATATATTGAATTTGTGGTGCTCCGATAGCCCATGTTCTACCCAATATTCCTAGATTAAGTAGACTACTAGATATAGAAATGAAAAAGTTGAAGGAAAGTATTAAGAAAAAAAAAAGTTAGTCAAGGCTTAATATGAAAAGATGTGATTCACTTGGATTTTGGTAGAATGGTTGTTAGATAGTAAAGTTGCTTAAAATGTCCGTGTCTTGTTTCTATTTAACAAAATCATCTTCTACATACACAAGTAAGGATCTATAGCCGATCAAATTGATATTTATGGTTTCCGTTGTTTCATAGATGTCAATTTGTATGTGTAATGTTATCATCTTTCCATAGTTTATAATGCTTTTTATAAAAACCAAAAAGCACGACAAAACTACACAATTGGTTGTTATTATATATATATATATATATATATATATATATATATATATATATATATATATATATATATATATATATATATATATATATATATATATATATATATATTTGTTACACGTATGGTTTTTGTATCAATTTGTAATGTAAATGATATTTATATTATTTTTAATTTGTTTTAATTTTAAAAAACAAATAGATTGAATCTCACTCACCCACCATCGCAACACTTATAACCATATCCATCGCTTCACTCTCTCACACATACACACACAAGAACTAAGTTGTTGGATGGCAAATTCGAAACTGAGTCACCAAAACTAAAATTGGCTTGGTGGGTTTGAATTTCATATATGGGATTCGATTTTTTAGAACCTCAATAGGATAAATAAGCATTAATTGGTGTTCAGGTTTTGCTTCGAAACGTTAGAGTGATAGATGCCTTTCGATCAGATTTGTTGCCGCACCGAGTGACGACCCTGGGGCAATAGAAGAATTCGATGGTCGGATTTTAGGGTTATGGTTTCATGTTGGTATGTTGAGTACATATTAGATTAATAAATCTAGGTTCAATCTTGAGATCAGGTAATGGAAACAATTAATTACCTCTTAACACTTCATTATGTACTAACACATAGAAGGGTAGGGCTACTCTTGCTAATTTTTTGTATATTAAACTTTCGGAGGGTTGGGCTCTTCTTGCTGATTTTCTGAATATTAAAGTTTCTATCACGTGGAAGGTAAAGTAACCAGCTAGCTCACAAGTTGAAGTTAACACAGGGTGGTATTTGTGTCGATGATTAGTGTTGATGATTTTGTACGGTTTTGATTTAAACTCAAATTTCAATGATCAGGGATTAACCCTACCTGAATAGTGCTATGAATAATAAGATTATAATAAATTTAGTTCAGCATATAAATGTCGGATTTTATATAACAAGAATCAAACAACATTCTAACACAAAAATATAAATTTCAATACTTCAAATTTTAATATGAATTTAAAAAATTATATTCACTTTACATTGTAAATATATAAGTAATTCTAAATCACCTTTCTCATATATAATATTAGTTTCATAAATTAAGTTCACTTACGCTCCCACCACAATATCTGTACAACTGATAAACTTGTATACAAGAGCATATATTCGCGTCTAGTTTTAATCTAGTTGTTATAGAAACTCATATAGAATTAGCATATTTTTTTACAAATGAAATAAGATATAAATAAAAAATTTAAAACATATATTTTAAATGTCTTAAGCGTTATATATATATATATATATATATATATATATATATATATATATATATATATATATATATATATATATATATATATATATATATATATATATATATATATATATATATAAAGTATCGGCTCCACTCTGTTAGGAAGGTCCTTCCGTCCGTCTTTGAAGATACCCGTAATGATACTGTTAGGTTGTGATGTAGGAATAAACCATTTCTAACGAAATATGTTTATAACTTCATATTTAGAAAATTCAACCAAATGAACTAATAGCATCCGAATATAAATCAATATTACAAATATAATTAGATAACACTTTCAAAACATAGCGTTTAATGGGATTGAACTTAAAGCATTATTATTAATAAGTAGATCTATCAACAACGCTACCTTAATAAAGAATGTAAACCACCATTAAAGCAAAATAATGATTATCACCTGAGAGTTAATTAACTACTTTAAAAAAATATGGGATGCTAAAATCTTATGAGTCATCTTTTAGATAATCTACCGTATAATAAAAAAAGAAGGAACGTAAAAATAATATTATACAAAAAAAATGAAAAAAGAAAATATTTAAAATAAACAAATGATCGAAACTTGCATTGTTGTGTTTTTTTAAGAGGGTGCATGAGGGATTTGAATAGAGACATAACCGAAATCCTCTCAACTAGGGATGTAGTGTTAGGGTAGCAATTTTGTACTGACAAAAGAACTTTGTGGGTCAGATTTGGAATTTTGCACGTTCTCCCAGATACCCAACACACATATGTCGCCCGTGATTCGGGGAGAAAGAGTATGACATTACAAAGACCTTGGACTTTGACGCACCTCAATTTGACCACATTTGCCCTTCAGAAAGTCTTATTATGCTTTGGACGTACATGTATCTACTATTTTCTTTTTAATAAAATTATATAATGATAAATAGCATAACGTTATGAAATCTTCCAATTCTATTTAATATTAAGTTATGAACATTAATATTCTACTCAAGTGGAATATATAAAAATAATAGCTGTCTTATATACCTAGATCTTGATATTATGTTTTTGTAGTGTTAGGTACTTAGGTTCAAAGATCATATATATGGCAACACTTATTTTCAATTTTTCATAAAGATTTAAGTAGGAACAAGTGTAATTTTGATGAAGGTAGTAAGTCGAAGGAAGAGCAACGATAAACTTTAGAAAAAATAATGAAAGGATAAACGGTAAGCCTTTGAACATCACATATGACTAAATGATAGTCCAAAATATATGGAGTTAAAAGACACAATTTATAAGTACCATGTTCGAATTAAGAACCACAAGATAATATATAGCCATATTTGGACTTGTAAAATGACAAGTTGGCCTCATTAATAGATAGTTTAGATGAGTTTATGTAAAGGTTATTCAATTAAACAAATATCATGTTGGCGTCTACTGGTTTAGACGATTAACTATTGGGCTCCTAAGAATCTCTTAAAAGATGCAGTCCACTTATTTGGGATTCATTGGATTTGATTATTTGTAAGTCACTATGCTTGAACTATCTAATATCTTTTCGGTTTTACTTATCACGTTTTTAATGTGAATGGTGGATATCTATCATCTGGTCAGTGATTAATTAGAAGCAGATCATGCAACGAGGTTTTTAGTGTTTAGATCAAAATAACTAATATTATTTTATTTATTTCTTTTATATAGTTTTTTTTTTTTAATATTTTTAGTTTTTTTTATATTGTTTTTGCATTACATATTGTATTCATTCTTTATCTTGAATTATATAAGGTACTTTCTTTTTTACATAAGGTGTTTTGGAGTCTCGCTGTGGTTGTTGATTAATTTGTTGTTAGACTTGGTGGGGTTGCGAGGAGTTGTTGGACGGAACCATTTTAGAAGAATCGGGCTTGATGTGTTGAAGATTTGGATGAGATGAACTCTTAAAGATAGGTCATGGACTCTTAAAGATGGGCTTGGGCTATCCATTTTAAAACTTGAAGATGATTGGTCCATTTTGAATCAAGTGAGGTATGGAGGGGACCAATGTAATCAAAAGTAATGGGGAGAGTAGTGGAAGAATAAGTTAATAACATTCAAGCTTTATTTGTGAGGTAGAGATCTCACTCGTGCAACCTTGCATAGTCATCTACACCACTACCTTCTCGGGTGCATATTGGTCATTTAGCTCATCATTTACATTGGAGGTTAGGTCTTGCAGTGCACACTTCGAATTTTCCACCATGTGAACAGCTTAGAAGCGATTTTGGAGGGATAAAGTCGGCACCTTCTAATTCATCTAACCATTGCTAATTTCTTGATGTTAAAACACTTTTATTATTATTGCCTTATTGCTATGAGTTACTAGTTGTTAACTTAGGCCAAAACCCTTGGATATTTGTGGGTTTTGAAGGATTCATGATTAATTGTGATTTATCTCATGTTATTGATTATTTGTTCATAATTCTTATGTTTTTACTTGAATGAGAAATTGTTGGTTTCTTTCTTTGATTTAGCAATGAATCATTAAAGTTGCTTAGAACAATGACTTTATGATGGTAGAAATCATCTCTAGCTTATGGATCATGACTCCTTTATGGATGTGAAGCATTGACATCCTCTTAGAATCGAGAATTCCTTCAGTCTTAAGGCTAATCAGTTTTCTTGAGTTTAGTTGCTTCAATTGGGTTCTTCATTTCGATTAAGAAGGTGTGTTGTGGGTTTCCCCAACCTCCATACTACCTTTGAGAAATTTTGCCATATCATGTTTCGTGATTACTATAGCTAACCTTGGTTGAATGATAAACATATATATTGAACCCTTTGATAAATACACAAATAGTTATTGTGTTGAATTGCCTTAGTTGACAAACTTTCTCCAATATTTGAACATCTCACATGATGGGTTATTGAGGTTACAAAAACAATGTTCTAAGCAGAAAAACAATTAACAATTAAATGATTAGGGCACATGCAACCTAAGAAGGATCTATGTTTTTCACATAAAGGCAACATATGTAACACCCCGAAATATCAAGAGTAGACTTGAAGGGCTAAAATTTTAAATCTTGAAGGGCAACTCGGCGAGTCCATGGATGGACTCAGCGAGTAGGGTCGCGACTTTGGTCGCGTGTCAAGTGGCCTACTCGGCGAGTCTAAAGATGGACTCGGTGAGTAGGTGCTGAGTGTAGAAAACCCTAATTCTCGGGGTTGAGCCCTACATAAAGAACTTAACATCCATTCCCCTAGCCTCTTTACTCATCCTCAAGTCCAGAAACCCTTAGCATTCGTGTGTGTATGGATCAAAGTGCATTTGGGAGCTTGAAGGGTATTTGTTGAAGAAATCTTGGGAGTTTGGAGGCTTGGAGCAAGGGGCTTTGCTTGGATTCGAGTTTCATTGCAGTTGAGGCGTTCTTTTGAGGTAATATCTCGTTCTTGGGCTGTTACTCATATGGATTCATAATTTTGGGGTTTATGGGGAGCTTATCTTGGGATGTTTTGGAGTTTGGAAGTTAGATCCGAGGTTGTTACCTCAGATCTGGAATGAGGAAGGTCTAGAGTGCATTAAAGTCCCTGTGTTTGAGTGCTTAGTGAAGCCATCATGTCCCAAACCCTAGCCCTAAAGTGTATAAGGCCTAGATCTCTTTGGATTCACGTAAAGTTTGCCACTTTACGTGATGGATGGGTTGTAGGAGGCTAGATCTATGTTTTGGATCAATTACATGGTCTGGAATATTTCTGTATGGATTCAGACCGGTGGTACTCGGCGAGTCACATGGGTAGACTCGACGAGTTGCTTGAAGATGAGATGGAACTCGACGAGTTGGATGAACAACTCGGCGAGTAGGTTGAAGATAGCCTTAGACTCGGCGAGTCTGTTCTTGGACTAGGCGAGTCTTGTCGAAGAATCCCAATATTTTTTGGTTGAGTCGAGAATCGGTGAGTCAAGGGATGACTCGGTGCGTTGGGTGCGAGTGGACTCAGAGTTGTTGGACTCGGCGAGTCTCAGGGTGACTCGGCGAGTCAGGTCGCGGACTGAGGGAAGTTCTGAGCTTGGGGACTCGGCGAGTCATCGGGTTGACTCCACGAGTAGATTCAGTCAGGGGTTGACTTTGACCGTTGTCCAGAGTTGACTAGTTTGACTTTGTAGTGTTAGTCAGCCAGGATCAAGGTGGTATTAAATAGAGATATGCTTGTGTTGTAGGAGGACGATAGCTCGGGAGATCGAGCGTTAGTGATTTCGAGATACGCAAGGTGAGTCTTCTCACTATACTTTACCTTGAGTAGGTAACCAGAGTTATGTGACAGAGTATTTGTATGCTATGTATGTTATGTGTTGTACTGCATTACTTCTATGTGATTTATGTTGTGCATGTTTACAGAGTTAGAACCGGAAGGTTCACAGAGTTAGAACCTGAGGGTTCATAGAGTCTGGGTGCACGGACCCACAGAGTTATAGCCTCGAGTGGCTAATATGTGTTTTATGTGGTATTTTGGGGAACTCACTAAGCTTTGTGCTTACAGTGTTTGATGTTAATTGTTTCAGGTACTAGTGACGACCGCGGGAAGGCGCCGGCTTGATCAGTACACACGCACGGGATTTATGATTTTGAGATCTTGGGATTTTGTATTACTTGGATTGAACGATTGAAAATGGTTGTTTTCTGAATATTAAATGTATCATGTTTTATAAAAATTTGAAAATTTTGTTTTGAATTTTACGGTGTTACAATTTGGTATCAGAGCCTTGGTTTGAGGGATTCGGATACACCTTCGGGCGTATTTGGACTCAAACCGAGGATTTGAGAAATTTTACAACCAAAACTACAAATTTTCTAAAAAGAAAAAGAAGTTTGGAGACAAGCGGAGTGGAAGGTGTGTACGGTTAGCCAGCGCCCGAACGGTGAATCCCCAAAATACCCTTACTTTTGTGTTATGAGATATTTATGATGCACTTTATGTGATATTATTGCATGCTAGAGACAGGCTAGGTATTCCATATCTTAGGACTAGAGTGGCCTGATTTGTGATGCCTTAGCCTAGGGATTGTTGTTTTATGCAATGTGCTTTTGAGTATGTGATGAGTGAGAATATTTAGTTGGAATCCTTGAGGGGATTCGAGTAGAAGAGTAATCGAGGGGAGATACCTAGATAAGTACCGTGGTACTTAGCAAAGGAGTAGTTAAAACCCGTGAGGGGAAGAGTTGCAGAGTTCAGTGGTACTTTCGGGGATGAGCTGAGCAAGCAGAGTTATCACCCAGAGTGAGTTATATATATCCTTCGATGCTCGAATGTTGCTTGCTTCGTGCTTTGTGGAACTCTCGATGATGGGAGTCAGCTACCAAGCGAATATGACGATATTCAGGAGGTAGATGGCAGGCATCATTAGGAGCTCTTCAGCAGGCGATGGCAGAGAAGTGTGAGAATCTAGGAAGAGCCTAGGGAGTATCTGTAGCCAGATGAGTGTGCTGGCAGAGTAGGGAATTTCGCTGGAGAGCAAGCACACGACGGAATTGGGGATCGAGAAGGTCGAGCAGCTACTTAGGAGCTCTGGGATAGTCCGTGTGGAAAGTATGGGTAGATGTGGCAGGTAGTATGGGCCCGTACTACTGAAAGCAGAGGACCCATACTTGATACAGGGGGTATTCTAGAGTTTCTAATGAGCGTATTGAGGAGTGATGTTATGGTTTGAGTACCATACATCGAATCAGATTGAGGAGTGATGTTATGGTTCGAGTACCATACATCGGAGCAGGTGGAGGATTGATATTATGGTTTGAGTACCATACATCGGAACAGGTGGAGGATTGATGCTATGGTTCGAGTAACATACATCGAAGTAGATTGAGGAGTGATATTATGGTTCGAGTACTATACATCGGAGCAGATGAAGGATTGATGCTATGGTTCGGATACCATACACTAGAGAATATCGAGAAGAGATGTCATGGGATGGGTACCATGGTTCGTAGTGAATGATGCTTATGGTTCTTCAATTATCCGGTCTCGATTGATGAGGTAGAGATTGGATGCTATGGGTTTTAGGTCTGTGGGCCATGATTGAGTTCGAAGAGGCATCCTTTGAGAGGGAGGTTGAGAGCCTTTCAGAGTATTTTGGTAAGGAGTCAGAGGGAAGGGAGAATTTCGGTCTGAGTGGAGCAATCAATCGATAGAGGAGATGTCACCTTCTATGACCTGAGTGGTGTTATTTATGTTCGTGTGGGAAACATGAGAGGCATGATGTTTAAGTTTTGGGTTTGGGGGTAAACCCTGCAGGTTGTCATTGATGATGATTTTCCCTCCATTGTATCAGGTAGCATGTGTGCCGCGAGGGAGTGATTATCATGAGCAGATAGTCAGTTAGGACTGAGATAGTCGAGGACCACGTTACACCTATTTGAGTAAAATAGGTCGTATTGTAGTGGTATCAGTGGGGAGTCCAGTAGAGTTTATCAGAGCAGTGGTTTTTGATCTATGTTGGGTATTGAATATGGGAGTAGGTCCCTATTCTTGGGATGATCCATGTGTTGGAACATTGGTTGATGAGTCGAGGTGGGGGAGTATGATGATTCGTGGTTCAGTCTATGGGTCAGTGATGTTATTGGACAGTTGAGTTGTTTGGTATTGGATTGGTACGAGACCTGGAACGACTAGAGGCCATCGTGACAAGAAGTTCTTGAGGATTTCATCTGAGGTTTAGAGTCCATGAGATCGATTGATTTCCTTAAAGGGGATTTTCAGGCATTGCACAGCACTTGCCAGGGGCAGGTGCGATTCTGCTGGTAAAATAATAATAATAATAATAATTGGCAGGATGGTTGTATGCCAATTGGGGACGGTTCGAACCCTAGTGGGGGAGAATCGGGTATTTTATTGAGGAAACCAGAGATTTGTGCAAGAGCGGTTAGGGGTTGAATATAAGAATCTGCGACTTGAATTCATGGGATCAGGGTCATTGGTGATCAGGGAAAGTTGCAGGGTGAGAAAATGCAGGTGGTATATGTCTGAGAGTGAGATGCGCGTCTTCACGACAGGTGGCGAATGGACATGAATTTGGCGGTGGTCAGGGTCGTTTCTAGTGGAAGGCTCGTGATGACAGTATGGGCAGTCGAGAACTTCTGGGTCGAAGTATGGATTGTTTATGCCTTTTTGGGGTGGCTAGAAGATCATCGAGCAGCCAACTTCCGGGCCGGTATGTGTATTCTTGCGTGGATTCTGAGCAGTAGAGGAAAGGATTCTGGAGGATCATCAGTGTGTTCTGAAGCATCAACGCTTTCTTTGTATTCCAGGTGAGTTTCTGGATACACCGAAGTTGCGCATTGGGTACAATGAAGAATTATTATGAGGCTCATAGGAATGTATTGTTGTATATGTATGGTGCTGGGAGTAGGAGAATCAATGGTAGAGGCAGGACATTGTGATGTTCGGTGATGGTGTTCCGTGGTTTCCTCATATAGCGTCTTGATTTCGGAGTTATTTAGAGTCTTGAGTTTGAAGCGACTATTGATGTATCATGTATCTAGGGTTCCAGTGGGAGCCCTTCACGTATTATCATCAAGAGGGAATTATTTAAGGAAGTGGATCTCCGCAGAGATGGGTTCTGCGTATAGCGGTTGCCGCTAGAGTCTGTAATGCATATTGGGACAAGTGTGTAACCACCTATGATAGTCTTCGGTGCATGAGTTAGTGAGCATAGTGTGGCGTTGTAATGAGAATGAGGGTATAGGGTGATACTACGGGGGGACCGTAGTATTCGCCATTCAGAGGGTGTTGTAATGCTATGGGGAGCCGTATTACTCGCAAGCCAGAGAGAGGGAGAGTCGTGATACTACGGGGAGCCATAGTATTCGCCAGTCAGAGGGTGTTGTGATGCTACAGGGAGCTATAGTACTCACAAGTCAGAGAGTGGGAGTCGTGGTACTGCGGGGAGCCGTAGTACTCACTAGTCGGTTGGCGTTGTGGTGCTACGAGGAATGGTAGTACTCACTGGTCAGAGTCTGTCGTGATATTGCAAGAAGCCATAGAACTCGCTAGACAGCAAGACAGTGTGATGATGGAGTGTTCTCTTATCAGTGTGTGATGCAGAGGAGTTTTAGGCTTGAGTAGCCCTAATATTGAGTTTTGGAGCCTAGTGGTTAAACCGGGGCGAGGTTGGGGCCTCCGCCTCTGTCGAGAGATTCAGCAAGCTGCGCAGGAGATATGCGCAGCAGACTCCTGAGGTCAGAGTTGATTCGAGCTTCGATCGGATTGTATTTTTCGTATGAGGAGAAGAGAATTTAGTGACTTGCGTGTCACTGGGCCGGAATATTTGTCAAAGGCAGGAAGTTGGTGTGATATCTTGGGTCATGATATGTGTGACCTTTGGAGGTTCAACTGTGGGGTCAAAAGTTGATCTGGTGTTCAGTATCGAAGAGGGATATGAGAAATGAGGTAGAGTTTACCTTGGTGATGTCCGAGGACACTGCAGAGCAAGCGAACGATTTAGACGCTCGAGGACATACTTCGGGCATATATATAATAGATTTCGGAGAGAGTTGTGACACGTATTTTCCCTTAGCAGAGCTTTCCTGCAACAACAACCATCAATTGAGCACCAGTGTGCCACCCTTTGAGCTGTTGTACAGGAGGAAGTGTCGTTAGATCAGTAGTCATTAAGCAGTGTGATTGCGGTGGTGGTAGGGTCGCGACTTTGGTCGCGTGTCAAGTAGCCTACTCGGCGAGTCCAAAGATGGACTCGGAGAGTAGGTGCTGAGTGGAGAAAACCCTAATTCTCGGGGTTGAGCCCTACATAAAGAACTTAATATCCATTCCCCTAGCCTCTTTACTCATCCTCAAGTCCAGAAACCCTTAGCATTCATGTGTGTGTGGATCAAAGTGCATTTGGGAGCTTGAAGGGTATTTGTTGAAGAAATCTTGGGAGTTTGGAGGCTTGGAGCAAGGGGCTTTGCTTGGATTCGAGTTTCATTGCAGTTGAGGCGTTCTTTTGAGGTAATATCTCGTTCCTGGGCTGTTACTCATATGGATTCATCATTTTGAAGTTTATGGGGAGCTTATCTTGGGATGTTTTGGAGTTTGGAAGTTAGATCTGAGGTTGCTACCTCAGATCTGGAATGAGGAAGGTCTAGAGTGCATTAAAGTCCCTGTGTTTGAGTGCTTAGTGAAGCCATCATGTCCCAAACCCTAGCCCTAAAGTGTATAAGGCCTAGATCTCTTTGGATTGACATAAAGTTTGCCACTTTACGTGATGGATGGGTTGTAGGAGGCTAGATCTATGTTTTGGATCAATTGCATGGTCTGGAATGTTTCTGTATGGATTCAGACCGGTGGTACTTGGCGAGTCACATGGGTAGACTCGACGAGTTGCTTGAAGATGAGCCGGAATTCGACGAGTTGGATGAACAACTCGGCGAGTAGGTTGAAGATAGCCTTAGACTCGGCGAGTCTTGTCGAAGAATCCCAATATTTTCTGGTTGAGTTGAGAATCGGTGAGTCAAGGGATGACTCGGTGAGTTGGGTGCGAGTGGACTCAGAGTTGTTGGACTCGGCGAGTCTCGGGGTGACTCGGCGAGTCAGGTCGCGGACTGAGGGAAGTTCTGAGCTTGGGGACTCGGCGAGTCATCGGGTTGACTCGGCGAGTAGAGTCAGTCAGGGGTTGACTTTGACCGTTGTCCAGAGTTGACTAGTTTGACTTTGTAGTGTTAGTCAGCCAGGATCAAGGTGGTATTAAATAGAGATATGCTTGTGTTATAGGAGGACGATAGCTCGGGAGATCTAGCGCTAGTGATTTCGAGATACGCGAGGTGAGTCTTCTCACTATACTTTACCTTGAGTAGGTAACCAGAGTTATGTGACAGAGTATTTGTATGCTATGTATGGTATGTGTTGTACTGCATTACTTCTATGTGATTTATGTTTTGCATGTTTACAGAGTTAGAACCGGAAGGTTCACAGAGTTAGAACCTGAGGGTTCATAGAGTCTGGGTGCACGGACCCACAGAGTTATAGCCTCGAGTGGCTAATATGTGGTTTATGTGGTATTTTGGGGAACTCACTAAGCTTTGTGCTTACAATGTTTGATGTTAATTGTTTCAGGTACTAGTGACGACCGCGGGAAGGCGCCGGCTTGATCAGTAGACACGCACGGGATTTATGATTTTGAGATCTTGGGATTTTGTATTACTTGGATTGAACGATTGAAAATGGTTGTTTTCTGAATATTAAATGAATCATGTTTTATAAAATTTGAAAATATTGTTTTGAAATTTACGGTGTTACAACATACTATGAACTATCAAACTACAAAATTTTCCTAATAAAATACGAATTCACTAGTAAGAATACATACCTTGGTGATTGTTGAAGTAAATAACCAAGAATCCATTTTGTTGATCTTTTGGAAGCAAGCACCACAGGCGTCGTGTCTTTACTGGTTCACACTCAACACAAGCAAGAAGGATATTGAGGAGAGAGGAGGGAGGAGATCAGAATTTTGGCCTAGCTCTCTAAGGTATGAGTGTTGCAAATCAAAGCCTTAGGGGCCTTATATATTGCAGCGAGGAAACCCTAGATAACCCTAAAACAAATATAACAATATTATCTTGTTTTTGGTAACTATCCAGCTTCCTAATTATCCTTCAAGGATAATTATAGAACCCTAAAGCCTCTAGAAATCGTCCACCCTATGTGTGGAAGGTTCTGGAGTCATTTTCTCAACTATTGAACAATTTCACTGTAGTCCCTACACTTTTAATTAATTCTTTTAATCACAAAATTAATTCCAATTAATTTCTGATTAAATATTAATTAAATATTTCTATTTCTAATTAATATATTATTCTCATAATGTATTAATAAATTATTTATTTCACTTTATTAATCAAATAATAAATTATAGAAACAATAAAATAAAGATCGATAGATTCAAAACAATTTAGTTTAATCAAACAATAAAAACAAAGATTGAATGTGATTGAATGAATTCTGAATGCTTTATTATCAATATCTTAGAAGAATTCAAATAAGAACTTCTCTGTAAAGATACGTAGGGCTACAAAATCTGTAACATCCGGAATTTGTGGGTATGATATTTTAATTATTTAATCATTTAATTTGTGGAGTTATTGGAGGGACTCAATGAGTTGATGCCTCAACTCGTCGATTAGGGTCGTGATTTTTGATGCGTTTTAGTGATCGGACTCGACGAGTCGGGTATCTGACTCGATGAGTCGATGCTGACGAGGAAAACCCTAATGTCTCGGGTTTAGGACCTATTTAAAGGTTCTTATGGCCTTCATTTGCAGCCACTTACACCACTAAGGAACCCTAGCGAGTGAAGAGATCTTAGAGAGCAAGGGAAAGGCTAATTCATCATCCTTTTGTTGTGTTCTTGAAAGAATGAGTGGGAAAGTCCAAGCTAGATCGATTGTGGAGCTTGGATCTATGTTATTCATACTGAGATTCGCTTCTTGAGGTACAAATCCTTTCCCTATTCGTGTATTTGATAGATTGCTTGAATCTAGGGTTTCTTTGCATCATTTTGGGTTGGATTATGAAGCATGTGATGTCCCAAGGTCGTGTTGATGTTGGATCTGGACCATGAAAGGTCCAAAGAGTCCCAACCTTCCAACTTTATGCTGTTTCATGAGAGTTTTGAGAGTAGGTTACCATTTTGAGGGTTATTTCTCCATTTATGGCTTTATGTGTGTTGCATGAACGTCAAGTTTGAACCTTTATGTGACTTTTGAGTGCTAGAAGGTTAGATCTACTAGTTAAAGAAGCATATCTGACCTCAGAAGGTCGAATGATCATAACCTTGGGGGAAACTCACCGAGTCCATAAGAAGAATCGACGAGTCAGATCGGGTTTCCCCACGATTCGACAACAGTGGTGAGTCGACGAGTTTGAGGGTTGACTCAGTGAGTCGAGTGAGACCTTAGGAGGAATCTGAGTACGCGTATGTACTCGCCGAGTAGTCGCATGAACTTGACGAATCTGGTTTGTGTGGACTATTGACTTCAGTTGACTTTTAGGTTTTAGTCAACCCAGTGGACCTTTGGACTAGTAGAGGCGTAGAATGGTATTTTACCCTTCTAGAGGTTATAGTAAGAGAATTATTTAGCCTTTGAGAGCCTTTATTGATTTATAGTAATTTATTTATATGATTAGGCGGAGGCTAGATTAGTATTTCGAGTTCGAGACTGTTTGAGATTTCCCAAGGTGAGTATTCTCAGTATACTTACCTAGAGTGGTAATTAGAGTTGTGTGATAGAGTAGTTTATATGTTATTTGTATGATGTGATAGACTGTATTATTCTATGTGATACATGTCGTGTATGATTTAGAGCTTACAGAGTTAGGGTCGGAAGGTCCATAGAGTTAGGGCAAGAGGGTCCACAGAGTTAGGGCCTGAGGGCCCATTGAGTTATGGGGTTGGAGGGTCCCACGGAGACACCATGACCTAAGGTTCACACAGAGTTATAACCTCGAGTGGGTAATATGTGTTGTATATGGTATTTTGGGGAACTTACTAAGCATTTATGCTTACAGTGTTATGTGTTTTGTGTTTCAGGTACTAACGAGGATCACGGGAAGGCACCGTCATGATCCGTACACACTAGAAGAGGAAATATTTTTATGATCTTGGGATATGTTTTTATCATGATGACATTTGTTAAACATGAGATTTGAGAATGTTAAATGAGTTTTATGTTATTTGAAAGATGAAATTTGTTTTGGAAATTCTCGTCGTTACATGTTGGTATCAGAGCCTTGGTTTGAGGGCTTTGGATGCACCTTTGGGGAAATCTAAACTCAAACTGAGGATTTGAGAAAGGAATTCTCATAAATAAACAAATTTTTCTAAAAAGGGTAAATGAAGTTGAGACAAGCAGAGCAGAGCCGTGTGCACGATCAGCCAGCACCCGAATGGTGATTTCCAAAAATACCCTTACATTATGTGTTATGAGATATTATATGATATGCTATGCATGCTAAAAGTGGGCTAGGTATTCATAACTAGGACTAGAGTGGCCTTATTTGTGACGCTTTTGCCTAGGAGATTACTGCTACTATGAGATACTTCGAGAGCGATTAGGTAGCAGCGAGGAGCTTATGAGTGGTTTACTGGAGAGCAGCCTGTGTCTAGCGAGATATAGAGTACTTGTGATTTCCCGTACTACTGGAAACACCGGATCAGTGAGCAGTCCAAGTAAAAATCCTTAGGATACTAAGGAACAAGTAGGGTGGAGTATCGAGTGTGAGTATACTCGAGCGAGTCTCTTATTTTTTTGTGTTGTGTTTTAGAGACATCATGGTGAGTACACACCACACTCCAAAGAGCAACGATGTCAGTGATGAGGAGATCCGCAAGATGATTCATGAGGAGGTGGCTGCGGCCATCCGAGCTGAGATACCGAAGAAGTTTTGGTCTATCAAGACCATGTTTATCGAGAATTTTGATGAGCGATACGCTGCTCTTACTGATGATGTTGTTGCTGAAGACACCGTAGCCGTCGCTACTGCCAGGCCACAGTGGGGTGACTCGTTGTTGTACTACCGAGAGTTCAGCAACACGAAGCCACCAGAGTTTGATGGGACTCAGGATCTGAAATCTGCGATGAGATGGATCTCTAACATGGAGGGATGCTTCTACACATGTTCATGTCCGGAGCATCTGAGGGTACAGTTCGCGCTGAACCAGCTTCGCATGGGAGCAAAGGACTGGTGAAAGTTTGTGACGACGGACTTCACTTCTGCAAAGCTTACCAAGGTGACCTGGGAGAGGTCCACCGCTGTGTTTCATGATGAGTACGTTCCCCCAGTGGAAAGGGAACTGTTGGCCCAGGAGTTCTTGATCCTCAAGTAGGGTACTAAGTCTGTTACTACGATTACCCAGATGTTTCACGAGATAGCGATGTTCTGCCCTGAGCATGTGTCTCCTGAGCAGACATGCGTGAGTCGATATCTGAGCATAATGAGGAGGGACTTTCTCGAGTTTGTGGCAAACTCGACGTAACAAACATTCGTTGAGCTCCAGGAGAATGCTTGGAAGAGGGAGATCAAGCTCGAGACTCAGGCCAGGGAGGAGGCGGAGTCTCAAGGGAGGGAGCGGCGACCATCTCACTCCCAGCCGACACCTAAGCGGGAAAAGCCTACCGATTCGAGACCAGGGAACCAGAGGGGTCGTACTTATGGTAAGTACATCAAGAGTCTTGAGGGGATTTGTCGAGCAGGGTCTTGCTACAAATGTGGAAAAGAGGGGCAGATGGCTAAGGATTGCCCCAAGGGATTTGTAGTTTGCTTCCACTGCAACCAGACCGGCCATCAGAAGGCTGAGTGTCTACAGCTGTAGGGGTCGGTGAAGGGAGCACCATAGGGATCCACCCTTGCTACCGTACGAGCTACCGAGATTCGACCAGTGAAGACCGAGGCACCGAAGGCTCGTGGAAGAGCCTTCCATTTGACAGCAGAGGAGGTTCGCGTAGCGCCCGAAGTCGTGGCTGGTATGTATTATTTTTTTGTTTGCTGAGTTTGAGAATTTGTGCTTATATTGTGGTATGCTTAGATACTTTTCTTGTGAATTCTGTACTAGCTCTGGTGTTATTTGACTTGGGTGCGAGTCGATCTTTCGTATCATTAGCGTTTAGTCAGCACATCAGTATCGAACAAGAGGTGTTGAGTCGACCTCTATGAGTTTCTATAGCCAACGAGCGAGCGGTATATGCGACTGATGTGATTCGAGGATGTGTAGTCGAGATCTTCAGTGTTGAGTTCCCGATAGATCTAGTACTGATTGCGATGGGAGATGTTTGTGTTATTATGGGGATGGATTGGTTGAGTCGACTCAGAGCTGTTATAGATTGCGAGCGTTAGTTGGTGACTATACAAGACCCTAGTGGGGGAGTGCTCACAGTGTATGGAGAGGATACTAGGACCGGATCAGATTTCTGTTCTGCTGTTCGAGCGAGGCAGAGTTTACAGCAGGGTTGTATGGGTTTCTTGGCGTATTTCATGGATATGCGGATTGGTGGTGATAAACCGAGTTCTGTATCAGAAGTACCGATAGTGTGTGAGTTCGCATATGTTTTTCCCGAGGAATTGTCGAGTGTGCCTCCAGAGAGGCAAGTGGAGTTTCGGATTGACCTAATGTCGAGTGCGGTGACGATAGCCAAGGCACCCTATCACCTTGCACCGCCAGAGATGTAGGAGTTATCCTCTCAGCTTCAGGAGCTGCTAGGGAAGGGATTTATCAGACCGAGTAGCTCGTCATGGGGAGCCCCGATCCTTTTTGTGAAGAAAAAGGATGGTACACACCGGATTTGCATCAATTACCGAGAGTTGAACAAGTTGACGGTCAAGAACCGTTATCCACTATCGAGGATCGATGATCTATTCGATCAGTTGCACGGTGCATCTTGGTTTTCCAAGATCGAATTGAGATTTGGATATCATCAGATTAGGGTGCGAGAGGAAGATATCCAGAAGACATCTTTTAGAACTAGTTATGGTCATTACGAGTTCATGGTGATGCCTTTCGGGCTCACCAATGCACCGGCGGCATTCATGGACCTCATGAACAGGGTGTGCATGTCGATGTTGGATCGTTCGGTGATTGTGTTCATCGACGATATTCTCGTGTAGTTAAGTTCCAAGGAGCAGCACGAGGAGCATCTGAGAGAGATTCTTGGAGTACTGAGATCGGAGAGGCTTTATGCCAAATTCTCAAAGTGTGATTTCTGGTTACGAGAGGTCCAATTCTTAGGAAACCTCGTTAACTAGAATGGGATATTGGTTGATCTGGCCAAGACTAAGGCTGTTATGAATTGGGAGGTGCCAAGATCCCCCATCAAGATCAGAAGTTTTTTGGGGTTGGCCGGTTACTATAGGAGATCTATCTAGGATTTCTCCAAGATTGCAATTCCTCTCACCAGACTGACCTAGAAGGGCGTGGCTTTTGTGTGGGGTCTAGAGCAGCAGACCTCGTTCGAGACTCTTCCCTAGAGATTGTGCGAAGCCCCAGTGTTAGCCCTTGCTGAGGAGATGGGGGATTTCATGGTGTACTACAATGCGTCTATATCTGGGTTGGGTGCAGTATTGATGCAAAGGGGTCGTGTGATCGCATATGCATCGAGGCAGCTGAAGCCTCATGAGGTGAGGTATCCCACCCATGATTTGGAACTGGGGGTAGTGGTGTTTTCCCTCAAGATCTGGTGACATTATTTGTACGGGGTCCGGTGTACCATATACAAGGACCACAAGAGTTTGAAATATTTTATGGATCAGCCCAACCTGAACACGCATCATAAGAGATGGTTGGATGTGGTGAAGGATTATAACTATTAGATCCTGTACCACCGGGGCAAGGCTAACGTTATAGTCGATGCTCTGAGTCGCAGGGCAGAGTGTGCTCCAATACGAGATATATTTATGAGGATGACGGTGATGACCCTGGTATTGGATACCATTCGAGAGGCCCAGGCCGAAGCGGTGTGTCCAGAGAACCGCAAGAGGGAGATGGTGATTGGGCTGGTGTCTGAGTTTGTCAAAGATAGTCGAGGACTGATGATATACCGGGGGCGGATTTGGGTGCCTTACACAGGCGGGGCTCATGGTACTTTGATGAAGGAGGCACACATATTGAGGTTCTCGATCCATCCCAGGGCCACTAAGATGTACTTGGACCTGAAGAAATATTATTGGTGGCCCTGTATGAAGAAGGATGTTGCATGGGTTGTTGATAGGTGTTTGACATGTCGACATGTCAAGGCAGAGCACTAGCATCCACTCGGTCCTTTGCAGCTGATAGAAATTCCCCAGTGGAAGTGGGAAAGGATCACTATGGATTTTATCACTAAGTTACCGAGGACCGTGTGTTGAGTGGATGCAATATAGGTGATTGTGGATCGATTGAGGAAGAGTGCTCACTTCCTTGCTATTAGTGAGAGCTCTTTTGTGGAAAATTTGGCGAAGATTTATGTGAGGGAGGTGATATCTCAGCATGGGGTGCCGATATCGATTGTGTCCGATCAAGACGTGCGTTTTACTTCCAGATTTTGGAAGAAATTTTATGAGGAGTTAGGCACGCGCTTACATTTTAGCACGACATACCACCCGTAGACAGACAGACAGAGTGAACAGACGATTCAAACGCTTGAGGATATGTTGCGTGCGTGTGTCTTGGATTTCGGAGGAAGTTGGGACACATACTTACCCCTGGGTGAGTTTTCCTACAACAATAGCCATCACTCGAGCATCGGTATGCCTCCCTTTGAGCTTCTGTATGGGAGGAGGCATCATACACTCATTTGTTGGGGGAGGTGGGGCAGAGAATCATGGGTGGCACTGAGATAGTGCTGAAGACGACTGAGCAGATTCAGCAGGTCCAACAGATATTGCAGATAGTTCAGAGCCGTCAGAAGAGTTACGCTGACAGACAGCGATCCGAGCTGGAGTTCCAGGTTGGGGATTTTGTGCTTCTGAAAGTTTCCCCATGGAAAGGAGTAATCTGGTTTAGGAAGTGGGGCAAGTTGGGGCCTCAATATATTAGGCCATTCAGGGTGATCGCCAGAGAAGTCAAGGTAGCTTACCGTTTAGAGCTACCTGCAGAGTTGAGTCAGATCCATGATACTTTCCACGTATCTCAGTTGAGAAAGTGTATCGCTAATGAGACGACTGTAGTGCTATTAGAGGATATTCAGGTGGATGCGAGCCTGAACTATGCTGAGAGGCCGATCACGATCTTCGATCAGAAGGTCAAGGTTCTAAGGAACAAGAAGGTGCCTCTGGTGCATATCTAGTGGCAACATCGTAAGGGGTCCGAGTTGACCTGGGAGCTGGAGTCGAAAATGCGGGAGCAACATACGAAGTTATTTCCAGCCGAAGACTTCGAGGGCGAAGTCTAATGCTAGTGGGGGAGAATTGTAACATCCGTAATTTGCGGGTATGCTATTTTAATTATTTAATCATTTAATTTTTGGAGTTATTGGAGGGAATCGACGAGTTGGTGCCTCAACTCGTTGAGTAGGTTCATGATTTTTGAAGCATTTTAGCAGTTTTGACTCGATGAGTCGGGTATCTGACTCGACGAGTCGGTACTGATGAGGAAAACCCTAATGTCTCGAGTTTAGGACCTATTTAAAGATCCTTATGGCCTTCATTTGCGGCCACTTACACCCCCGAGAAACCCCATAGAGCGAAGAGAACTTAGAGAGCAAGGGAAAGGCTAATTTATCATCCTTTTGGTGTGTTCTCGTGAGAAGGAGTGCGAAAGTCCAAGCTAGATCGATTGTGGAGCTTGGATCTGTGTTATTCATACTAAGATTCGCTTCTGGAGGTACAAATACTTTCCCATTTCATGTATTTGATAGATTGCTTGAATATAGGGTTTCTTTGCATCATTTTGGGTTCGATTATGAAGCAAGTGATATCCTAAGGTGGTGTAGATGTTGGATCTGGACCATGAAAGGTTCAAAGAGTCCCAACCTTCAAGCTTTATGCTATTTCATGAGAGTTTTGAGAGTAGGTTACCATTTTGAGGGTTATTTCTCCATTTATGGCTTTATGTGTGTTGCATGAACGTAAAGTTTGAACCTTTACGTGACTTTTGAGAGCTAAAAGGTTAGATCTATTAGTTAGAGAAGCAGATCTGACCTCAGAAGGTCGAATGAGCATAACCATGGGGGAAAATCGCCGAGTCCATGAGAAGACTCAAAGAGTCGGATCGGGTTGCCCCATGATTCGACACCAGTGGTGACCCGACGAGTATGAGGGTTATCTAAGTGAGTCGAGTGAGACCTTAGGAGGAATTTGAGTATGCATATGGACTCGCCGAGTAGTCGCATGAACTCTAAGAGTTTGGTCAGTGTGGATTGTTGACTTTAATTTACTTTTAGGTTTTAGTCAACCCAGTGGACCTTTGGACTAGTAGAGGGGTAGCATGGTCTTTTACCCTTCTAGAGGTTAGAGTCTAATGCCCGGGTTCCAGGGCTAAGCATTTTTGGGCGATGTAATAGTCTAGGTCAACTATTGTAACTCTTTTTGAAGTAATAAAGATAAAATATTTGAATTCTATGTGAGTTATGTGTATTTGTGTGCTTATTAGTTAATTATAAAGATATAATTAATAAAGCATAAAAATAAGCATCAAATTTAAAATGTGAGATAAGTCTGATATCTTTACATAAAGTTGTAATGGTCGAAACAAGTATTTCGGGGATATAAAGAACTCCGAAATCTGAGTTATAATGAAGAAGTTATGACCCGTTGAAGTTTTATGACGGAACCCGCACAATACCAGGTAGCATAAATAGTGAATTTATGATAGAATGCCTTTTAGCCTTAGAGATCTAAACGAAATTCGTAGAATATGTTAAACTGAGAGCGTCCATAAAAAGAACTCCCAAATCTAACTTCGTATGAGGAAGTTATGATTTTTAAAAGTTTCAGCTTAGTGGTGTACAGCCCGAAGTTTGAATATTAGATCGAGCGGTTTTTAACCGACACAACCTAAACGAGTATCGAAGATCTCGTTAAGAGTAGTCTAACGATAAAAATATGGAAGAAAACGGACGTCGGATGAATAAGTTATGAATTTTTAATGGATCAATCATGTCTTGGCCTGTTAATAATATAACTTTTAAAATAAAGTCAAAATTAGCCAACGGAGTCGTAGAGTACGTTCCGCCTTCGCGTGGATATAAAGAACGTCGAAAACGGAGATCGTATGAGGAAGATACAAAATTTTGAAGTTTGGAATCGAAATCACGAAATCTGGTGCGAACCTGATGACGTGGCCAAGCTACAACCGTCGGATGCGCCGCCTCAGATCATGCCATGTTGCCTCGCTTCACCCTACGCCCCGCGTCCGACGTTTGTACACCCATCGTACCTTCTCTCCTTATCCCCTTCCAAGTGCGAGCCAACTGGATCCACGTGACCACCTTATCTGAAGCTACGCGGCGCGTAGCTGCTGAACGCCCAACGTTCCGAGAGGCTTCGCCTCCTATAAATGGATGCGAACTTTTCTGGTTTTTTCACACCAATTTCACTTCTCTCTCTACAATCTTTCTCTATCTAGGGTTTTAAACCCTCCCTAAATTCTAGGTGAACCCCTAGCACCCGAAGGAAGCCCCGAGGCTCCTGGAGTCCCAAGAAAAAGGGTCTTTCGGTTTCGAAATGCTGCTCCAAGCAAAGCCCAGTTTTCTTTAAAACCCGTTGTAGGTGAGCTACGCATACACAACTTTTAATATAGCTTTTAAATAATTATAGTAACGTTATTAGTAACTTATAATGTGTACTTGGGCTATTATTATGGGTTATATAAGTATTGTTTAATGCTTATATAATAGTAATAATAGGTAGACTATTAATTAGTCTCGGTGAATGATAGACTAAACCCTAGTAGTAATCATACTAGGTTTCGACGAAGGAAATTCTTTCAAGAGTAACGAAGCATTTTCTAGGTTCGGAATCACCACCTTTACAGGTGAGTGTGTAGTTACTTTCATCTTACACATAGATATGCAATATTTTATATAAATTACGTGTTGTGTGTGCATATTATCAGTATACTTGCTATCTATGTTCGATGAACGATTTTATACATGTTTTAAATGATTTAAACTGTATATTTACTTTATATCTACAAAATGTGTTGGGTAAAACATGGGTAGATGTAATAGTTACTGTATGACCAAATAAAATAATGAGAGGCCTCGTTATAGATGTTATTGATGATCCAGTCATCTAGCGGAGTATAGATGATGACCACAAACTATTCTAGGCAGTCTAGTGGAATGCTAGTAGGCTCGCAACCTATAGGTGTTTATTTGAACTATGTGTTTATTTGAACTGTGTGCTCACCAGGTGTACTCCATCCCCCACATGGTTTCCTATAGGACATTTATTGCTAAGGAATCCCCTTGGCAGTAGTGTGCATCTTGATGTTGATCCTTATTCTAGGTCCCTTATGATAAGTGTTTAGGATGTAATGTGAGGATAACGGGAATGGGTAATCAGGTTTGTTTGATTTGATAAAGTTAATAAACTTATTTATTGGGGGTTGAAAACCCTATGTGCTCACCAGGCTCCCAAGTATGACCCACTCAGTTTCTTGCATTGCAGGTAGTGTCACATGAGCATAGATGTTTGGACGAAAGATAAGGGATTATAGGCCTGTAAATAAAAAATAATGTAGTAAGGCTTATGTTGTACTGTTTATGCTTTTGATCTGCATCGAACATGACATCCTGAGTATTTTAATGAAATACATTTCTTTGGAAATGCTTTTGATAAATCTTTATCATATTTTGTTTTGGGACAAAATCCACAATGCTTTTATTTAAAATGTTACTCTGATTTTCAAACAAAGCATAAACAAAATCGGTATTTTCTGGAAATAGAAACCAACCTCCAGTGATTGAGAAAATGGAAATAGAAACAAACCTCCAGTGATTGAGTAAATACCAGTTGTGATAGCCGCTCCTGAGCCAATGACGATGGACGGAGTGTAGGTGATGATCCAGATGATGTTGGATCGTCAAATGGAGGAAACCAGACGATTGCTCCAGCAGAATTGAGAAAAAGCTACCATACCAATCGAACAACCCAAGTTGAACGAAGGGCAGTCTGAGGAGGGAAACTACAGCCGGACCGTTGGTCAAGCTAATCCGTCGGTGATTAGGAGGAACAATCAAGACGGAGTCGAGGGGAATGGATGCAAGTAGAAAGATTTTCCGACTTTCAAGCCATCAACCATCACCGGGAAGGAAGATCCGATCGGAGTTATGGATTTGATCTCAGAGATCGAGTTAGCTTTTATGACATGCGATTGCAAATGCAAGCTGGAAACCACCTTTGTAGTGCATCGGTTCTGAGGAGGCACTGTGCGTTGGTGGAATACCCTTGGGAAGACTCTGAGCCCCAACGAGCCCCTATAACCGACATGGGCAGAGTTTTTGGTGCTATTCAAACGAAAGTACTACTCAGCTCAAAACTTGCTCGAGCTAGAGAACCAATTCCTGACCCTAAAGAAGGGAAGCATGTCAATCGATGAATACACGAACAACTTCACAGAAACGATGGAGTTTGAATTGCGTCTTGTACCAGATGAGCTGAAAAAGATCGACAAGTACGCTAAGAGAGTCCCATGGGAGTACATGGTGCCAATACGTCAGGCACATACTCTGGAGGCAGCTATCTGGGTTTCCAAGTCTATGGAGGATATGATTAAGGGAAGAGATGCCAATAAGGTTGAGGTTAGCGAGAAGAGGAAATTTGAAGGGTCTGCTAAACCCAACAACAAGAAGAGAAAATTCGGTTTGAAGAAGTTCGGGGGAGGAGGAAATGACTCAAAATGGTGCGAGAAGTGCAAGAAGAAGCACTCTGGAAAATGTAGCGAGGATGTAACCTGCTACAAGTGCGGGAAAACGGGGCACTATGCGAATGAGTGCACCATTAACAAGAGGGTGTGCTACGAGTGCCGTGAAGAAGGGTACATCACCAAGGATTGCCTGAAGAAGAAGGAGGTAGGAAGGCCTAACGTTCCACCAAAGCCGAAGGGAAGATCCTTCCAGATGACGCTTGAGGTTGCGAAGGAGGCAGCAGACGTTGCTTCATGTACCTTTCTTGTAAATGGTTTTCCTGACAATATACTATTTGATTCCTGAGCAAACTACTCATTTGTGTCACATAATTTTGGTGGGAAACTAGCGTTGCCCGTAGAGAAACTTGATAATGCCTTAGTTGTAGAAGTTGCCAGTGGCAAGTGCATACCTATTAGTGATCGTACTATGAACATCATCATCGACTAAAACAGAAATGAATTCCATGAGGAGCTATTACCCATAAAGTTAAACGGTTTTGACATCGTTTTAGGAATGGATTGGCTTAGCACCAACGATGCTGAGATTCTTTGCAGGAAGAAGATAGTAAGAGTGAACCCACCCGGAAAAGATTCATTTATGGTGTACGAAGACAAACGTAGAGTGAACCTTGGAATCATCTCCCTGATGAAAGCCAAAAAAATGTTTGTCCAAGGGATTTGCATCATACTTGGCATTCGTAATCGATGCTAAGAAGGAAAAGAAAGAGGTGCAGAATATACCGGTTGTGTGTGATTATCCGGAAGTCTTTCCTGAAGATCTTCCTAGATTACCACCTGATAGACAAGTGGTGTTTCGAATAGACTTGTTACCAGGGACGACACCGATAGGAAAAGCATCATACCGACTAGTACCGATGGAGATGAAGGAGCTTATGAAGCAACTTTAGGAGTTGTTGGACAATGGTTTCATTCGACCTAGTTCATTACCCTCGGGAGCTCTGGTGTTATTCATGAAAAAAGAATGTGTATAGACTACCGAGAGCTGAATAAGGCAACGGTGAAGAACAAGTATCCATTTCCAAGGATTGATGACCTATTCGATCATCTGAAAGGTTCGAGCTATTTCTCAAAGATCGATCTTAGGTAAGGATATCATCAACTGAATGTGAGAGAGTAGGATATTCAGAAGACTACATTTAAAATAAGATATGGACACTATGAGTTCTTGGTTATGTCGTTTGGACTAACCAATTCTCCAGCAGCGTTCATGGATTTGATTAACAGGATTTGTAAACCATTCCTCGAGAAATCCATGACAGTGTTCATAGATGACATTCTCATCTACTCAAAAAGCCAGCAGGAGCATGGCCAGCATCTACGAGAAGTGTTGGAAGTGTTGAAGAAGGAGAAGTTGTATGCAAAGTTCTTCAAGTGTGATTCTTGGATCTGAGAAGTCCAATTCTTGGATCATGTGGTTAACCAAGAAGGAATAATGGTTGACCAAGCAAAAATCAAAGCTGTGATGTAGTGGGAACATCCAAAGAGTCCCACAGAGATTCGAAGCTTTCTAGGATTAGCCGTATATTACCGATGATTTATCCAAGGCTTTTCTTTGATAGCTGCTCCATTAGCAACTTTGACCCACAAAGGAGCTACTTATACGTGGAGTGAGAAGCATGAAGAATCGTTCAAGAAGCTAAAGAAGAAGTTATGCGAAGCACCAATTCTTTCTTTACCCGATGGAGTTGAAGACTTTGCAGTCTATAGTGACGCATCTGGAGTCGGGTTGGGTTGTGTTCTGACCCAAAGGGAAAAGGTGATATCATACGCATCTTGAAAATTGAAGGAACATGAAAAGAACTACCCCACTCACGATTTGGAGTTTGCAGTGGTAGTTTTTGCCTTGAAAATATGGAGACATTACCTCTACGGCACGAAATGCAAGCTTTTCACTAATCATAAGAGTCTCCAGTATCTCTTTAATCAGAAAGAATTGAACATGAGGAAACAATGTTGGCTGGAATTACTCATGGACTACGACTGTGAGATACCTTACCACCCTGGTAAAGCAAATTTTGTCGCTGATGCTCTAAGTTGGAAAGTCAATCTTGAAAGGAAAAGGCCAAGAGAGTTGAGAATAGAAGTTGTCTCGACGATTGTGGAAAGTATCAGGAAAGCTCAAGAAGAAGCCTCAGAGAAGAATAACCGAAAGGAAGAACGTTTGGGCAAAACGTTAGTCTTCAGTACAAACAGTCAAGGACTGAAGGTATTCCAAGATTAGATTTGGGTACCTAAAACGAGAGGAATAAGAGAACTTCTGATGGAAGATGCTCACAAGACAATATACTCGATTCATCCCGGTAGCACTAAAATGTATAGGGACCTAAAACCCTACTATTGGTGGCCAACGATGAAGCTTGATGTTGCAAAGTATGTGGCCAAGTGTGTGACTTGTGCAAGAGTTAAGGCACAACATCAAAAACCGTATGGGAGTTTGGAATTTTTTTTTTTGCCAAACCCTTGCCTATACCCATGGGTAAATGGGAAGACATCACCATGGATTTTGTGACTAAACTGCCCAAGACGAAGAACGGTCACAACATGATTTGGGTGGTCGTGGATCGTTTCACTAAGAGTGCACACTTCATAGCAGCAACAAGAAGTGGTCTATGGATAAGCTCGCAAATGCTTACATGAAGGAAATTGTAACACTTCATGGTGTTCCTATAACAATTGTATCAGATCATGATAGTCATTTCACGTCGAGGTTTGGAGAAGTCTACAAGAGGAATTGTGTACAAAGTTGTGTTTGAGTACAGCTTACCATCCGCATACTAATGGTCAGAGCGAAAGAACAATCCAGACACTTGAAGATATGCTGAGAGCATGTACCCTAGAATTCCAAGGTAACTCGGACGAGCACTTACCTTTGGTAGAATTTTCATACAATAACAGTTTCCACCCGAGCATCAAGATGGCACCTTATCAAGCCTTGTACGGACAGAAGTGTCGTACGCCATCTTGTTGGCTTGAGGCTGGAGAAAAGCAGATTTTGGGCCCCAAGATAGTCCATTACACTGCTGAAAAGTTAAAGGTGATTAGGGAAAGAATATTAGCAGCTCAGGATCGTCAGAAGAACTATGCTGACAAGAAAAGACGACCGATGACCTTCGAAGTTGGGGATTTGGTTTTGCTTAAAGTCTCATCGTGGAAGGGACTTATACGATTCGAGAAACAAGGAAAGCTATGTCCAAGGTTTATTGGACCGTTGAACGTTCTTCAGAAGATTGGGAACCAAGCTTATAAGCTGGAATTACCCGAAGAACTCGATGGTATTCATAAGAATTTCCATGTGTGTTATTTAAGGAAATTCACAGGAGAAGTTCCCAACATAATTCCAATATCGGAGTTAAGAATGGATGAGAATAAGAGGCCAATCGATGAGCCCGAGACAATGGTTGACCGTAAGACAAAGAAGTTACAACGCAAGATGGTGGAGTTTGTGCTAGTCCGATGGAAACATTCGAATGGGCCGAATCTCACTTGGGAAATAGAGAGTGATATGATGAGTCTTTACCCACGTCTGTTTGCTAATGCATGATTTCGGGACGGAATCATCCTAAGGGGGAGAGAATTGTAATGTCCGGGTTTCAGGGATAAGCAGTTTTGGGCGATGTAATAGTCTAGTTCAACTATTGTAACTCTTTTTGAAGTAATAAAGATAAAATATTTGAATTCTATGTGAGTTATGTGTATTTGTGTGCAGATTACTTAATTATAAAGATATAATTAATAAAGGATAAGAATAAGCATCAAATTTAAAGTGTGAGATAAGTATGATATCTTTACATAAAGTTTTAGTGGTCGAAACAAGGATTTCGGGGATATAAAGAATGCCGAAATTCGAGTTATAACGAAGAAGTTATGACCCGTTGAAGTTTCGCGACGGAACGGGCACAATACCGGGAAGCATAAATAGTGAATTTACAATAGAGAGACTTTTATCCTTAGCACTCTAAATGAAAGTCGTAGAATATGTTAAACCGAGAGCGTCCATAAAAAGAACGCTCAAATCTGACTTCGTATGAGGAAGTTATGATTTTTCAAAGTTTCGGCTTAGTGGTATACAGCCCGAAGTTTGAATATTAGATCGAGTGGTTTTTAGCCGACACAACATAAACGAGAATCGAAGATCTCGTTAAGAGTAGCGTATCGATAAAAAGATGGAAGAAAACAGACGTCAGATGAAGAATTTATGAATTTTTAACGGACCAATCCTGTCTCGGCCTGTTAATAATATAACTTTTAAAATAAATTCAAAATTAGCCAACGAAGTCTAAACGAAAGTTGTAGAGTACATTCTTGCCTTCGCGTGGATATAAATAATGTTGAAAATAGAGCTCGTATGAGGAAGACACGAATTTTTGAAATTTGGAATCGAAATCACGAAATCTGGTGCGAACCTCATGACGTGGCCGAGCCACAACCATCCGATGCACCGCCTCAGATCACGCAACATCGCCTCGCTTCGCCCTACGCCCTGCGTCCGAGGTTGGTACGCCCAACGTGCCTTCTCTCCTTATCCCCTTCCGATTGCGAGCCAGCTGGATCCATGTGACCGCCTTATCTGAAGCTATGCGACGCGTAGCTGCTGAACCCCCAGCGTTCCGAGAGGCTTCGCCTCCTATAAATAGATGCGAACTTTTCCAGATTTTTCACACCAATTTCACTTGTCTCTCTACAATCTTTATCTCTTTAGGATTTTAAACCCTCCCTAAAGTCTAGGTGAACCCTTAGCACCCGAAGGAAGCCCCGAGGCTCCGAAGTCCCGAGAAAAAGGGTCTTTCGGTTTCAAAACGCTGCTCCAAGCAAAGCCCAGTTTTCTGTAAAACCCGCTGTAAGTGAGCTACGCATACGCAACTTTTAATATTGCTTTTAAATAATTATAGTAACATTATTAGGAACTTATAATGAGTACTTGGGCTATTAGTATGGGTTATCTACGTATTGTTTAACGCTTATATAATAATAATAATAATAATAATAATAATAATAATAATAATAATAATAATAATAATAATAATAATAATAATAGATAAACTATTAATTAGTCTCGGTGAAAGATAGACTAAACCCTAGTGGTAATGATACTAGGTTTTGACGAAGGAAATTGTTTATAGAGTAACGAAGCACTGTCTACGTTCGGAATCACCACCTTGACAGGTGAGTGGATAGTTACTCTCATCTTACACATAGATATGAAGTATTTTATATAAATTACATGATGTGTGTGCATAGTATCAGTATACTTGCTATCTATACTGGATGAACAATTTTATACATGTTTTAAATTATTTAAACTGTATATGTACTTTATATCTACAAAATGTGTTGGGTAAAACATGGGTATATGTAATAGTTACTGTGTGACCAAATAAAATAACGAGAGGCCTCATTATAGATGTTATTGATGATCCAGTCATCTAGCGGAGTATAGATAACGACCACGGACTATTCTAGACAGTCTAGTGGAACGCTAGCAGGCTCGCAAACTGTAGGTGTTTATTTGAACTGTGTGTTTATTTGAACTGTGTGCTCACCAGGTGTACTCCATCCCCCCACATGGTTGCCTATAGGATATTTATTAATAAGGAATCCCCCACATATTTGATTATAGGACATATGTGTTGGAATAGTGTCTAAGGCTGCAACTATATTAGACAAGTATTTGACCCGATTGTGTATGGTCCTTTTGGGTTGCCTTCACCATAGCAACTTGTCAGGGTGATTTATTATGAGAGAATAAATATTATTAATATATTATGAGAATAATATAAGGAATAATAATAATATTATTTGATTAATATAAGTCATAAATTAATTAGGAATTAATTTGATGACTTAAAGAGATTAATTAAATAAAAGGGTATAAACTGTCAATTGTTTGATAGTTACTCTTTGGGCTATATAACTTTTAAGGATAAGGGGTAGACGATTTCTAGGGCCATAAAATCGTCCAAGGCTTATCATGGAAAGGATTGGGATTGCTTAGGTCTTAAGTTATCCAATTAGAGTTTAAGAGTGAAACCCTAGGAGCCTGACAAGTATAAATAGACCTCTTAGGGTGGGCAAATCGGCACCTGTGTCTTTGGAAGAACCCTGGCCGATTTTTGTCCTCTCTCCTCTTTCTCAAATCATCCTCCTTGCTAGTTGGTGTTTGTAAGCTATTAGAGGAGTAACATTTGTGACTCTAGAGCTCCAAGAACAAGAAGATCAAACAAGTGTTTCAAGTTAAACTTCTAACTCTGATTTTGTATTGTTCTTATACCTTATTAGCCATTAGAATTCTTGGATTCAATGCATGTTTAATTAGAGAAACCTAGATCCAAGCATTAGGGTTTTCATGTGCACATAGGAATGTTCATATGGCCAAAATCCATCAGTGGTATCAGAGCCTAGATTGGTTTCTATTAAATTGATGCATGGTTGTTTGTTTCTTGCTTGCAAAATTTGAATTTTGTGGATCTGAGTGTTGGACTCGGCAAGTCCCATGGTGGACTCGGCGACTTGCCTTGACTCGGCGAGTCCAGTTGGGTACTCGGCGAGTCCGAGCGTCAGGAAGAGCAAAAATCAGGATTTTTTGATATTTATCTTATGGAAACTTGCCTTTATCATATTAGATCAACCTAAATCCGATTTTTGATATATATGACTATATTCTTGATCTAATCGAAGATGTTTATCAGTTAATAAAATATTTAATTTCCTTATGTGATAATTATTAATTATTTTTTATTAAATTGGTAAAATGTTTTGCAAGAAATCATAGATAAATCAAATATGGATAATTATGTGATTAATTGTTAATTTAGATTGTTTGTTATTTGATCCTTTATGTTTTGAAAAGTTTAAAACTTGCCCTCAAGTTTTGAAATTTATGTTTTGTGATTAAAATTTTAATTTAGACAATTTAAATTTCAAACCTTAGAATTTTAAAAGGTTAAAATGCAACCCTATATTAATATAATATTACAAGATTAATATCTATATATATATATATATATATATATATATATATATATATATATATATATATATATATATATATATATATATATATATGTATAACTAAAATGCTAGTCTTACCGTTAGTAGGCCTCATTCACGAAGTCGGTGTATAAGGTGGGTATAAGGTTGCAGCCTATAAAATGGCGCTTAATGGGTGTACACTCACACCCACCGCTTGCTTGATCGGTGGAGAGTCATTAGCCGAACGGGTAGGATAGGGCAACCTCAACCTCTCATTAAAAGTATAATATGAAATACAAAGTAACTACATGTTTTCAAAAATTTCCCAATCCTAGTTACTTTAGGAAAAGTGAGTTGATGCAATCCCATGAAATTACAATTTGCACCTTGCTAAGAAGTTAGTGGAGCGTGTGTGGTTTACCAACACACTAATTGGTTCTAAGAGAAGGTGGAAAAGGGTGATTCATTGTTTATCATAGTTCGATGGAGCGTGTGTGGTTTACCGGCACATCGAATAGGTGATCGTTACAATGAAGGCACCATGTGAATTTGCATGGTAATTCACACCCGCTTTGTGATCCTCGGTATCCCAGTCACAAACGAGAGGGGCATATTGAGATTTAAACATGCCATTGACAAGTTTCAATGAATCTCATTCAAACCTAGGAATTGTCAATACATTTTGAACTTAGAGTTATGTTTTTCATGGTGGAGAATTAGTGAATCGTCATTCACTTACCTTCAAATTGTTTGCGTGTTAGATTACGGCATCCCTTCTCTAATGTGTAAATATTGTTGTTGGATCCTAGCCCTAATTTTTCTTATTGGGTGATAATTAGGGATTCGTATTCTAATCTATCTTTATCCTTACTATTTGTAGATGTCGAACGCGAACAACGCTGCTGCTAGCTCGTTCACATTGATGAGCCTTTGTCAAAAGGTCACTTTCAATGGGACGAACTTTAGCGAATGGATAATATACATTTGCAGAATTGCTTGCTATGAGGACAAGGAGTATGTCCTCGATGAGAAGCTCGAGAATATTAACCCTGAAATCGCTACTCTGGCTGAAATGAATGCTTTTGAGACTCACGAACGTGATGCAACGAAGGTTCATTGCATCATGATAGCCACTTTGAACTCCGAATTCCAAAAGTCCTATGAGGACATGTATCCCTACGAGATGCCCCAAGACTTGTTGGAGAGATACCACCAAAACGCGAGACAAGAGCGTTACGAGATTTTCATTAACATAATTTCCACTAAGATGGGTCATGGAGAATCTCTTACCGTGCACCTGCAAAAGATGCAAAGGTATGTCGACCGTCTTCGCAAGTTGAATGTTGACTTTGGGGAAGACTTGGCGATCGACATGGTGCTTCACTCTTTGCCTCCGTGTTACAATCAATTTAGGATGACCTATCACATGAACAACGAAGAGGTCACCCTAAGCAAGCTCCAAGGTCTCCTTAGGGTTGCTAAAAGCAACCTCAAGGACAAGTCTGTTGCACCAACTCCCAATCCACCGGCTGCTCCTGTTTTGGCTATTAGACAAGGAAAGGGAAAGAAGAGGAAGGCTTCGTCTAAGATACATCGCAAGGTTAAGCCCTGAGATGGTGCCTCTTCTAGTGGGACCAAAGTTGATCCTGCTAAGCCCTACCCTAACCCAAAGGAGGTAGAGTACCACTACTGCCATAAAATAGGACATTGGAAGAGAAGCTGCCCAGAGTACCTGCAAGCCATCAAGGAAGGAAAGATCAAGTCGTCTTTCGCAGGTATATACACAATTAAATCTCACGATTCATCTCATGCTATTTCATGGGTTCTTGATACCGGTTGTGGTTATCAGATTTGTTCTGATGTGCAGGGACTAAGAAGAAATAGGGATGTGGAGCATGGAAGGGTAAATCTAATCATGGGGAATAGAAGATCTTCGCCTGTGACCAAGATTGGAGTGTATTCTTTAGTGCTTAGGAATGGTTTATGTTTAGATTTGAACAATTGTTGCTATTCGCTAGAAATGGCTAGAAACATCATTTCATTTCATGGTTTGTTTAGACAAGGTTTTAGATTTTCTTTTAATAATGAGAATGGTTCTATTTTGGCTTATCTAAATGGTGTTTTTTATTTTGAAGCAATACCGTGTAATGGAATTTATGAAACTGTTATGATTGTTGATAACTTAGGAAATGATGTTTTATGCATGGATTCTTCCAATAGTATGGATAAGGCATCCTTGTGGCATTGTCATCTTGGATATGTCAACAAGAAAAGCATAGCCCAACTCCGAAAGGATGGAGTGTTGGAGTCATTCGACCTTAGGGAAGATGACACATGTGATTGTTGTTTACTTGGAAAGATGACTAAGTCACCTTTGCTGGTACGTGCGAAAGGGGTGAGGGTCTATTGGACCTCATACATACCTATGTGTGTGGACGGTTTAGATCTACCACGAAGGATGGAAACCGCTTCTACGTAACTTTTACCGATGACTATAGTAGATATGGGTATATCTACTTAATCAAGCAAAAGTCAGAAACTTTTGAAAAGTTCAAAGAGTTCAAGAATGAAGTGGAGAATCAATTGGGCAGGAAAATCAAGATGCTTCGATCCGATCGAGGAGGAGAGTACCTAAGTCTTGAATTCCATGATTATCTCAAGGAGTGTGGAATAGTTTCACAATTGACGCCACCTAGGACACCGCAGTTGAATGGTGTGGCAGAAAGGCGTAATTGAACCTTGTTGGACATGGTGCGCTCTATGATGAGTCGTGCTTTGCTATCTCTCTCTTTTTGGGGGTATGCCTTAAAGAGTGTCGCCTATATCCTTAACCGAGTCCCTACTAAGAAGGTTGCCAAAACACCTCACGAGATGTGGACGGGGAAAGCTCCTTCGTTAGCACATATCAAGGTTTGGGGTTGCGAGGCTTTCGTAAGATGAGATACTCACGACAAGCTCGAACCTTGTAGTGAGCGATGTATTTTCATCGGCTACCCGCAAAAATCCTTTGGATATCACTTCTATAGACCGAAGGACAATGTTGTCTTTGTTGCGAGGAGAGGAGTTTTCCGAGAACGAGAAATCATAGACCAAGGAGACAGTGGGAGGCAAATCAAGATTGAAGAGATTCAAGAGCCGATAGATGAAGGAACCTCTACCGCTGGCAGTCAACCCGAGGAGAAAACTCCGGTTGAACCGATTGACATATCATTACCTCTTAGACGTTCCGAAAGAGTTAGAGTTCAACCCTAGTTATATGGTTTTCATATTACTACTGAAGGGGACACATATATTATTGATAGTACACTAATAAACCTTGATGAAACTAATAGCTATAAGGAAGCCATGGCAGGCCCGGAGTGTGCGAAATGGAAAGAGGCAATGGAGAGCGAGATCCAATCCATGTATGATAACCAAGTTTGGAATTTGGTTGATAATGTACCCGGACGTAAGACCGTTGGGTGCAAATGGATCTTCAAGAAGAAGACCGACGTGGATGGAAACGTACACACGTATAAGGCGTGATTGGTTGTGAAGGTATTTACTCTAACTCCCAGAATTGACTATGATGAGACCTTCTCACCAGTTGCGAAGATAAATTCTATTAGAGTGATGCTAGCAATTGCCGCATTTCATGATTATGAGATTTGGCAAATGGATGTCAAGACCGCTTTCCTTAACGGGAAGTTAGCTGAGGATGTTTACATGGCTCAGCTAGAGGGGTTTGTGGATCCGAAGCATCCAAATACAGTGTGTAAGCTTGAGAAGTCCATTTATGGACTTAAGCAAGCGTCTCGCAGATGGAATCTTTGCTTCGATGATAAAGTCAAAGAGTTTGGATTTGTACGAAGCAAAGATGAATCGTGTGTATATGTCAAAGCCAGTGGGAGTATAGTAAGCTTCCTCGTTCTATATGTCGATGACATATTACTCATAGGAAACGACGTCCCGACTCTGCAGGAGGTTAAGTCCTAGCTCGGGAAGTGCTTCACTATCAAGGACCTCGGAGAGGCTTCCTATATTTTGGGAATAAGGACAGTAAGAGAAAGAAGTAAAAGACTAATAGGACATAGTCAGAACACTTACTTAGAGAAGGTACTAAAACATTTTAGTATGGAAAACTCAAAGAAGGGAGAATTACCAATACAAAGTAATGCCAAGTTGAGTAAGACTCAAAGTCCGAGTACCGAAGCTGAGATAGCTGAAATGAGCCGAGTTCCATACGCTTCTGCAGTTGGCTCAATCATGTACGCTATGGATTGTACTCGCCTTGATGTAGCCTTTGCTATGAGCATGGTTAGCAGATATCAAGGGAACCCTGGCAGAGCTCATTGGATTGCGGTGAAGAATATCCTTAAGTACCTTTGGGGGATGAAGGAATGGTTTTTAGTCCTCGAAGGGAGTGATGACTTGAAGGTGCGAGGGTATAGTGATGCCAGCTTTCAAACCGACAGGGACAACTACCATTCGCAGTCGGGCTGGGTCTTTACCCTGAATGGAGGAGCAGTAACTTGGAAGAGTTCCAAGCAGAAACCGTAGTTGATTCAACGTGCGAATCAGAGTACATTGTAGCGAGCGAAGCTTCGAAGGAGGCAATATGTTTTAAGAACTTCATCGGTGACCTTGGAGTTGTACCTTCAATAAAGGAGCCCATGGAGATTTTCTGTGATAATGAAGGAGCGGTTGCCTTGACCAAGGAACCGAGGGATCATGGTAGATCTCGGCATATCGGCAGAAAATATCACTTCATCAGACATCGTGTAGAAGAAGGACAAGTCGTAGTAAAGAGGATATCATCAGAAGATAACTAGGGATGTCAAAAACCCCCGTGGAACCCCGCTCCCGTGGGACCCCGATCCCGTATGGGACTAAATTTTTAAAAAAACCGGGAGCGGGAGCGGGAGCGGGGGCAAAATTAAACCCCGCTTATTTTCGGGACCGGGAGCGGGAGTTGGTATTCCCGTCCCGTACTTACGCGGGGCCCCGGTTGTACATTTATGTAAAAAATATATATTTAATATAAAATACATATACAAAATAGATTTTCTAATTTTAAGTGTAGGTTAGGTTTCACTTTCCCGTTTTCAATTAATAGATATTGAAGAGGTAGTGAATTGATCATATATTTTTGGATATGTAAGTATTTTATATTTGTAATATTTGATTTGTCATATTTATATTTTTAAGATTGATGGAATTGTCGTTTTGTAATATTGAATTCGTAATGTTGAATTTTTAATTGTTTAGTTTCTAAAAGATTATGTTTTAAACTTTTAAAGTTATTAAAAACAAGCTTTTTAGCCTAACACAAAATAGTTGTTTAGCAAAAAAAACGAATTTTAAGCGGGGGAACCGGGGGAATGGGAGTGGGACCGGGGGTGATGGAGGTAACCGGGAGCGGGACCGGGGGCTATGTAAACGGGGGAGCCGGGGGCGGGACCGGGAGCGGGGGCAACAATTGATTTCGGGGGCGGGAGCGGGGGCAGCTATTCCCGCTCCCGTTTGGTCCCGTTGACATCCCTAAAGATAACCTAGCAGATCTGCTTACGAAGGGACTGAGTAGGGTTAAGCACTTGCAACATGCTAGGAGTATTGGGCTGAAGGATGATATTAGCATAGATTTGATAGTGTTAGAAACGTGTAATAGATAATTGTAATTAACATTTGATGATTAAATAAAGGAGTTTTATTTATGAGTAATGTTACTGTCTTATGTTAATTCTTTAACTATTGTTTCACTTTGCATGTTTTGACTTCCAGAATAATTGAGTTTATTAGGAATAATCGAATTATTCAAATTGTCCACAATCGTTCATATGTCGGAAGTAGATATGAATGAAGATTGTCATGAATTGGTGTGTAGATTGTCTAAATGGTATTAGACATAGCAAAAGATTGCTGCAACATTCATGAGTTCTTATGAACTGGTTTTGAGCATTGGAACAAACCCGCGCTTGCTGGAATCACCTTATGGAATGTGATATAAAAGGTGATCGCAAGACGATAATATCATATAGTCTTAAAACCTAGATATATGGTTTGTTATTTGTTGATTGATTGTACATTGATAATGCGAAAATGCATCAGTAACTCGGTGTTATAAAACACATTGTTGTGTATAGTTGATTAATGATAAGTAAATGCATATAAGTCGAAGTTTATCTGTAACTTTTATCCTAAGAGGGTAAAAGCGACATCCGACCGCTCGATGATTTGATTTGACTTATGTGCCGGCCCCGGTCAGAACTGAATTGATGTGTTTGATTAAGTTCTATGTAAAATAAATTGGAGATCGAGAAACCAAATGCTAGACTAATTATTCCATAGAATTGTCAGCATGATATCTAACAGAGGACTGTATGCTCCCTTATCTAAAGGACAAGATTGATTAGATCAGAGTTTGATAGTGTCTTTGAGAGCTACGATTGCAAACCGGATTGTACTTGTGCATATAGTTACTAGACTTATCCATGTGGGAGACTGTTGGAATAGTGTCTAAGGCTGCAACTATATTAGGCAAGTATTTGACCCGATTGTGCATGGTCCTTTTGGGTTGCCTTCACCATAGCAACTTGACAGTGTGATTTATTATGAGAGAATAAATATTGTTAATATATTATGAGAATAATATAAGGAATAATAATATTATTATTTGATTAATATAAGTCATAAATTAATTAGGAATTAATTTGGTGACTTAAAGAGATTAATTAAATAAGAGGGTATAAACTGTCAACTGTTTGATAGTTACACTTTGGGCTATATATCCTTTAAGGATAAGGGGTGGACGATTTATAGGGCTAAGGATAGCCATAAAATCGTCCAAGGCTTATCATGGAAAGGGTTGGGATTGCTTAGGGCTTAAGTTATCCAATTAGGGTTTAAGGGTGAAACCCTAGGAGCCTTAGAAGTATAAATAGACCTCTTGTGGTGGGGAAATCGGCACCTGTGTCTTTGGAAGAACCCTGGCCGATTTTTTTCCTCTCTCCTCTTTCTCAAATCATCCTCCTTGCTAGTTGGTGTTTGTAAGCCATTAGAGGAGTGACATTTGTGACTCTAGAGCTCCAAGAACAAGAAGATCAAACAAGTGTTTCAAGGTAAACTTCTAACTCTGATTTTGTATTGTTCTTATACCTTATTAGCCATTAGAAGTCTTGGATTCAATGCATGTTTAATTAGAGAAACCTAGATCCAAGCATTAGGGTTTGCGTGTGCACATAGGAATGTTCATATGGCCAAAACCCATCAATATGATGTATAGAATTTTATCAAGTTAACATAATACTCATTACAAAAATGCATACTTCTAAGGTCTCAAATTTAGACTATAAAGCAGGTTTGGACAGTAAAAAAACTCAACCAAACTGATTCATACTCCAATTAGAAAACATTGAAAATAAGTATTAGAAATAGGAGCAAAAGAAACAACAAAAGACAATAATAAGTTGAAAAGATAGGCAATTAGGGAAACTGATGCACTGGGTTATCCTCCATGATGAGATTTGTAAAGGAATGAAGATCACCAATTGAACCATGAGGTTTGTCTTATTTTGATGTCCATAACAATTGTGTACAGGGTAGCATTCGTGAGATTACTTCTTAACATCCTTGACATGATTTCTCTTTGCCTTTCATTGTACAATCTATGAATCAAATCATATGTTACCTATATAAATATGTAATAAGTTTAAAAAGGTGAAATTACATGAATTTAGGGGGAAAAATGAGAAACCTCATAAACATCTGTGATGATTCAGATTTTAGGTTTTTTGTAACATCCTAATTTTCATGACCAAAAATTTCATTTTTAATTAAGTAGCTTATAAAATTGTTTATTGAAAAACATCATCAATATCATATCAACCCATAATCTCATAAGTCAAAATGTCATAAAACATGTTTTGGAATAATAATAATATCAGAGTATAATCCCATGGATCTTAAAATGAGGAAATCATACATGTGTGTGATGCGCTGCTACCGTGCCAGCTCCTTCCCCTTCGATGCAGAGGTACCTGAAAACAAAACTAAAAATTGTAAGCATGAAGCTTAGTGAGTTCCCCAATCATAACACATATCATATAACAAACATACTGTCAAACCATTCTCGGGTGCCTGGCCTACCCATGTCAAGTCATTCTGGGGTCTTTGACTTACCCAGGTCAAGCCATTGTGGGGTGCTTAACTTACCCATGTCAAGCCATTCTTGGGTGTTTGACTTACTCATTGGTTTATCTCAACCAACTACTGGGGACTATTTCACCCCTACCACTACCACATAATAATATGACATAAATATATTGCTAGGCATGCATGGATACTTACTACCCCTTCGGTATCTTTCAACCGGTATCCAGGAACTATTTCACCCCTACTACTACTAACATATATAACAGAGCATCCTAGCAAATAAAGGATATCAGATACTGGAAAACTAGATGATTATCACAAAGACAATCATCTCATACATAATCACCTACTAGTGGGCCAACATTAATTCCTTAGACCCACCTCTACTGGAAGGTAACTCACCTCGTAAAGCTGAGTCTCGAATCTCACAGAAAGTGATCTCTAACAGTTGCTCCGTCGACTCCCATCTATCATAATCATAATGACACTCAATCAGAATCTATAACACTACTTAGGGTAAAATGGCCATTTTACCCCCTTCGGCCTAAATTGAACCATTCATAAGGCCCAATGCTAACTTATTAAATCCAATGCACCCATGGCCCATAAAAGGCTCCCTAAGGGCCCACTAATGGCCCAAGTTTTTTAAATTAGACCCAACCCTTCAAATGGGCCTTTTCACAATTCTAATAAGTCCTTAGCCCAAAATGAAATAATCTCGACCAGCCTAGTATGGTCCAAAAGGCCCGATACTTCTAATTCCGAATTCCCAGGCCCAGAGCTATACTCCACAGTGGGGTACATGGCTCAATAGTCCAGGCCCAATCCCCTAAGGCCCAAAAAGCCCAATATAGCCACTCTGCATGCGTACGCACGACCTATCTGGCATGTATGCCCAATGTACGTTGACCTTGACCAAAACAGGGAGTTGACCCAGTACATGCAGCGTACCAGGGTGTACGCTTAGCGCATTGGTCAGCTTTCTTGGGACTTCATTTGTGACTTAATCCATTAAGTCTTTATGTCTAAAATGTTGATCCAGGTCCTTTAATACCTCCTAATCCATAAAGTCACAAACTTTATGTGCTTGCATGCATGGTTGGGGTCAAAACATGATTTTTGTAACATCCCATTTAAAATATAATAACTAAATAATAAACCTGGAACCCGAGAAGCAATTTGTATTATTATTATATGTTATTATAACCTAAAATCAAATAACAATTAGTTGGGAGTTGATTTCGAGAAGCCAAATGAAAAGATTTAAATCTCCATGGATTAAAGTATAATTCTAGAATTTGTTTTGTAAAGACTTATAGAAGTTGGGGGTTAAAATGTAAGTTCCAGGTTAGTTTCATAAATATTGTAACAACCCGAAATTTTTTTGCTTGAAAAGCTCAGTCAGTCAACTCAACTCAGTGTCAGACTCACTCCTGCTATCATTTAGCACAATTTGGAGTCTGTTTGAGTGTTCTGAGCCTAATGCATTCAAGGAATGAGTGTTAGGAAGTACCTGCTAAATCCACGGAATAACAAATCAAACTTAACCTCACCAAAAAGGAGTTCACAGCCACAAGATAGAGTTTACGACCGTAAACTCTATTTGGGTCGTAAATCCCCCCCCCCCCCCCCGTATATTCTCATTCCTTTCATTTTCTTTCATTATTTCACTTCAAGCCTCAAGAACACTTCCAAATTCTTAAAAGTTGTAAGTGTTCTCCCTTGATTTGTTGATATATCTCTTAATCTAGTAACATCTCATGATTTCATGCATGGAAATCATCTTTTCTTAGATCTTCAAGAAACACCAAGAACACACACTAGTGTTCTTGGACCTTAATCACCACTTCAAGCCTCTATATCTTAAGTACTCTCTCCTTAACTTGTTATCTAGTTGAAATACCTGATTAGATCCTTCAAAACCATCAAAAATGCAAGAACAAAAGGAGTTTACAGCCAAGCCATCTCCTATGGCCGTAAACCCCTGTAAGTGTGCCATTTTGGCCACAAACCCTTCTAAAGTCCAAGCCTTTGACCTTGAAACCTTAATGGATGTTGTAGGATCTTAAAACACACACATATGCATGTTTGACAATGAGTTTACGGACGTAAACTCCCTTGGCCGTAAACTCATGTTAGTGCCGTGAACTCTCCCTTGATCAATCACATGTGATTCAACACTTAATTCCAAGTGTTTCCTAGTCCCGTGAGGTGTTTCCTTGCATTTGGTTGCCTCTAAACCCTATATTTATTCCAATATATGGCATTATATGTGATTTAGGACTTGTTAAGTCTTGGGACTTTATTCTTGGAACTTCTCATCCTTACACACATATTCACTTGAATCACCCACATCAGGTGAGTTCATACCCCATAATGAATCTTTTAACTGTTTTAAATGCTTTTATGGGGGGAATACAAGTTGAACACAATTGATAATTGTGTAAACGTTTGTTAAGCAGCTTTCAAAAATATTACTTATGTCTTTTATGAGTGATCAAAAAATTTGAAAAGGTCTTTTAAAGTTATGTTACTTTTTAGTTTAACAAAACTCTATTTTTAAAATACGAGCATAACTTAGTATTAAAATCAGTCTTTTCAATAACAGTTCAAGTAAAACATTAGTAAACTATAAGGGGTATAGTTTAGAGGTTCAGTTCATACTAGATACAATACACGATAACATAAGAGAACACACAATCAAGAGAAACAAGGAGGAAGATATAATACGCGATAACAGAAAGAACATACTAAGATACTATAACAGAACAAACATAATAAGGTGCTATAGCATGGGACAACTACAAGATCTAATTATACCAATGAATCACTAACACATTGTTCTAAACAAAAGGTGATAGTTATATTGGGTATAAATGATGACATAACTTTAGTGTGAAGTTACACGACCTAACAACTCATTTGCTGACGTCGCGTTTGGTTCCCAGAATCTTTTGATAGGGCGAGCGTATATTATGTGATCTAGCCTTCACATTATGATCTTAGTAAAACAAACATGTTTTAGGGTAACTAGTACGTCAGGGTCGTCAGTTCATAAGACATCTGAATATTATATTTTCGCATTACTTTCATAAAGTGACAATTCCACTTGAAAGTTAACACAACTATTTTCGAGTCAAGATAGTTATAAACTAGGGAAAAACTTACATCCTTTCAAATGACAAACATAACAGTCGAGTCTAGTTCATTCAGTAAAAAGGGACCATAATGCTAACCTTATGATTCCCTAATGTATACATCAAAGGATATATATATATATATATATATATATATATATATATATATATATATATATATATATCAATAGGATCTGACAGGTAATAGGAGGTGTGCTCTCCACTTCACTTCATGTTCCTTGTTTGGTTGTGGGCTTGGAACAGATTCACTGAGTCTATTATCTATTCGATTTTAGGTATATATGTTCAGTATACATTAAGTAATCATAAGGGTACCAGGTATGGGTAAAGTCATAGGACACAAAGTCAATGCACAATTTTCTAGTACAAAACATACTTTTCCAAACATAACTTTTAGTTTACAAAACTAGAAAGTTACCAGTAAAGGGTTTAATCCATTTTATTAAACCAATATAAACTTAAAGGAACTTAGGTGATTAACTCTATAATACCTTAATTTATACATCATGGTTATATAGCATTAATACCCAATAGGTAGTTGGATGTGTGTTTTCCGCTTTACTTCATGTTCCTTATTTGGTTGTGGGCTTAGGGCAGATTCTCCCAATCAACAATCTATTCGATATTAGATCATATATAGCTAGTATAAACTAAGTGATTATAGAAGTAATCAATGTGGTCACCATGTTATTATAAGAAATAAGGGTTTTCTTAAAAAATCTTTTCATTAAATATAAAGGAACTATTACAATTAACTCCATGAGTAACAAGTGAATACACTAAGGTTATATACAACAATGATCTAACAAACAATGGGATGTGTGATGTCTGCCTTACTTCCTGTGCCTTGTTTGGTTATGGGCTTAGGGCAGATGCGCACAATCGATTGTTTGTTTACTCTGGGTTTTATATAACTTGTACACATTCAATACTCATAGAAAGGATTGTAGAGTCATTTTACTAATCTTTCATCAAAGTAGGAAATATAGGATTTTCTAGAGGAACAGGCGAGCTTTTCTAAACAAAAACTTACAAGTTACTACATTTTACAACTACTTTTTACAACTTACTTACATCACTAAAATTTTATGAACTCACCAGCTTAATTGCTGATAAACTCTTTCAAATAAATTGTATTCTCTAGAAACTAGTAGACAGCTACTCGCGCTGGGAATTCAGAAGATGGAGCAGTATAGCTTCAAGTCTTATTTTGTTATTTGCTTATGTATTCTATGTTTTGTGAACATACACTTTGTCAACACTTTCTTTCTAATGAAATGGTTTTTTATTTACTTTGATTACTATGATGCATGTCTTGTGATACTAAACATGACGTCCTCCACCCTGAACGTTTCCGTCGTTCCAGTTTTGGGGTGTGACAAATATTTATGAAGGCAGGGACTAATGGGTAAAATATTGGGACTTCATTTGAGGAGATTTTGGAGGCTTAGGGGTGTTTGCCAAATTAAGGACAAATTTTGAGTGGAATTGTGGAAGTTGGGGTGCATTTGGTAAATTTCGTACTTAAAGTGTAATTGATATTAAGGTTGAGGGCTGAAAAGGTAAATTATGGATCTAATTTGAAGGAAAATGGAGATGCAAGAACCATTCTTGTTATTATGGCCATAAGTTTTATGGTGTCGGGTATATATTCCAACTCCTAGCCCTAACCCTAGGGGAATATAACAGCCACCACCTTATGACTCCCCCCACCGGCCGCCACCCTCCTTTAATTTCCGACGCCGCACCGCCCTTATACCCCCATCCTTCCTCCGCCACTGTAACCCAGCCATTGATAGCCACTCTATAGCCACTATCAACCGCCGAGTGGAGTTTTCCCGTATCGCTGTCGGAGAGCCGTCGGGAGGAGCTGATGTCGCCTTTTCTGCCATGGCTAACGGTGAGGACCAACCTTATGTCGTCATTCAACGTGACCACCGTCATTGTTGCCGACTTGAGTTGAAGCCCAACCACCATCGCCGCTTCAACGAGCATTGAAGACAAGGGCTGACGCTGGTGAGGACTCATTCGTATCAACTCCTTCGTAACGCTGCTGTTCCGCCGCTATTCTCCAGGCATGTTCTTGTGGATGTGTGTTTCTCGATTGGGAATCAATAGAACTGCCGCCACCACCATGAGGTGGTGGTTGTTATTGCAAAAGCATTGTTGCAGCCGCCATGAAGGATGATTGGAGTCGAGTTTCGCTATCGGGGGTGTGTGTTGGTTGCTGTTGTTAGTCGAGTTGTGTGTGTGTGTCTGCCATTGGCCAGAAAACCTTGACATAACCACCATGGCTACCAACCATGGTGGTTGTCGCCTCTATTTCCGTTCTGCCGCCTTGTACCACCGCCGACCACCACTAGGGCGGCTCTGTATGTGTGTTTTATTAGTATGTGTGTGTGTGTTATTTGGATTGGATTGTAAATAGTAATTATGCCAAAATAATCAATAGGAAAATCCATAACCAACACCGTGAGGTGGTGGCTGCCGCCACTAGCCGCCGTGTTGGGTGCCGTTGTGCCTCGTTTGTGTTTTGGCTCGTTAGGGATGTTTAAAACCCTAGTGGGCCCAATGAAGCCCTAGTAGGCTCAAGGAAACCCTAATTGACCTAAGAAAACCCTAATTGGCCCAATGAAGCCGAAAGTGACCTAAAAGCCCAACCAATTGACTAATGGGATAGTATTGGGTAGGAAACCCTGATTAGGGTTTGGAAAATCCTAATGGCTTAAAACCCTAATTTTAGGAATTGATCGGGACACGCACGGGAATTATTTAGTAATGTTAAAACATTAATTAATAATCATTGGAAAAATTAACCTAAGGAAATATTGGACTTAATGGATTAAGTCCCTAATGGGTTAAGTAAGAAACACTTGACCCTAATCATCATTTTATGTGAAAACCCTAATCTTACTCAGACTGTGAATTGGGCCCTCTTAGTGGGCTTTGGAGATTGGACCATTATTAGGCTTCCAAGAATAAGCAAATGGACTAAATAATTATATGGATTTTAGGATAAGGTCCATGTGAGAGTCTTGGGTCTAATTTGGAAATTGGGCCATATTTGGTCGTTTATGATTATGTAATATTGGGCCATGGGAATGCTGAGAGTTTGGACTAGAATTAATGGATGGGCCTTATGATAAGACAATGTATAGGTCTGGGCCCAATTTGGAAAATTATGCCATATGTTGGGCTTTGGGCCATATGTTGGGCTTTGGGCCATATGTTGGGCTTTGGCCCATTACTTGACTTTTAGGCCTTTAGAGTATGATTTGGACCTTTGGCTTGGAACCCAATTATTAATTGGGTATTACTTGATGTTGATAGTTCGGCAAGCTGTCAACCAGCAGCTGGAGTTTTATCTGCGGGACTTCAGCAGTGTCGGGTGAGTTATCCTCATTATATCAACTGGGTCTAAGGCACCAATGTCGGCCTTTAACGAATTTGTTTTCGGGTTTACTGCATGATATGTTTATTGATTTACATCCTAGTAGTTAGGATGGTGATATGCTTAGTGACCTGGTTAGGTCGGTATCCTGGTATATAGGATGATGCTATTTAGTGACCGGTTAGGTCTGTATCCTGGTAGTAGGATGTTGTTATGATTAGTGATCTGTTAGATCGATTTGAGTGTTATATATGCTAGCGTATGATATGTATGTGCACATGTTTGTTGTCTGGTGGTTGGGTTGAGGCGATCCTACTTTGTGCTGAAGGCCAACATACCCAGGGAGGTTTGGATAGGCTGTAGGCCCTGCGAGGTAGTCCATTCATGCCGAAGGCCCGATGAGCGGTCCGGATAGGCTGTAGGCTCTACGAGGTGGTCCAATCATGTCGAAGGCTCAGGAGCAGTCCAGATAGGTTGTAGGCCTTGCAAGGTGGTCCAGCCAGGCTGAAGGCTCATTATGCATGTTGTTTGCTGCTTGTTTATATGATATGGTTATATTTGTATGGTGTTACTATTTTTGGGAAAGTTCACAAAGCTTCGGGATTACAATTGTTGATTTTGTTTCAGGTACTTCTGATGATCGCGGGTTGGCGAAGGCGTGATCATGCACCTCCTTGCATTTTCATGATTGATTCTGGGGATACTTAGATGTTTAAATTATTTTTAAAGTAAACTGTAATAACTTAATGGTTTTTAAATGTTTGAAAAAGTTTTAAATTACCTTGAATTTTATGGGTGTTACAATTTTGGTCCTTTTAACAAGCTTTATGACCATAAAACACTTACATGGTTATGGCTTAACCATCATGGTCTAATTTTTATGACTCTTAGTGCCTCTAAGAGCCCAAAAGGACAACTCTTATGGTCTGAAATCATTAAGATGCATGGAGCCTCAATAATGGAGTCCAAAAGTGACCTTAAACACTCCTATAAACAAATGTAAGCATGCAATGGTCAAGTTTTGAACATGATACCTCAAAAGAGTTAGAAATGATGCCAATCTCCTTGATCTACAGGCTCGTTTTCCAAAGCACCAAAACTACACCAAGATACTCTTAAATGGCTTCCAAATCACAAGACACAAATATGGGTTAGGGTTTTCGTGGTGGCTTCCTAGAGGTGAGACGGAGGGTAGACCAAAGGCATAAGGTTCTTTATATAGGGATCAAACCCTAAAAGTTATTGTTTTAGACTCTGCACGCGTACACTGCGCATACCCTTTGGTACGTTGGGCGTACGTGCATTGCCTCCCCGCCCAATCCTCTTGAGTACGATGCACGTACCTGGCATGGTACGCCCCACGTAATGCCTTTCTCATCCTAAATCTTAAAGCCCAACTATCCTGGCCCAAACCAAAACAGCCCATTATTCAATAAAATAAATAATATTAATACCTATAAATCCCGAATGTTACATTTTTTTAGCAATAATAGGAAAAAGAAGGGCATACCTAAAGAATGAGAAATCGATATCTGAGGCTGTTGAAATCTCAAAAGAAGAATAACAAATCGGATGCATAGGATGAAGTTGATGAAGGCTGAAGTGGTATATTTGTTAAAGATGAAAAAAATCTATAAGGGCACAGTTTGTTTAGGACCTATAAACAAACACTTACACAACAAAAAACAATTATGGTTTTCTTATGGAAATATATTGTAAAATGATGGAGATAGGGTGGGAAGGAGAGCCCATAGAAGGTAAGAGAGGATAAAAAGGCATTATATCTTTCTTGTGCTTGCTTGTTGTTGTATAAGATAGGACCGAGGTTGACAAAACAGATACGTACTTAATGTAGTGGGAAACAGACCGGAATGTAGTGAAGGTTGGAGGCAGTGGAGGCAGGTGAGGGGTGGAGACGAAGGGATGGATATAAGGGGAAATATGCGAGAACAAAATAAAGAGACAAGAGAGAAGGGAAGAGACTCGATTTTTGTGAAGAGGAAGATGAAAGGAAATGAAGGTGGAGTAGAAACAAACGGGCCAAGGAGGATAAGTGAGCCTGAGGTTGTTGGAGGAGAAGTGAGCCTAAGGATGTTGGACCTGAGGTTTCCGGTAAGACGAGGCGTGGCAGGCGATATCGTTGATTGTTGCAGAGGCTAGAGAGCATCATCATTCTTGAAAAAAGCCCTAGCTTGAATGGTCCTTGCCATTTTGTGGAATGCGCATTAGAAAAAATCATAAAGAGACATTTATCTCTAATGACACCCATTTTAGATAGGTGCCTTCCGTGTTTGTAAAAAAACAAATTACTGGACACTAAATTTAGGGCGCACATAAATGCATGTCCTATATCCTTTAAAATTTTGAAAGACTGACATTGTTTTTAGGACACGCAAAAAATGTGTATCGTAAATCAATGTGTGCCATTGTTTGCGTGTCATTAAAGAGCTACTTTCTAATAGTGACATTAACCTTAAAACGATACATGCATACCATATTTATAGTCTAACCCTAGCACCATAATGATGGATGGACAGGCCCAATCCGACAATAATAAAGACTACAAACATGCATAATTAATTTGACACAACACAATAAATAACCCAACAATCTCACCTTTTGTGTCAAAAAAAGGAAGGAAATTCTTCATTGATGAGGACGCTTCTGAACCTTGAAGAGTTTCGACATCAGACCAAGTAAAGTGTTGCTAACTTGAATGTACCATTTGATCATATCTGCGAAGCACTTCTTATCTGCAACATCATTCTTTTTGCACTTGTCTATAATCCCTAAAATGTAGTTGAGGCAAGGAGTTGAAAACAGATGCTTGTTTGGTAAGGAGAACAAACACTTTTGAACATTCGTACCATCTCTAGCACTTTGTTGAAACGCCACACTCCAATTTTCCTTTTTTATTTTCCGATCTTCATCTTGAAGACATCATTTGTAGTTTCTTTTGGTTGCATAGTGGGTTTCTTTCGAAGTGTTTCCGTAATCTCCACATCCATTTTCCCAACTTCTTGAATGTAGGAGATCAACATCCTTTTCAAATGTTCCACAATGGGTTTAAATTTATGTTCATCTTTTGATAAGACGCTATACAAAGAAATCCAATCGTAAGGATTAAGGCACATCAGATCAACAAGAGAGAATTCAAAGACTTAACTCCTAGCTCCTCGAACAGCTTTGAATCTAACATTAATAAAGCTTTCGGTCTCATCAGGTCCAAAGACTTTCACAACTACGATCTTCTTTGAACACCATGTTTGGTACTACAACTTTACATTTTTAAGATAAAATGAGAAAAGCTAGTGATTGGCATCATTATCCAAATCCAGGTCTTTCTCAATCTTCTCAAAGAAACGAAACATGAATGCCTTCAGAGAAATTGGAAAATCGAGCTGAGACTCCGAAGTGTTGTCCAGGTCAAAAGAGATAACTAGCTCTATCCAGTACATATTTAGATTATCAATTGCCTTGTTCATAATCCGTTGCATGGAACAAGGAGGGAAGGAGGGCCTTCTGAGTTTTGAGTGTGACTTTGTGCTTCACGAGCCTCCTTTTCCTGAGCTTCAGCTTCCTTGGCAACCCTCTAAGCTTCATCAAGCTCTTTATCATGTTTCTTTCATTCGAGCTTTGCCCATTTAGATAAGCCCTCTTCTTCTTCATTATCATCAATCAAGTATCCTTTTCTCTTCGATCCAGAAGCTTCATTACCCTTCGGATCTTGTGATTTTAGTTGTGGCTTATGTCAGTATTTACCAGAATCAACAACCAATTTCTTTGGTTCTTCAGTAGATGGCTTCTTCCCTTCTCCCCTTGTTTTGGAAGAGAACCAGATTCTGAAACACCCTTGATACAATTCAACATGGAGAATACTGGCTTGAGTTTTTTAGCGAGATGTTGGTAAAGTAAGACTATGAGCAACGAATCACGAGTCTCCACCAGATTTTGAAAAAAGAGGTTAACATCCACGATACAACTTTTGATAACAATGTTTTCAGACTTTAAGGCATCAAGCTTCTTGTTGGCATTTTCAAGATAAATTGAAACACACTTCACCTTTTTAGTTTTCACAGCTAGCTTATCCATGATCTTGTTCTCCATAGCCGAATCTGTTGAGTATTTGAGATATTGAAATTGATTTGGCATGTTTGGTTATTTAGGGAAGCCTTTTTAGGGTTAATCATTTTATGATTCCCTACTTTTCCTTTACATTAGCAGTTCTTCATCGAGCTCTTCTAAGGCATTGGTTTTATGTTTTTGGTAAATATTTTATGTTCCCTATAACTAATCATTAGGTTAGATTTTGATGTAAGTTTTTTTCCTAATTAAGGTTTTCTTTGAATGTTAATATTAAAATCAATATACACAAAAACTTTGATAGATAATTGCATATTATGGTGATTAATTCATGATTGTTCTTGATATTCCGCATTCGTCAACTCGGATTTATTCCTAACAAGTGGTATCAGAGCGGGTTCTTGTAGATTGCAGCGATTTATTGCAAGAACCAATCTTGTTTATGGTATTTTTTTTTTGTGAATCTCACCTTGTTCTTCAAGTTTTTGTAAGTTTTATTAAAAGAAAAAGTGAAATATCTCGTTTTGTTGCAAAACCCATCTCAGATCTGTTATGTGCTACTCATTATTCCGTCTAAGTTGTTCTTGATTCGTGTTTTGGAAGAGAAATAAAAGAAGAATTTCGTGTTTATTCACATGTTTGTGTTCAAATTTACTTTATCTCTCTAATAACCATCTCATATCCCACAAAAATCTTATCATATCTACTTTCTCTCTCTTCAAGTTATGTCACTTGTTGAAGATCTAATGGATTTTTTATTCTATAACTCCATCTTAGAACTTGGATTAAAGGTTACTAAACCAATCTATGGTGTCAACAAAGTAACTATGTTTCGTATTCTTGGTGAATATACGTTGAGGGATGTTACTGAGTTATATAATCTTTTTGTTGATAAGAAAATATCTGAAGAGTCACGTGTTAATGATGGTGAATTAAAAAAGGATGAGAGAATAGTAGAACAATTTCATATTATCAATAGACATTTAGATCGAGAAAATAAACAACATATTTTGGAGATGAAAAGAGCTGAAAAGAAAAAGGAAGATGTTCTTAATCCTCTTGGTGTTCTGGGTGAAGTTCATAATGTTCTTCATGTTTCTAAAGAAAAAGTGACTCCAAATGTTGTTGTTGAGGGGGAGTCAAGTGGTTCAAGTTTTTCAGAAGTTTTACAATCCGAATCTATATGTTTTGAAGATGAATCTCATGGCAAAAATTCAGAAGTCGTGAATGTAAAGACATTTTGTTCTATTGGAGCTCAAACAGATGATTTTTCTAGTTCTGATGATGTTTTTGAAGGATTGGTTCCTTACAGAAAGCCTATAATTCAAGATGTTCATATTTCCCAAACTCCTAAGGATTGTGTTCAAAAGTGTTCAAATGTTCAGATTCATAAAGGTGAAGAGGTTGATCAGATCTGAAATTCGTTTCTAAAGCCTAGAAATTAGAAAAGAACGAAAAAGAAGAACAATAGCAAAATGAAGAAAGTTTGGATGCCCAATGTACAAGTTCTTTAAGCTTGTGAAAAGGTTCAGAAAATTGAAGTCAAACATGTCCAAAGAAACTTCACCTCTCATTTTTCTTCAGATAAAGTTGATAGAAGTTGGAGAAAAGAGGAAAGAGTATTTGGTTGCTTTAATGAAGTTTTAGGAAATTTTTGTTTCCAACTAAAAAGCGGGTATTATTTTCAGAAGATAATCTATTAATTTCAAATAAATGGGTGTGGAAGAAACCAACTTCAATCTTGAATCGTAAATGGGTACCAAAAGTTTCATAAAAGTTTTTTCCTTTATAAAAAAAAATAAAAAATGAAAAATAAAGGGGATAAAATCTAGTGAAAGCTGACGAATTTTGAGTCAAAAGAAAGAAAGCTTGTTGAAGGAATCAATTTTTATTGCTTTTTAATTGTTGGAAATGAAAAAAGGCGAAAAAGGTTAAAAAAATTGGTGAAAAATGATATTTTCTGCAAAAAAAAAAAAAAAAAAAAAAAAAAAAAAAAAAAAAAAAAGGGCTACCATCTGACAAATTAGCAAAATGGGTGCAGGCTGTCAATGTACTGTAATAGGAGGGTTACATTCGGAATTATTGACAAATAGGGATTAGGTTCAGAATTTTGAAGAAATAAAAGGGTTAAATTCGGAATTATAGTCAAAGATTGATGTTTGATTGGTATATTGGGCCGCATTTGATTCTTCACTGATTCTCTAGGGGCCAATCTTGTACCTGTGATGAAATACTTACTTTGCATCTGGTAACGAAAAAAAAAAAAAAAGAGGAAGGCTTTACTGGAAACTCGCAATCGTGGATCAGAGGAGTTCTAGTTTCAAAATTTAATTTAGAGTTCACTATTCATCTCGGAAAGGCTCCGAGCGCTCGGAGCGATTCGGAGTTATAAGATCAGAAACCTTTATGGGATTCACAATCGGACTCGTATTGGCAAAACGAAATCGGAATCTGAAGCTACGCATGCGAATCTACTATTCCTCTCCGAGCATTCGGAACTATTCAGACGGTATGAATCGGATTCGGAAGTTCAATACTCTCGGAGTTCTGCGTTCGGAGTTCAAGGCTCGGAGGTTGCAATCGATTCGGAAGTTCAAATCAGAATCGGAGTTTCATCACTTTCGGACTCGGAATTCTGGACATCTTACTTGGAAAATGGAAGTACTCTGAATCAGAATTAAATGTCACGAACTCGGAAATCATCATTGTACAACAGGTTATTAAAAGAGTTCGATTTCGAATGTGAAGACTACAAGCAAAACAAAACTGAAATTCGGTTTCAAGCAAATTGAAATCGGAAATTTCATTCACAAAATTCCAAATCGGAATTGGTAGTCCCATCAGATCTGTTGAATCCGAATTAATGAATATCTCAATCGGAAATTGGAATTGACATACATAATCGGAACTTATGAAGAAAAGCAGCATTCGATTTGCTTCATATATATATATATATATATATATATATATATATATATATATATATATATATATATATATATATATATATATATATATATATATATATATATTGACTTTACGAGCTATGTAGTTATCGCGGTCAAAATTTCAATAGCGGTCACATGCCGCTATTCGAGATCGCGGTTATCGCCGCTATTCGAGATCGCGGTTATCGCGATGGTATATATATATATATATATATATATATATATATATATATATATATATATATATATATATATATATATATATATATATATATATATATATATTGACTTTACGAGCTATGCAGTTATCGCGATCAAAATTTCAATAGCGGTCACATGCCGCTATTTGAGATCGCGGTTATCGCGATGGAATAGCGGTGATATAGCGGTTTTTTAATATTACGTATAATTTATAATTTTATATTATATATATATATATATATATATATATATATATATATATATATATATATATATATATATATATTGAGTATTAATACTATTAGTCTATATATAATTAATATCATAAACCTAAAAAGTCATATAAAAACATAACATAATATTCTATTATGGTAATATGGAAACTAGGTAGTGTCAAAGTGTCAAATAGAGTTTAATTGTATTGCTTGTGTTCAATATCATATTAGTAGGTCATGGTTGATATAAAGAGTTAAGTCGCAAGTCGTAGCCTCATAGGTGTGGTTCGATTTACAAAAAACATTAATGGAGTCCGACCATAGCAGTTCAAGTTGTCGTGAGTATAGAAAGAGATGAGAAAGAGAGTTATCAGTAGACGTAGTTGCTTTGAATACTTTTAGTTATGTTAGTTGTTTGGATATTTTAAAATGAAAGTGTAGTGAGATCGTTAAAACTAGTTTTTCATTGACAAAGTAACCAAATGACCCAAAATGTGAATGAAAATGGAATAGCACCCGTAGCGCCGCTATAGCGGTTATTGAAATAACGGCAAATAGCGGTGAATAGCGCCGCTAATAGCGGTACCACGAAATGAAAACTCTAAGTTGAAAATAACGGTTCCTGACCTCCGCAAAACGCTATAGCGCGCAATTGATAGCTTAGTTTACGAGTCAAATGGTGTGTTTCATTCCGCATTAAACTAAAGATGAGTTCTTTTTCTCAAATTCATTCCCCTAACTTTCAGAGTTTCACAGTTTCAACCCCACATCAAAAATTTCTTTACAAATTCTTGGATTTTACCATTTTTACCCATTCTTACCAAAATATTTTCACTTCTTATTCTTTTCTTTGCTCTTATTCTTTTTAATCCATTCTAAATAATTTCTTCTTATTCTATTCTTTTTGTCTAATAACTAAAAATCGAAAAATACAAAATTAATTTTTGTTATTTTTTCGGTTTTAATTTTTGAGAATTGGGTATATTCTAGAAGGATTTATTTCATCAAGTCTGACGGGTTTTGAAGATCCTTTTTGGCAACTTGCTCCTTACGACAGAGCAGGTTATACAACTTACTCTATGAGATAGCAAAGATTGTTGGTGATTCTTTCAACTTTCTGGATTCTATCCATGATATTTGTTGAAGATTTAATGGGGAGTGATGATTATTCAAGGGGGAGTTCGTATTTGGAAGATGGTATTTAAAGTAGAAACTGATTTGGCATGTTTGGTTATTTAGGGAAGCCTTTTAAGGTTAATCCTTTCGTTATTCCCTACTTTGCCTTTATAGTAGAACTTCTTCATCGAACTCTTCTAAGGCCTTGGTTTTATATTTTTGTAAATATTTATGTTCCCTATAAATAATCATTAGGTTAACTTTTGATGTAAGCATTTTCCTGATTAGGGTTTTCTTTGTACGTTCATATCAAAATCAATATACACAAAACCTTTGACAAATTACTTGCATATTATGGTGATTGATTCGTGATTGTTCTTGATATTCCGTATTGTTCATCTCAGATTTATTCCTAACAAGATCTTCTTGAAGCTTCTCAATCCTGGAAACGATGGAGGCACTAAACTCCGTATTGTACACTCGGAGTTCGACACGAACCTTGGATAAAGCTTCTTTCTTGGTTTGGAACCTATTCCTAAGATTGGTAATCAGCTTGTTCGCAGCTGCAGTGTTGTTGTCGGAGGAACTTCGAAAGTCCTCCATGAACTGAGTGACATTTGCAAGTAGTTTTTAGAATTTTTCGGTCGTATCACGAACATTCTTTACAGAGTTTTCAACAGCTTTGGTAGTAGCAACAAGACTCTTGGCGTGTACCTTGGTGAGAATCTCGATTAAGGATTTGAAGAACTCATAGGAGTATTCATTGCTTGACGATGCTTTGGACGACTCAAGTAGAGTATCTAACTTTTCATTGAGGGCCTTGAACTGCCCTTTTGTCACGGGTGCATCATCACCACTTTCCTCGTGAACAGTGAATGGAATATAGTGGAAATCTTGAAGTTCATCCCGATCATCACCAAAGATCATATCCTGATCATCAGTCCTTAGGGGTGAGATACATGCCCCCATATCAGATACGTTGACAGTTACTAGAGGTGAACTCGTAGTGGTGGTGGTTGTTGTGGATTCAGTGTATAGGGGAGTTGTGTGAGCAACCGAGATTTGTGGTTGCGAAACACCAACAAATACATTTTGTCACACCCCGAAATCGGAACGGCGGAAAACATTCTGGGGCGAAGGATGTCATGTATAGTATCACAACAAAGAATAATAGTAAACAAGCAAACAACATCATCCATTGCATTAATAATATATTTTAATACAAGTGTGTTCTGTATAGTTTATAAGACACCAAAAATATAAATTAAAATACAAGATGAGTCTTGAATGTGTTCCATCTTCTCAAAAGCTGGCATCGGTACATGTCTGCTAATGACCTGAGAATACAAGTTATTTTGAAAGAGTTTATCAGCTTTAAAGCTGGTGAGTTCATAAGCATTTTAGTGTCATTATTTGTATCAAAATGTTTGTAACAGTGGTTGAAGTAAGATTTATAAAAGTTTTTAGATGTTTGTATCTCCTAGAAAATCCTATATTTTCTACTAAAAGTAGCCTTCTACAAAGGCCCGACTGTTTTGTATGTTTATTTCTTATAAAAGTGCGTAATTTTCCAAAGTGTAACTATCATTAAAAAAAAATATAGCTTATACATTACCGTTTATCTGAGAATATCACAAAGTGAATGCAAAAGGGAAAATAATGTAGTACTGTAGTGTTGTATTATAGTAACTATTGTTGTACTAACTACCTTAAACCGAATTTTTATCAAGGTATAATGTGATTTTATTGTACCATACTATTGACTAAAAACACGATGATGAAAGATGTCGGAAGTAATGGCATTTGGCACCCGAAGACCTATAGGTCCTACTGTAGCTAGCAACAAGGTGTAGGATAGTCAATCTAGTATAGATCTATATGCAAATTCACGCTCTCCCTCCAGGAGACTCTAGATACAAATCGAGTCATGGCAATGATGACATGCCCCGCAACAGTGGTTCCTATTTATGTTATAGTATACTTGTATATGTATTGTATGTACTCTCTATCTAGTATGTAGTATATGTAATGTTTCTCGTTATAGTATTCTCTAACTGTTTCTCATCATAGTATGCTGGTATAGTTTCTCATAATAGTAAGTTCTCTTAGTTTCTCATCGTAGTATAGTTTTATAGTTTCCTGTAATAGTAAGTTCTCTTAGTGTCTCATCATAGTATAGTTGTATAGTTTCACATAATAGTAAGTATTGACTCATGAATGAACTGACTCTTTGTATGTTTCATTGAACTAAAAGTAATGAGTATAATCTTCCTAAACTATACCTATTAAAGTTTACTAGTAGAATTATTTGTTTGACTGAATGTATTGAACTGAGATAAAAGCCTTTACATCTATACGTATGTACATAATATATAACTAAGGATCCAAAGACACTTGGACAAACAACAGGGTACTCTAAGTCCACAACCAAACAAGGAATAGGAAATAAAGTGAGTTCTTAGTCCTAAGTCCTTCAAACCTTACTTATACAACTATATATGTATTAGACATCGTTTTGACAATATATTAGTTCGAAAGCTGTAAAAGACAAGGTTTGATATATAAAAGTGAGTTTGGTAAAGAGTTTAACATGTAAAAGAGTTTGATAAATAGTTTGAAGTAGTTTGCTTGATAAAACAGTTAAAAGCATAGTAAATTCATTTGTTTGTTAGTTATTAATCACATGTGATTGATATAATAACTATAAGTTTCAACTTGTATTCCCCCTAAAAATCATTTAAAATCATTTAAAAGGCTGATTAAGGGGTATGAACTCACCTGTAGTGAGTAGCTTGGACGAACACGTTGTGTAAGATGATAAGTGTCAAGTGACGACTTGAGCACACACAAGGATCCTAATTAGCACATAATTACACATATATGCATCTAATTAGTTATTAAACAACTAATTTAACAAGTATAGGCACCCTAGAACATGGAAAACACTTTGATTCAAGTGTTAGAAGTAGTAAAGGGTTGCATCTAAGGGTCGTAGGGGTTTAACATTGAGTTTACGGCCCAAGAGCAAACTCCCCATGAGTTCACGGCCTAGGGTTTGCAGCACAAGTGATTTTACGGCTGTAAACCCATGGTAAGTTGTACCATTTTGAAGTTTAAGGTCGCCAACTCACTTTGGAGGTGTTCTAGACCTAGTTCTAAGGCTAAGGAATCAGTTAGGGCAACTTTGCACCCAACATTAGACTTTACGGCCCAAGGAGATTGCCTTGGTTGTAAACTCTCTTTTGTTCTTGATTTGGTGGTGTTTTGAAGGTGTAATCCAAGTGATTTAGTCATATAACAAGCTAAGGTAAGAGTACTTACAATATAGAAGCTTATAAGGGTGTTTAAAGTCCAAGAACACTAGTGTGTGTTCTTGGTGAAATGAAGAACACGTGTCTCAGTTGAGCGGATTCATAATACCTTCCACGTGTGTCAGTTGAGGAAGTGTCTAGCTGACGAGTCAGCGGTAGTGCCGCTAGAGGACATTCAGGTGGATGTGAGCCTGAACTACGCGGAGAGACCAGTTGCGATTTTGGATCGGAAGATCAAGGTTCTGAGGAACAAGGAGGTGCCCCTGGTACAGGTTCACTGGCAACATTGGAAAGGATCCGAGTTGACCTGGGAGCCAAATCGTGAGATGTGGGAGCAGCATCCGGAGCTATTTCAGGGATGAGACTTCGAGGGCGAATTCAGATTCAAGTGGGAGAGAATTGTAACATCCAGAATTTCAGGTAGTATATTTATTCATTTTATTTTGAGTTTTGTGGAAGAACTCGGCGAGTTGGTGCGTAGACTCGCCGAGTAGAGAAGCGATTTCTCACCTGGATTAATGACTAGACTCGACGAGTCGCATTGGTGGACTCGGCGAGTCCATGCTGTTTAATGAAACTCTAATTTCTCGGGTTTAGGGCCTATTTAAAGGGGCCTTATGGCCATCATGTATGCTCACCAGCCCGTAGAGCGAAACCCTAGTGAACTTGAGCATTGGAGTGAGACAAGGAACCATTGTCGACCTTGGAGGTGTTGTCTAGCAAGGGAAAGGAAGCTATAGCCAAGAGGAAGCAAGATGGTTAACTTCCTGAAGATCTGAGGTCCAGAACATCACGTTTGAGGTACTATTTTCGAACCATTTTCTGTTGAGGTGATGTTCATGTTGATTTAGGGCTTATTTTTTGTGACTAGATCTAGTGCTCCCATGGTCCCTTAAGCGAGTTAGGTTCTGGATTTGGACCCATGGAGGTCCAGAGTGCCTCTTTGTCCAAGCTTTGTATGAGTCTATGGAGGTTTTGGTTTGGGATCATTGTGTGTGAGGTTAAAACACCATTTATGAGTCAATAGGTGTGATATGAGCGCCAAGACATAAACTTTACGTGATAAATAAGTTTAGAAAGACTGGATCTATGAGCTAGTGGAACAGATCTGACCTCAGAAGGTCGTTTGGGGTTATGCATGGAATGCACTCGTCGAGTGCATTAGCAGACTCGACGAATTGGAGCAAGTTGTTCCGTGTTTTCGAACCAGGGGTTGGGTAACCGAGTTGGATGAGTGACGCAATGAGTCAGAAGGGATTCAGAGGAATCGGGTTCTTGTAGGGACTCGGCGAGTCCACGCCAGACTCGACGAGTTGGGTTGACCGTTGACCATTGACCATAGTTGGCCGGTGTTGAATTGATAGAGTTTGTCAACCCTAGTTGGGAAAGTGTTAATTAGAGATATATTTGTGTATATGAGGACTATAGCTCGGGAGATCGAGCACTAGTGATTTCAGGGATTTACGAGTTACCGAGATATGCAAGGTGAGTCTTCTCACTATACTTTACCTTGAGTAGGTAAATAGAGTTATGTGATACAGTGTTTTATATATATTGTTTGTTGCACTGCATTCTTCTATGTGATTTATGTTGTGCATGCTTGTAGAGTTCGAACCTGAGGGTTCACAGAGTTTGGGTGCATGGACCCACTGAGTTATAGCGTCGAGTGGTTAATATGTGTTATATGTGGTATTTTGGGGAACTCACTAAGCTTTGTGCTTACAGTGTTTTATGTTATGTGTTTCAGGTACTAGTGAGGATCGCAGGAAGGCGCCAGCTTAATCAGTACACACACGGGATTTTTATGCTATGAGATCTTGGGATTGATATATGTTATAAATTGAGTTTCAAACAATGATATTTTTATGATTAACAAATGAATTATATATTTATAAAATGCAAAAAGTTGTTTTGGAAATTTACGTCGGTACACTAAAAACATGATGATGAAAGACGTCGGAAGTAATGGCATTTGGCACCCGAAGACATGCAGGTCCTACTGTAGCTAGCAGCAAGGTGTAGGATAGTCAATCTAGCATAGATATATACGCAAATTCACGCTCTCCCTCCAGGAGACTTTGGATACAAATCGAGTCATGGCAATGATGATATGCCCCGAAACAGTGGTTCCTATTTATGTTATAGTATACTTGTATATGTATTGTATGTACTCTCTATCTAGTATGTAGTATATGTAATGTTTCTCGTTATAGTATTCTCTAATTGTTGCTCATCATAGTATGTTGGTATAGTTTCTCATAATAGTAAGTTCTCTTAGTTTCTCATCGTAGTATAGTTGTATAGTTTCTCGTAATAGTAAGTTCTCTTAGTGTGTCATTATAGTATAGTTGTATAGTTTCACATAATAGTAATTAATTACTCATGAATGAACTGAATCTTTGTATGTTTCATTGAACTAAAAGTAATGAGTATAATCTTCCTAAACTATACCTATTATAATTTACTAGTAGAATTGTTTGTTTGACTGAATGTATTGAACTGAGATAAAAGCCTTCATATCTATACATCTATACATAATATATAACTAAGGATCGAACTACACTCAGACAAACAACAGGGTACTGTAAGTCCACAACCAAACTAGGAACAGGAAATAAAGTGAGTTCTCAGTCTTAAGTCGTTCAAACCTTACTTATATAACTATATATGTATTAGACATTGTTTCAACTTGTATAAGTTTCAACTTGTATTCCCCCCCCCCCTCCCCCCATAAAATCATTTAAAATTATTTAAAAGGTTGATTAAGGGGTATCAACTCACATGTAGCGAGTAGCTTGGATGAACAAGTGGTGTAAGATGCTAGGTGTCAAGTGAAGACTTGAGCACACACAAGGATCCTAGTTAGCACATAATGACAAATATATGCATCTAATTCGTGATTAAAAAACTAATTTAACAAGTATAGGCACCCTAGAACATAGAAAACTCTTTGGTTTAAGTGTTATAAGTACTAAAGAGTTGCATCTAAGGGTCGTAGCGGTGTACCATTGAGTTTACGGCCCATGAGCAAACTCCCCATGAGTTCACAGCCTCGGTAAGTTGTACCATTTTGAACTTTAAGTTCCTCAACTCACTTTGGAGGTGTTCTAGACCTAGTTCTAAGGCTAAGGAATGAGTTAGGGCAACCTTGCACCCAACATTAGAGTTTACGGCCCAAGGAGATTGCCTTGGCCATAAACTCTCTTTTGTTCTTGATTTTGTGGTGTTTTCAAGGTGTAATCTAAGTGATTTAGTCATATAACAAGCTAAGGTAAGAGTACTTACAATATAAAAGCTTATAAGGGTGTTTAAAGTCCAAGAACACTAGTGTGTGTTCTTGGTGTTCTTTGTGAAATGAAGAACACTTGAAGATCTATGAAAATGAAAGGATTTCATAGATGAAATCATGTATAACCATTAGATAAGGAGATGTAACAATAAATCAAGAGAAGAAATGATTACATTTTTGGAATATTTGGATGAAGATCTTAAGATACTTAAGAGAGAAATGGAGGTTCTTGAACTTTGAAAGGAAGGAAATGATGGAAAAAAGGTGTAAAATCATGCTTATAGCATGAGTTCACGGCTAGGGTTGAGTTTACGTCCTAAACTCATAAATTTTGGCCGTAAACACCATATAATGGGTTTAATGCTTGGTTGTTGCACAATAATCCTAGATGATACTTCCTTTCACTTATTCCCTTGATATATTTAAGCTCAGAATGCTCTAACGGACTCCAAAAGTGCTAAAAGTTAGCCGAAGCAAGTTTGACATTGATTGAAATGTAGGTTTGTATAAGATAGAAATTTCGAGTTGTCATATCATCCCCCCATTAAAGAGAATTTTGTCCCAAAATTAAAGTTTAAGCAATAAATTGTTACAGAAAACTAAGAGAAAAGATGAGGATATTTCAGTTTCATTTGATCCTCACGCTCCCAAGTGAATTCTGATCCTCGCTTGGCGTTCCAGCAAACCTTGACTATCAAGATACGACTTTGTTTTATTTGCTTGACCTTTTGGTCTATGATCTCTATAGGTTCTTCCAAAAGTTGAGACTCTCGTTGATCTTGATCTCGTCGAGTGGGATAACAAGAGTCTCGTCGGATAGTAGGAGATGGTGATTGGTTTAAATATGGGTGTAGATGTAGTAGTAGGAGATGGTGGATGAGAAGGAACATGAAAAGTGTCAATTGCTGAATGAACGGAAGTAGGAATCAGAAAATATACCTTTGCAGTAGACCGAGTGGGAGTGGGCTTCGAGAGCATAGGTTGGGAACTGACTCCTATATCTTCGTTATTATTTTGAGCCTGAATATCTTCTGAAGCGGTTGGGGAATCCGAATCCTTTTGAGCGACTAGTGAGGGTGATCTCGGCTTACGAGTAGCCATCTTTATTTTCTTCTTTAGAGTTTCAGTTGGCTCAGAGGGACCAACTTTCTCCTTTTGTTTTTTGCCCATTTTGGGTTTGTTACCCTCTTCAAGAGCCCTCATAAATCTTCAGGCCTAGGACGAACACCAAAAGCAGGTTTCTTTCGGTATTCGTTTATCACAACATTATCACCCAGAATATTTAAGAGCATTGCTTTAGGAATCGAGCCAACGAAGCTAAATTTTGTAGGGTCAGAGACAATGAAGTTCGATGTATGAAGGATTGGAATTTCTTCCATCATAGAATTATCGTGAACTTGAATCTGAAGGCATGTAATGGCATGCTCGACAATGACCAACCAATAACGTGCATAAGATATTTCTGAATGTCTTGATGAAGAAAGTGTGCTCTGAACCAGCTGTGCCCAAAGAACATAACCATAATCGAGGTTAATCCCCTTGTAAATGTCATAAATAAGTGTGCAAAAAAGTTTGCTAGTACTGTCTGACACAATGACTCGTTCAGAGAAGCTCTTGAAAAGTACCATGAAAAGTCCATTCCACATGGGTGGAAGATTCAACTTCCTGAACTTGGATAGTAGAGTAAAACTTTAAAGTACCCCATCTGGTAAAACATCTCGACAATAGCTGGTGACGGAATGGATTCAGAGTCAATGAGATCATCTGCAGTAGTAAACCTTAGCACCTTAGAAAATCGATATTCGGAAATAGAGGATTTGTGAGAATCGACCTCAAAAGTGATCAAGGCTTCACACTACTTGTAAATAGTAATGGAGAAATCCTTCGGTATAAGAACTAACGGAACATTTTCTGCCATTGTCAGAGTTTAAGCAAGAAGATAATATCGCATGCATTAGACCATCGGCGTTAGAGATTCAGCATATTTGGAAGAATCAATATCCAAAGCCAGATTCTGGTTTGGTTTGATGTTCAGCATAGTTGTGGAGGCAGTTTTCTCGGCAACATATGGAGTCTCAGACAAAGCAGCCATGAATGCAGATGGAGAAGACGATGAATAGTACACACACACACACAGAGGAGAGGGATTTTTTTCCATAGAGAGTTTGAAATCGTTGAGAGTGATAAAAGAAATCAATCGTCAATTTGCCTTTTATATGTCAAGATTGGAGAGAGAAATTCGACGATTGACTTTCTGTATCCCTGAAAAATCACCTGAAAAGCATTGAAAACTATGCGTGTTTCAAGCGGCGCAACTGACGTCCGTGATGTCAGGGTTTTCAAAAATTATCGCGCTTGATTTGAAAGCTTATCCCTTGTAAACCATTGTTTCAGGTTTGCACATTCATAATTCAGCCTCAGTCACCATAACATGTTCTCGGAATTGAAAGTAACCATTCGAAAGTGAGAACCAGATATTTGGAAAACCACGAAGATTTTTGTGCAAGAGTGTGCCAAAGATAAAGAAATAAATAAGAAAATAAATTTGGGATTCTGTGATGTCAATTTAAAATCAACATAAAAGCAGATGGATCCCGAGCAACGATCTCTTCCTTTGGAGTCAAGAGAGACTCGGAAGTGCTTGCATGGCTTCCCGTTGAATTATGATCAGCTATTTGTTGAGAAATAATGAAAGACTTCTTTTCATTAGGTAGGAATGGATGGCTTTGATTCAACGAAACTACAAAACTCAATATAAGTCTGAAAGTATGAAAGAAGTACTTGTCTGAACAGTGTACCAATAATAACAAGTATGATTTGGATTCATTTAAGTGGCTGGACAAAATCGAAATCTCAAAAAAATAAAAACTAGATCTATTGGGAACAAATCTCTTAGATTGAAAACATTCCATTAAGATCTCGCAAAAATAAAAATAATGAGATTTCAAGGTACAAACCACGAGGTTTGAATTGTTTCAATTCCATGGTGAAAAATCAAGAACTTATTAAATGTTCACCATCAATACATAAACAGGATTCGGATTTTAGGTTTCACTCAAATCGTGGTGATAAAAATTTGAAGATCATAAACACACAATTTGTGTAAACATAAACCTCAGTGGTAATTTCTGACAGTCTCAGGGGTTACAAGAGGTGAAAGTGAAAGTGATGGAGAAAAGATAACATGGTCCCAAAGATAATGATATACCTCTACTATATTGTGAATGAGTAAGTAGTCAACTCTTAACTCAATATGAAAAGAGTAAGGTAGCTCAATGACTTATGTGAATAATATCCTGATTGGGAAGAAACATTCAGAGTGAAAGTTTCATTAAGGCTTCAAAATAGAGTCTCGGAGGCTTTGGTCGACATGCAACAACATACTTCTATTGAGTATATTTGTGTTGTGTTTAGGGCTAAGTATTTTGTAATCTGGATTGGGCCTGTCCATCCGTGTCTATCTAGATTAGTTATGTAGTTATATAGATTGATTGTTAGGGTTATAGTATATATATCCATCATTTTGGAGTTGGGCGATGTGTTTCTTGTTAATGTATCCAAGATGACAATGCCACAAGCACGATTTGTCTACGCCATTAGACGAAACAATTTGAAATATACTATTGCCTTAATTTTCTATACACATCACAATTTCATACACGACATCACAAGTTAAAACTTCAAAATAGAAAATACAATTTTTATAAGCATAAATATAACCATTCTCATAATTAAAAGAATATTTGAAACCTTGTCTAAAGAATGCATAAAAAGAAATAATGTTTCGAGTCATCTATGACGAATAGCAACAGTTATATAAATCTAAACTAACTCCATCACTAAGGTCTAGACAATAGACTACAATCCTGGTGACAGGTGAAGATTGCCTATTCCCCATGATCAAGTTTATTCTACCATGCTCTACGTCGTCACTTCTTCTTAGCCTCTTCAAATCAGAACAAATGTGAAATCCACGTCCTGTATCAAGGACCTAAGAATGAGAAGATGATGAGTTATTAGAAAAGATATTGTATATACCTGCAGAAGTCAACTTCACCAGAACAAGAGAACTATCAGAAGTGGAGGAAACACTTTTTCCCTTCATCTCTACTTTAGATGTTTGCATGATGTTGTGCAATTGACATAAAGTGGTCTCATTGTTTTTCAAATTATAGGTCAAGATGAACTAATTTTTTCTACACGTGGCTGCTAAGAGATTCTACGTCTTTCATCTTGCTTGCTTTGAGGGACTTTACCACTTTGTAATTTTCTTGATGAGCTAGCATATGATACTTTTCCATAAAGTCCTTGTTCATCTTGTACGAACAGTAATCCTCATAATATCTCTGCAGTTCAGGAGTCATTTTCGTAACAATGATGCAATCAACTTTTGTTACATCATTGTAGTGTTTCTTGTAGGCGGCCAACTCTTTAGGAGTGGCCTTCTCTTCATCAATCTAATTGAACTATTTCTCAAGGACATACTTCTTTTCCTCAAAATGAAGGGTGATCTTGATGTTGTGCATCCAGTCATTATAGTTGGTGCCATCTAATGTCACCCTTGAGCAGATGCTTAGCAATGAGAAGTTTTGATTCTAGGAGGAGGAGGAACCAGAAGCATCATTTGGAGTAGACATCTGTAAAAGGAAGGTAGATTTGTTTAGACAAGAATATTTCTTAATATAACAACCAAAAATGAAATATTAAGCTAGGATCCAACTAAAAATTCACAACTTAGAAAAGTGAGGTGGTAATCTAATTGTATATTTTATAATGGTAAGTAAATAACAATATAGCAATTCCACCATTGAAAATGAAATTTGAAGGAAATTAAGTTAAGTGAAATTCCTATATCTTTTGATACTCATTGAAACTATTCAATGGCATGTTTAGTATCAGATTAATTTCTTCCATGTGTGAATGGGATACCGAGGATCACAAACAAGATGTGAATAACCATGCAAATTACCTTGGCACTCTTGATGCCATTTATCATCTCACTTTAATGTGCTAGATAACCACACGAGCTTCATTAATCAATGATAATTTTTGAGATATTCATTATCACTCTTTATAGTCACTATTAGTGTGTCGGTTAACAACACGCGCTCCACTAAATACTATAAAGTATAATGTGGAATTTCATTGGTTACATACAAATTCACATTTTTTTCTAAAGTAACTAAGAATAGTTTTTTTTTTATAAAAATAATTACTTTTAATCGCGTTATACTTATTAATGAGAAATTAATTGTCCTATGAAACCCGTTCAGCTAACAACCCTTCACCATAAAAGAGAACGGTGCGGAAGAATGGATACCCAATGACGGTCATTTTATAGGCTGCTTCCTTAAACTCCCCTTATAGTATGGCTTCGTGAATGAAGCGTAATAGGGGTTCGACCAACTTAGTCTTATACATATAGTAATTATTAAACTTTTAATTTTACATATAGTCTAAGTTGTATTTTTAAAACATTTTCAAAGTACTAGGTTAATAATAATTTCAAAATTTTATATAATTTAACTTAATATAAACAAAATAATATTTGACATTAATTATTACAATTAATTAATATCTAAATCAATTATTTACACAATTAAAAAATCAATCATATTAATCAATAATTAATCAAGTCAGATATTTATCTCTGAACTTTAAGGCTTATAATTTATCATCACATATTTAGCAAAATCGGATTTGGAAGATATTTAGGGTAGATAGTTGTCAACAAAATAGATTAGACAGATACTCTCGAAAAATCTGAATTGATCAGATCTCAGGTCGTGAATACCAATGCTCACGTCGTGAGATGCCATTAATCCGAAAATTAAACTTTTGATCAATTCACCAATGTGCGATCACATGAAAGATAACCATATGCTCTGATACCACTGATTGGTTATGGAGGTTACAAAAAACAACGCTCTAAGCGGAAAAACATATAACAATTAAATGATTATGGCACAAGCAACCTAAGAAGAATCTATGTCTTTCCCATAAAGGAAACATACTATGAACTATCAAACTACAAAACTTTCCTAATAAAATATGAATTCATTAGTAAGAATACACACCTTAATGCTTGTTGAAGTAAACCAACCAAGAATCTATTTTGTTGATCTTTTGGAAGCAAGCACCACAAGCGTCGTGCCTCTAGTGGTTCAGACTCAACACAAGCAAGAAGGATATTAAGGAGAGAAGAGAGAGGAGATCAGAATTTCAGCCTAGCTCTTTAGCATATGAGTGCCAAATATCAAACCCTAGGGCCTTTAAATAGTGCACCAAGGAAACCCTAGATAACCCTAAAACCAATATAATAATATTATCTTGCTTTTGGTAATTATCTAGCTTCCTGATTATCCTCCAAGCATAGTTTTAGAACCCTAAAGCCTCTAGACACCGTCCACATGTAACATCCCAACTCACAGGTATAAAATTTAAAAGATTAAAGTCATATTCTTCGACCTACTCGATGAGTAGGTTGCCCCCAAATCATCATGTAGAGGTCGTCAGGACGCATGATTTATGTGACATCCCCATTTTCAAGGCCAGAAAAGACCGATTTTGTTTATGCTTCATAAAAATCAGAGTACTTCTTTTAATAAAAATGTTGCGGAATTTGTTCCTAGAGAAACATTATATATACGTTATTAAAACATTTTCGAAGAAACGTATTTTATTCATTTTAAAACGTTTGGGATGTCATCGTTACTACAAAAACATAAGCATAAACAAAACTTACATTTATTTACACTAGTGATCTCCATCTCTTAAAATCTCTCAGTGTAATGTGATTTCATATCAACACCTGTGATATAAATAAACTGAGTAGGTCAGGTTGGGAAACCTGATGAGTACATAGGGTTTTCAACCCACAATAATATAATTATTATGTTTAAACAATGAAACAATCAACCCAATTACCCATCTCCATTATCTACTTTACTCTTAAGGATTTATCCTAAGAGTCATCTATCCTACATTCGTTTATTCCGAAGTCCCTTACTTCCAGGGTTATAGGACTGGCACTAAATCCATAGCTACCAATGTTCGTTCGTAAAGCACTAATTCCATGGCTGCTATAGTCTATACATCGGGTACTAAATCCATAGCTACCAGTGTTTATCTAATAGGTACTAAGTCCATAGCTACCAATTCCTAACAGGTACTAAATCCATAGCGACTAGCATCTAACTAATAGGTACTAAGTCCATAGCTACCAATTCCTAACAGGTACTAAATCCATAGCTACCAACATCTAACAGGTACTAAATCCACAGCTACCGGCGTTTGTCCAATAGGCACTAAGTCTATAGTCGACAATGTATACTCTCATCATCTTATATCTCTCTTCATTCATCTACCCATGATTTACCCCAACATTATTGTAGATATAAAATACATATATAATTTAAATCATTTAAAACATATATAAAACGTTCATCCAGCATAGACAACAAGTATTCAGATAATATGCACACATAGCACGTAGTTTATATAAAATACTATATATCTATGTGTAAGATGAAACGGACTATGCACTCACCTGAAATGTGGTGACTTAGTACTCGAACAACGCTTCGATACTCTCAAAACAATTTCCTTCTAATAAAACCTAGTACCAATACCACTAGGGTTTAGTCTAACGATATCCGTGACAAATTAATTAGTCTAACTATTATTATTATTATATAAGCGTTAATAACACTCAATATAACTCATAATAATAGCCTAAATAATTATTTTAAGGACCTAATAACATTCCTATAATTATTTGAAAGCTATATTAAAAATTACGTAAGCGTAGCACACTTACAGCGAATTTTATCGAAAACCAAAACTTAATTGGAGTAGTGTTTCGAAACCGAAAGACACTTTTTCTCGGGACTCCGGGAGCCTCGGGGCTTCCCTCGGGAGCTAAGGGGTTTAACTAGGGCTTAGGGGGTTTATAGCACTTAGAGAGAGAAAGTAGTGAGAGAAAGAAGTGAAAAATGGTGTGAGAAGTCGGCTGGCCTCGCAGGGTTTTTATAGGCGCGAGCCTCCTCGGAACGTTGGGTGTACCCTCGGTGGTACGCTGCGCGGTGGGGCAAGTGTCTCGCTCCGGGTGGGGCGACGTGGACATGCTTCGGACCGCACAAGGGAGAAGAACGTTGGGCGTTCCGAGCTGCGTACGCGGGGCGTACTCCGGACGCTAGGCGTCTCTTCGCTACGCTGGGCGTAACCCTCGCACCAGGTGTCACCATCCGCAGTGACTTCATCCGACAATTGGGAGTTCGGCCACGTCATCATTTCATGCATCAGCTTCGCAAATTTGACTACGAACTTTAAAAATTCGTAACTTTTGCATGTGAGCTCCGTTTTCGACGTTCTTTATATCCACGCGAAGGCGCGAATATACTCTACAACTTTCATTTAGACTCTGTCAGCTAATTCTTACTCAATTCTAAATTTTATATTATTAACAGGCCGGGACAGGAGTGGTCCGTTAAATTCTCATAACTTCTTCATCCGACGTCTGTTTTCGGCCATATTTTCTCATTACGCTACTCTTAATGAGATCTTCGATTCTCGTTTAGGTCGTGTCGGCTAAAAACCGCTCGATCTAACATTCGAATTTCGGGCTCTACACTACCAATCTGAAACTACGAAAAATCACAACTTCTTCATACGAAGTCAGATTTGGGCTTTCTTTTTATCGATGTTCTTAGTTTAACATATTCTACGACTTTTGTTTAGATCACTAAGGCTAAATCTCGTTCTATCGTAAATTCACTATTTACGCTTCCCGGTATCGTGCCGGTTCCGTCGCGAAACTTCAACGGGTCATAACTTCTTCGTTATAACTCGGATTTCGGTGTTATTTATATGTATGGAAACCTTGTAACATATTCTACAACTTGGTTCAAATTATTTATTCTAAATACTATTTTGTCGAAAAGTCGTTTTCGAGCCCTATTGCCTCTAAATTGACTAACCCGGATCTACGGGCGTTACAATTATCTCCCCCTTAGGATGATTAAGTCCAACAATCATCAACGAAACATGGCTCACATGATGAATCCATTCTTTATCTATTCATCCTAAGTCATAACTTCGATGTTTCTTCGAACGAGTATTTAACTCTTAGACTCCTTGACTATAGGCGGTGCTTGATCTTGCATCCGCTCTCTATCTCACGTTAGACTCCAAATTATGACCTTCAAGTCACAATGTCAATCCTCAGTTGATACGAATTTAATGGAACGATGCGTCATATTCTAATGACCTATCATCGTGCGATGCATTGCTTGGACTTAGTTCGTTTAGAGTCAAATTCCGAAATAGTCTATACCTTCCTTCATGTTCTAATTACATCTTAAAAGGTAGCACATCGTGATACTTCTACTGAATGCTTTGATTAATTCTTCTGGCCTAAGGCGGTGCTACATCGAACTTGGTTCTCTGAACCACGTAACATATTCATCGTAGTCGGACTCAATTTGATATGACCACTAGGGTCGGAATATCATCAATCTTCTTAGTCATTACCGAAACGATGGTAACAACACACTTGAATAAATCGAAATCAATTACTAGTTTCTTGGTAACCTTGTGACTTTCCCTGATCCAAGCGTGAGTCTTGTGCTTCCGGTAGTATATGCATCTACTACCTTTCACACCTACTCATACTCGTCCCAATTATTGTCTCGCAGTTTTCCAAGTCACCATTCAAGAAAATCACATAACAGTTTAACACACCAGATAGCAAAACGAAGATTTTATTATTTCTTGAAACTATTACATAGGTGTTCAAGTTCACCCTAGACTATGCCTCTAAGAGGCTACATCATGTGGTTTTATCTATTAGGATACCTCGTAACTCGATCTTCAGGTACAGATTCCTTATCCTTGGTTTCTCGCGTTGTTTTCCGCTTCGTCGAGGATCATGTTGAATGCCCTTGGGCTCGGTGGCGTTTCTGGTCTTGCTGCTTTATTTTTCCTTTGGCAGTCTTTGGACATGTGCCCCTTGCCTCCACATTCGTAGCATACTTTATCATTATATGTGCAATCCTTGGAATAGTGACCAGTCCTTCCACACTTGTAACAAGTGACTTCTTCGTTGCAATTCCCACAATGCTTCTTCTTGCATTTATCACACCATCTCGCTTCACCTCCATCTCCTCCTCCAAGCTTTGAGAATTTTCTTTCCTTGTTGGACCTTGAAGGTCCTTCAAACTTTCGCTTCTCTCCTACCTTATCTTTTTCTAGACCCTTTTCTCTTATCTGGGCCTCTACGTTCTTAGCTACCCTAACAGCTGTTTTCAAGGTAGTTTCCATTTTGACCATTGGGCCAAAGTCTGTGGGTAATCCGTTAGTAAACCTATCAATCTTGGAGAGTTCAGTAGGCACCAAGTAGGGGAATAGCTTCATCCTCTCGGTGAATGCGGTGGCATACTCATCAACACTCATCTTCCCTTTCTTCAGGTTCTGAAACTCGTTGTTTAGGTCTATCAGATCTATCTCTGAGCAGTACTGCATTTTCAACTATTCCAAGAACTCATCCCATGACATCCTTAAGGCTTCTCCTCGTGGCATCGTATCTGCCAATAGCTTCCACCAGCTCAAAACTCCAGTTTTCAGTTTTCTTACTGCGAAGACAGTCTTCTGTTTCTCGCTATAGCTGAAGCTCTCAAACACCATCTCCATCTCAGAGATCCAATCCATAATCTCAACATGCTTTGGGCTTCCTGAGAGACTTGATGGTTTCGCACCCAATAAATTCTTGTACATTCGCCCATCCTTGTCGTTTCTCCTCTCCGGGCCTTCCCTTCGTTCGCCTTCAGTCCCCACTTGACTCGCTTGGCGGCTGTAGTTCCCTTCCTCAGATTGTTCGAGAATTGCATTGGTTGACTCAACATGTATGGTAGGTTTGTCCCTATTTTCGTGGAACATCTGTCTCATTTCTTCCCTTTGTTCAGCTAGCATAGCCCGAATCATGGCTTGAACTCCAACCATGGTGACTGACTCAGGTGCAACTTCTTCTACAACAGGTATTTGCTGAACCACTGGGGGTTGGTTTCGGTTCCCATTTGCATTCACGTTTCCGGTACGGGTCCTTGCCATCTTGATCTATACACCGAATAAGGTGAATCTACATCTTAATTTATGATTGACATCTTAAATCATCCTTATCACTCTGAATCGTTTATATGCTAGTTCTAATATCGAATACGTATGTTTAGAATCCTAAACACATAAGGTTTCCAGATCTGGTCGGCAACATACCATAAATCCGATCAAACTATAGCATAATAAATCATTTAGCACATAAAAGCAGTTTAGGCATCATTCCTAAATTAACCTAGTGCTCACACCTTACAATCATCGCTTAGCATTCTAAGTTTAAGTCTAGAAATAAATCCATATTCTTAGTTCTCTTAAACTAATGCTCTAATACCAACTGTGACATCCCCATTTTCACAGCCAGAAAAGACCGATTTTGTTTATGCATTATAAAAATCAGAGTACTTCTTTTAATAAAAATGTTGCGGAATTTGTTCCAAGAGAAACATGATAAATACGTTATTAAAGCATTTTCGAAGAAACGTATTTTATTCATTTTAAAACATTTGGGATGTCATCGTTAATACAGAAACATAAGCATAAACAGGACTTACATTTATTTACACTAGTGATCTACATCTCTTTAAATCTCTCAGTGTAATGTAACTTCATATCAACACCTGTGATATAAATAAACTGAGTGGGTTAGGTTGGGAAACCTGGTGAGTACATAGGGTTTTCAACCCACAATAATATAATTATTATGTTTAAACAATCAAACAATCAACCCAATTACCCATCTCCATTAACTACTTTACTCTTAAGGATTTATCCTAAGAGTCATCTATCATGCATTCGTTTATTCCGAAGTCCCTTACTTCCAGGGTTATAGGACTGGCACTAAATCCATAGCTTCCAATGTTCGTTCGTAAAGCACTAATTCCATAGTTGTTATAGTTTACTCATCGGGTACTAAATCCATAGCTACCAGTGTTCATCTAATAGGTACTAAGTCCATAGCTACAAATTCCTAACAGGTACTAAATCCATAGCTACAAGCGTCTAACTAATAGGTACTAAGTCCATAGCTACCAATTCCTAAGAAGTACTAAATCCATAGCTACCAACGTCTAACACGTACTAAATCCATAGCTACCAGCGTTTGTCCAATAGGCACTAAGTCTATAGCTATCAATGTATACTCTCATCATCTTATATCTCTCTTCATTCATCTACCCATGTTTTACCCCAACATTGTCGTAGATATAAAATACATATATAATTTAAATCATTTAAAACATGTATAAAACGTTCATCCAGCATAGACAGCAAGTATTCAGATAATATGCACACATAGCACGTAGTTTATATAAAATACTTCATATCTATGTGTGAGATGAAAGGGACTATGCACTCACCTGAAAGGTGGTGACTTAGTACTCGAACAGCGCTTCGATACTCTCAAAACAATTTCCTTCTAATAAAACCTAGTACCAATACCACTAGGGTTTAGTCTAACGATATCCGCGACAAATTAATTAGTCTGACTATTATTATTATTATTATATAAGCGTTAATAACACGCAATATAACTCATAATAATAGCCTAAATAATTATTTTAAGGACCTAATAACATTCCTATAATTATTTGAAAGCTATATTAAAAATTGTGTAAGCGTAGCACACTTACAACGAATTTTATCAAAAACCGGAACTTAATTGGAGCAGCGTTTCAAAACCGAAAGACACTTTTTCTCGAGATTCTGGGAGCCTCGAGGCTTCGCTCGGGAGCTAAGGGGTTTAGCTAGGGCTTAGGGGGGTTATAGCACTTAAAGAGAGAAAGTAGTGAGAGAAAGAAGTGAAAAATGGTTTGAGAAGTCGGTTGGCCTCACAGGGTTTTTATAGGCGTGAGCCTCCTCGGAACGCTGGGCGTACCCTCGATGGTACGCTGCGTGTAGGGGCAGGTGTCTCGCTCCGGGTGGGGCGACATGGACATGCTTCGGACCGCAGAAGGGAGAAGAACGATGGGCATTCCGAGCTGCACACAAGGGGCGTACTCCGGATGCTAGGCATCTCTTCGCTACGCTGGGCGTAACCCTCGCACCAGGTGTCACCGTCCGCAGCTACTTCATCCGACGATTGGGAGTTCAGCCACGTCATCTTTTCATGCATCAGCTTCGCAAATTTGACTACGAACTTTAAAAATTCGTAACATTCTCATATGAGCTCCATTTTCGACGTTATTTATATCCACGCAAAGGCGAGAATGTACTCTACAACTTACGTTTAGACTCCGTCGGCTAATTTTGACTCGATTTTAAATTTTATATTATTAACAGGCCGGGATAGGATTGGTCCGTTAAATTCTCATAACTTCTTCATCCGACGTCCGTTTTCGCCCATATTTTTCTCATTACGCTACTCTTAATGAGATCTTAGATTCTCATTTAGGTCGTGTCGGCTAAAAGCTGGTCGATCTAACATTCGAATTTCGGGCTCTACATTACTAATTCGAAACTTCGAAAAATCATAACTTCTTCATACGAAGTCAGATTTGGGCGTTCTTTTTATCGATGTTCTTAGTTTAACATATTCTACAACTTTCATTCAGATCGCTAAGGCTAAATCTCGCTCTATCGTAAATTCACTATTTACGCTTCCCGGTATCGTGCCGGTTCCGTCGCGAAACTTCAACGGGTCATAACTTCTTCGTTATAACTCGGATTCCGGCGTTATTTATATGTACAGAAACCTTGTAACTTTTTCTACAACTTTGTTCAAATTATTTATTCTAAATAATATTCTGTCGAAAAGTCGTTTTCAACCCCTATTGCCTCTAAATTGACTAGCCCGGATCTACGGGCATTAGAATTTATGAGGCCTACTCGACGAGTTGGAGGACTTTGACTCGACGAGTAGGAGCTGGAAAATGAAACCCTAATTTTTAGGGTTTTCCCCATATATATAAAGAACTTAATCAGCCTCTTGTGTCCTCCGTTACCACTTCATTACCCAAAGAACAAACCGTAGCCATCATTTGTTGTTTTCTCGACCTTGTGAGACTAAATGAGTGGTTTCCGTATATTTTGTAGAAGAAGTTGGTGTTGGAATAGTGTCTAAGGCTGTAACTATATTCGGTTGTGCATGGTCCTTTTGGGTTGCCTTCACCATAGCAACTTGAAGGATGATTTGTTAAGAGAGAGTAAATATTATAAGGAATAATATTCAGCTATTTGATTAATATAAGTCATAAATTAATTGGTATTAATTTGGTGACTTAAAGAGATTAATTAAATAAGAGGGTATAAACTGTCAATTGTTTGATAGTTAAGCTTTAGACTGTAAATCCATTAGGGTTGACTTTGGACGGTTTCTAAGAGCTTTAGGATAGCTCAAAATAGTCCATAAGGATATCTATGGAATGGATTTGGATAGCCTTAAGTGAAGATTATCCAATTAGGGTTTAGGGTGAAACCCTTAAGGAGTCTAAAGGTATAAATAGGCCCTTGGGGTGTGGAATTCGTGGACAACCTTTCAGAACCTAAAGCAAGGAACCTCTGGTCGAATTCCATCCCCTCTCCTCTCTCCTAAATCATCTTGCTTGATATTGGTGTTTGTAAGCCATTAGAGGAGTGACAATTGTGACTCTAGAAGCTCCAAGACAAGAAGATCAACAAGGAACTCAGAGGTATGATTCTAGATCTGTATTAATGTTGTTGTTTAACCTAATTAGCTATTAGAAGTCTTGGATTCAAAAGCATGTTTATTAGAAAGCCTAGATCCAAGCAATAGGGTTTTGCATGCGCACATAGGAAATTCTTATGGCTAAAACCCAACAGTGGTATCAGAGCCTAGATTGGTTTTCTTTAAATTGTTGCTTGAATAACTGAAACAAACCTGCAAAATTCGATTTTTTGGGTTTTGAGTCACTGACTCGTCGAGTTCCAAGGTGGACTCGTCGAGTAGGCCTGACTCGGCGAGTCCCCTTGTGCACTCGGCGAGTCCAATCGTCAGAAAGGGCCAGATTCGGGATTTCTTTGTGTTTATCTTATCCAAAATTTCCATAAACTAATTAGATCAATATGAATCCGATTTTTTGATAAATATAAGTGTTATCTTGATCTAGTTAAAGGTAATTATCAACTAATTAAATATTTAGTTTCTTTATATGATAATTAATTAATTGTTTTAATTATTTTTGGTAATTATCCTCAAAGAAATCAAAGATAAATCAAATAAAGATAATTAAGATATTAATTGTTAATTGAAATTATTTGTTATTTGATCCTCCATGTTTTCAAATGTTTAAAACCTACCCTATAGTTTTGAAATTTATATTTGTGATTAAAAGCATTAATTTAGACAACTTAAATTTCAAACCCTAGATTTTGAAAAGTTTAAAATACAACCCTATACTTATATGATGTTATTAGAATAATATATATATGTATAACTAAATGCTAGTCTTACCGCTAGTAGGCCTCATTCACGAAGCCGATCTATAAGGTGGGTATAAGGTTGCGGCCTATAAAATGGCGCTTAATGGGTGTACACTCACACCCACCGCTTGCTTGATTGGTGGAGGGTCGTTAGCCGAACGGGTAGGATAGGGCAACCTCATCCTCTCATTAAAAGTATAATAAGAAATACGAAGTAACTAAACTTTCTTTTAAAATTTCCCAATCTTAGTTACTTTAGGAAAAGTGAATTGATGCAATCCCATGAAATTACACTTTGCACCTTGCTAAGATGTTAGTGGAGCGTGTGTGGTTTACCGGCACACTAATTGGTTCTAAGCGAAGGTGGCAAAGGGTGATTCATTGTTTATCATAGTTCGATGGAGCGTGTGTGGTTTACCGGCACATCGAATAGGTGATCGTAACAATGAAGGCACCATGTAAATTTGCATGGTAATTCACACCCGCTTTGTGATCCTCGGCATCCCAGTCACAAACAAGAGGGGCATATCGAGATTTAAACATGCCATTGAATAGTTCAATGAATCTCATCCGAACCTAGGAATTCTCAAAAACACTTAGGACTAAAAGTTTAAGTTTTGTGATGGAGAATTAGTGAATCGTCATTCACTTACCTTCAATTTATTTGCATGTTAGATTACGGCATCCCTTTTCTAGTATGTAAATGTTATTGTTGGATCCTAGCCCTAATTTTTCTTATTGGGTGATAATTAGGGATTCTTGTTCTAATCTATCTTTGTCCTTTCTCAAAGATGTCAAACGCAAACAACGCTGCTGCTAGTTCTTTCACGTTGATGAGCCTTTGCCAAAAGGTCACCTTCGATGGAACGAACTTTGGCGAATGGATAAGATACATTCGCACCATTGCTCGCTATGAGGATAAAGAGTATGTCCTCGACGAGAAGCTCGAGAAAATCAACCCCGAAGTTGCTACTCCCGCTGAAATCACCGCCTTTAAAACCCATGAGCGAGATGCGACGAAAGTACATTGCATCATGATCGCCACCATGAACTCCGAGTTCCAAAAGTCCTACGAGGACATGTATCCATACGAGATGCATCAAGACTTGTTGGAGAGGTACCACCAAAACGCGAGACAAGAGCGTTACGAGATCTTCACCAACATGATTTCCGCTAAGATGGGTCATGGAGAATCTCTTACCGTGCACTTGCAAAAAATGCAAAGGTATGTCGACCGCCTTCGCAAGTTAAACGTTGACTTCGGCGAAGACTTGGCGATCGACATGGTGCTTCACTCTTTGCCTCCGATGTATAATCAATTTAGGATGACCTACCACATGAACAAAGAGGAGGTCACTCTAAGTAAACTCCAAGGTCTCTTGAGGGTTGCTGAGAGCAATTTCAAGGACAAGTCTGTTGCACCAACTCCCAATCCATCCGCTGCTCCTGTCTTGGCTATTGGTCAAGGGAAGGGAAAGAAGAGGAAAGCTTCTTCAAATAACTATCGAAAGGTGAAAGCCCGAGATGGTTCCTCTTCTAGTGGGACAAAAGTTGATCCCTCTAAGCCCTGCTCTAACCCGAAGGAGGCAGAGTGCCACCACTGCCACAAGATAGGACATTGGAAGCGAAGCTGCCCGGACTACCTGCAAGCCATCAAGGAAGGAAAGATCAAGCCATCTTTCGCAGGTATATATGCAATCAAATCTAACAATTCTAATCATGCTATTTCTTGGGTTCTTGACACCGGTTGTGGTTATCACATTTGTTCTAATGTGCAGGGACTAAGAAGAAGTAGGGATGTGGAGCAAGGAAGGATCAATCTAATCATGGGGAACAGAAGATCGTCGCCTGTGACCAAGATTGGAGTGTATTCCTTGGTGCTTAAGAATAGTTTAGTTTTAGATTTGAACAATTGTTGCTATTCGCCAGAAATGGCTAGAAACATCATTTCATTTCATGGTTTATATAGAAAAGGTTTTAGATTTAATAATGAGAATGGTTCTATTTTGGCTTATCTGAATGGTGTCTTTTATTTTGAAGCTATACCATGTAATGGAATATATGAAACTGTTATGATTGTTGATAACTTAGGAAATGATGTTTTGAATATTGATTCTTCCACTAGTATGGATAAAGCATCCTTGTGGCATTGTCGTCTTGGACATGTCAACAAGAAACGCATAGCCCAACTCCAAAAGGATGGAGTGTTGGAGTCATTCGACCTTAGGGAAGATGACACATGCGAATCTTGTTTACTTGGAAAGATGACTAAATCACCCTTCACGAGTACTTGTGAAAGGGGTGAGGGACTATTAGACCTAATACATACCGATGTATGTGGACCTTTTAGATCAACCACGAAGGATGGGAACCACTTCTATGTGACCTTTACCGATGATTATAGTAGATATGGGTATATCTATTTAATCAAGCAAAAGTCAGAAACCTTTGAAAAGTTCAAAGAGTTCAAGAGTGAAGTGGAGAATCAATTGGGCAGGAAAATCAAGATGCTTCGATCCGATCGAGGAGGAGAGTACCTAAGTCTTGAATTCCACGATTATCTCAAGGAGTGTGGAATAGTTTCGCAATTGACGCCTCCTAGGACACCGCAGTTGAATGGTGTGGCAGAAAGGCGTAATCGAACCTTATTGGATATGGTTCGCTCTATGATGAGTCGTGCTTCACTACCTATCTTCTTTTGGGGGTATGCCTTAGAGACTGCCGCCCATATCCTTAACCGAGTCCCTACTAAGAAGGTTGCCAAAACACCTCACGAGATGTGGACGGTGAAAGCTCCCTCGTTGGCACATATCAAGGTTTGGGGTTGCGAGGCTTTCGTAAGACGAGATACTCACGACAAGCTTGAACCTCGAAGTGAGCGATGTATTTTCATCGGCCACCCGCAAACTTCCTTTGGATATCTCTTCTATAGACCGAAAGATAATGTTATCTTTGTTGCGAGGAGAGGAGTTTTCCGAGAGCGAGAACTCATAAGCTAAGGAGACAGTGGGAGGCAAATCGAACTTGAAGAGATTCAAGAATCGATAGATGAAGGAACCTCCACCGCTGGCGTTCAACCCGAGGAGGAAACTCCGGTTGAACCAATTGACGAATCCTTACCTCTTAGACGTTCCGATAGATTTAGAGTTCAACCCCAGTTTTATGGTTTTCATATTACTACCGAAGGGGACACGTATATTAGTGATGGTACACTAGTAAATCTTGATGAACCTAATAGCTATAAGGAAGCCATGGCAGGCCTGGAGTCTGCGAAATGGAAAGAGGCGATGGATAGCGAGATCCAATCCATGTACGATAACCAAGTTTGGAATTTGGTTGATTACGTGCCCGAACGTAAGACCGTAGGGTGCAAGTGGATCTTCAAGAAGAAGACCGACGTGGATGGGAACGTACACACATACAAAGCGCGATTGGTTGCGAAGGGCTTTACTCAAACTCCCGGAGTTGACTATGATGAGACCTTCTCGCCAGTTGCGAAGATTAAATCTATTAGAGTGATGCTAGCAATTGCCGAATTTCATGATTATGAGATTTGGCAAATGGATGTCAAGACCGCTTTCCTTAACGGAAAGTTGGCTGAGGATGTTTACATGGCTCAGCCAGAGGGGTTTGTGGATCCGAAGCATCCGAATAGAGTGTGTAAGCTTGAGAAGTCCATTTATGGACTTAAGCAAGCGTCTCACAGATGGAATCTTTGCTTCGATGAGAAAGTCAAAGAGTTTGGATTTGTACGAAGCGAAGACGAATCTTGTGTATATGTCAAAGCCAGTGGGAGTGTAGTAAGCTTCCTCGTTCTATATGTCGATGACATATTACTCATAGGAAACGACATCCCGACTCTACAGGAGGTTAAGTCCTGGCTCGGGAAGTGCTTCGCTATGAAGGACCTCAGAGAGGCTTCTTACATTTTGGGAATAAGGATAGTAAGAGAAAGAAGTAAGAGACTAATTGGACTTAGTCAGAATACTTACTTAGAGAAGGTACTAAAACGTTTTAGTATGGAAAACTCAAAGAAGGGAGAACTACCGATACAAGGAAATGCCAAGTTGAGTAAGACTCAAAGTCCGAGTACCGAAGCTGAGATAGCAGAAATGATCCGAGTACCATACGCTTCCGCAGTTGGCTCAATCATGTACGCTATGACTTGTACTCGCCCTGATGTAGCCTTCGCTTTGAGCATGGTTAGCAGATATCAAGGGAATCCTGGCAAAGCACATTGGATTGCGGTGAAGAACATCCTTAAGTACCTTCGGAGAACGAAAGAATGGTTCTTAGTCCTTGGAGGGAGTGATGACTTGAAGGTGCGAGGGTATAGTGACGCCAGCTTTCAAACCGACAGGGACAACTATCGTTCGCAGTCGGGCTGGGTCTTTACCCTAAATGGAGGAGCAGTGACATGGAAAAGTTCCAAGCAAGAAACCGTAGCTGATTCAACGTGCGAATCAGAGTACATCGCAGCAAGCGAAGCGTCGAAGGAGGCAATATGGCTGAAGAACTTCATCGGTGATCTTGGAGTTGTACCGGCCATAAAGGAGTCCATGGAGATTTTCTGTGATAACGAAGGTGCGGTTGCCTTGACCAAGGAACCGAGGGATCATGGTAGATCTCGACATATCGACAGAAAATATCACTTCATTAGACATCGTGTAGAAGAAGGACAACTCATAGTGAAGAGGATATCATCAGAAGATAACCCAGCAGATCCGCTTACGAAGGGACTGAGTAGGGTTAAGCACTTACAGCATGCTAGGAGTATTGGGCTGAAGGATGATATTAGCATAGATTAGATAGTATTAGAAATGTATAATAGATAAATGTAATTAACATTTGATGATTAAATAAAGAAGTTTTATTTATGAGTAAAGTTACTATCACATGTTAGTTGTTTAACTATTGTTTCACTTTGCATGTTTTGACTTCCAGAATAATTGAGTTTATTAGGAATAATCGAATTATTCAAATGGTCCACAATCGTTCATATGTTGGGAGTAGATATGAATGAAGATTGTCATGAATTGGTGTGTAGAATGTCTAAATGGTGTTAGACATAGCAAGGGTTGCTGCAACGTTCATGAGTGCTTATGAACTGGTTTTGAGCATTGGAATAAACCCGCGCTTGCTGGAATCACCTTATGGAATACGATATAAAAGGTGATCGCAAGACGATAATATCATATGGTCTTAAAACCTAGATATATGGTTTATTATTTGTTAATTGATTGTGCATTGATAATGCGAAAACGCATCAGTAACTTGATGTTATAAAACGCATTGTTGTGTATAGTTGGTTAATGAATAAGTAAATGCATATAAGTCGAAGTTTATCTGTAAATTTTATCCTAAGAGGGTAGAAGAGATATCTTGGCCACTCGATGATTTGATTTGACTTATGTGCCGGGCCCGGTCAGAACTGAATTGATGTGTTCGATTAAGTTCTATGTCAAATAAATCGAAGATCGAGAAATCTAAATGCTAGACTAACCATTCCATAGGATTGTCAGCATGATATCTAACAGAGGATTGTACGATCCCTTATCTAAAGGACAAGATTGATTAGATCAGAGTTGACAGCGTCTTTGAGAGCTACGATTGCAAACCGTATTGTACTTGTATAGTTACTAGACTTATCCAAGTGGGAGACTGTTGGAATAGTGTCTAAGGCTGTAACTATATTCGGTTGTGCATGGTCCTTTTGGGTTGCCTTCACCATAGCAACTTGAAGGATGATTTGTTAAGAGAGAGTAAATATTATAAGGAATAATATTCAGCTATTTGATTAATATAAGTCATAAATTAATTGGTATTAATTTGGTGACTTAAAGAGATTAATTAAATAAGAGGGTATAAACTGTCAATTGTTTGATAGTTAAGCTTTAGACTGTAAATCCATTAGGGTTGACTTTGGACGGTTTCTAAGAGCTTTAGGATAGCTCAAAATAGTCCATAAGGATATCTATGGAATGGATTTGGATAGCCTTAAGTGAAGATTATCCAATTAGGGTTTAGGGTGAACCCCTTAAGGAGTCTAAAGGTATAAATAGGCCCTTGGGGTGTGGAATTCGTGGACAACCTTTCAGAACCTAAAGCAAGGAACCTCTGGTCGAATTCCATCCCCTCTCCTCTCTCCTAAATCATCTTGCTTGCTATTGGTGTTTGTAAGCCATTAGAGGAGTGACAATTGTGACTCTAGAAGCTCCAAGACAGGAAGATCAACAAGGAACTCAGAGGTATGATTCTAGATCTGTATTAATGTTGTTGTTTAACCTAATTAGCTATTAGAAGTCTTGGATTCAAAAGCATGTTTATTAGAAAGCCTAGATCCAAGCAATAGGGTTTTGCATGCGCACATAGGAAAGTTCTTATGGCTAAAACCCAACAGTTGGAAGGTTGAGAAGCTTGGAACGGGAAGTAGTTTGTAGATCCAGCATATACAACGTTTGGGCATCCATTTGAATGTAACAAGCTATTACCTTGATCATTCTAGCAACACATCCCCTTTTTCTTGGGTTTAAGGCTATTTTTAGTATATTTGTGAACTATTTTAGGTGTTGGTCATGATCTGAAGTTGTAACTTCATATCAGGACTCCTCTATGTCTCTATAGTCATAAAGTTATCAGATTTAGCAAGCCTTGGCTTTTCTTCTACGATCAAACCTTTCCCTTAGCTTGATTTTGGCATTTAGGACCATGCATGTACATAAAGTATGCAACTTTATGTGGAAACCATGCCCTGGGAGGTTAGATCTGCAATTTGGAGCTTTAGTGTAGCTTAAAAACGTCCGAATGAGAAATATACTTAAGGGACTCGATGAATTGCATGTTCAACTCGATGAGTCGGATGAAGATTGCCTGTATTAAGTCTGCATGGACTCGATGAGTCATCGAGAAGACTCAACGAGTTAGTTAGGATTTTTCCCGACATTTCGACATCACATGGACTCGACGAGTTAGCTGAGAACTCGGTAATGCGTTTTATGTACTCTAACATTCCTGTGGTGCACATACAACCCTAATGCTTTTGATCTAATTTTTCTCTAATTATACATGCAACATTGTTTTTCCAAACATAAAGCCTAAACTAGAATGCAAGGTAACATTTAAATCATAAAACAATTATAAGATTACCTTGTGTAGTAGCTTGCTTGTATTTGACCTTTAGGAGCCGAGCACCTCAAGTGTGATACCTCAAATGTCTTACAACAAACCAAGAACAAGATAATGGACTTGAGAAAGAGTTTTGGGGGCTTAATGTTGACTAGCTACTACTCTAGTGTGCATTAGGCCGATTTTAGCATGTTAGGGACTTCTTTTATAGTCTAGGGTTACATCCATGCAAACCCTAAATCACCTTGAATCTTCATATTTCAAAGGCCTTCTAGGCTAAACTTTCTTGGACTTTCATATAGGTTTAGTCCAACTCTAATCAACATAGGTCATGAGTCCAACTACAAGAACTACTAATTTACTTAATCAGTCACTATAACTTTAATTAGTTTCTTTTGATCAGTAAATGAATACCAAATTAATTCTCGATCAATAGTAATTAAACAATGTTATTTCTCAATTAATATATTATACTTATAATATATTAATAAATCATAATAACCTCTTCCTCAAATATCCATCCTATCACATTGTTCCAGAGTGTTGCAACCTAAATGGACCATGCTATTATCGGATCAAGTACATACTGATTATAGTTATGGGCTTAGACACCTAATCCAACAGTCTCCCACTTGGATAAGTCTAATAACTATAACTGCCAATGTAACTTCAAAATCCGATTAGCAATCGTAGGTCTCTAAACGCGATTATGGAATCCTGACACGCCATTTAGATAAGGGATCATATAATCCTCTGTTCTTCAAGATATCATGTGGACAAATACATGGAACATAGTCATACTTCTTGTCCAGCAGTTTGTTTCCTGATTTCTGATTTGTTTGACATAGAAGGTAGTTGAACACATCAATTTAGACCTGACCGGTCCCGGCACATAAGTCAAAACAAAATCATGGAGGGGCCCAACATATCGCTTTGATCCTCTTAGGATAAAAGGAACATATAACTTCGACTTATAGGCTTGTACTAACTACTTGTTAAATCATAAATAGTAGCACATTTTATAACATCAAGTTACTGATGTGGTTTCGCACTATTAGTGTGCAACCAACTCATATATCTTGATTTGAAGATTATACGATATTATCGTCTCACAATCACTCATGATAAATTCCATAAAGTGATTCATGTGAGCATGGGTTTAGTCCAATACTTAAATCTTATTTCAAAAGAACTCATGAATGTTGTAGCAAACCTTCGCAATCTCTAACACATTAGACAATCTTACAAAATCCATTCATGACAGTCTACTTTCATAACCTACTTCCAAAGTATGATCGACTATGGATAGTTTGAATAAATTTATTATTCTGGAATTCAAAACATCGCAAAGTGAAACAATAGTAAATAATTGACATAAGATACTAACCATACTCCTACTAGCTTTGATATATACACAGGACTCATCCTCACTTCTCGAAAATCCAAACTTTTTGACTTTCTCATCGAAACAAAGATTCCATCTGCGAGATGCTTATTTCAAACCATAAATGGGTTTTTCAAGCTTACACACTCTATTAGGGTACTTTGCATTGACAAAAACCTCTGGCTGACTCATGTAAACATCTTCTACCAATTCCCATTTGTCATATTTCATAATCCTCAAATACAGATATGGCTAGCATAACCCTTATAGATTAAATCTTAGCCACTTGTGAGAAGGTCTCATCATAGTCAACTCCAGGAGTTTGAGTAATTCCCTACGCAACCAATCTCGCCTTATAAGTGTCTACTTTCCCATCCATGTCAGTCTCCTTCTTGAAGATCCATTTGCACCCGACTGTCTTATGACCCGGTATATTGTCAACCAAGTTCCAAACGTTATTGTCATACATGGACTGAATCTCACTGTCTATTGCCTCTTTCCATTTTGCAGACTCAAGGCCTCACATAGATTCCTTTTTGCAGACTCGAGGCCTGACATAGATTCCTTTTAGTTGTTAGGTTCATCCAAGTTTACCAATGTATTATCACTGATATTCAGTAGTAATATGAAAATCATAAAACTCAGGTGGGTGTCTAACTCTACTGGAATACCTCAGAGGTAAGGACTCGTCAATCGGTTCAATACGAGTTTCCTCCTTAGTTTGAGCGCTAGTGTTTGAGGTTCCTTCATCTCTTAACTCTTGAAGCTCTTCAAGGACAATTTGCCTCCCACTGTTCTCTTGGTATATGAGTTCTCTCTCGCAAAAGACTCCTCTCCTTGCAATGAAGACAACATTGTTACTCGGTCTATCGAAGAGATATCCAACGGATTTATGTGGATAGCCAATGAAAATACAACACTCACTATGAGGTTCGAGCTTATCATGAGTCTCACGACTCATGAAAGCCTCGCAACCCCAAACCTTGATGTGTGCTAAAGAGGGTACCTTCCCTGTCCACATCTCATGAGGTGTTTTGGCAACCTTCTTAGTAGGGACTAGATTAAGGATATGGGAAGCGGTCTCTAAGCATACCCCCGGAATGAGATATGTAACGAAGCTCAACTCATCATGGAATGAACCATGTCCAACAAGGTTTGATTGTGCCTATCAGCCACACCATTAAGATGTGGTGTCTTGGGTGGCATCAACTGTGAAATAATTCCACTCCTTAAGATAGTATTGGAACTCGATACTAAGACACTTTCCTCCTCGATCGTATCGATGCATATTTATCTTCATGCCCAACTGATTCTCCACTTCTTGTTTAAACTCTCTGAACTTTTCAAAGGTTTGTGACTTATGCTTGATTAAGTAGATATAGCCATATCTGCTAAAATCATTAGTAAAAAAGTCACATAGAAGCGGTTAGCATCCCTTGTGGTGGATTTGAAAGGTCAACACACATCGTGTGTATGAGATCCAACAAACCCTCACCACTTTCACAAGAACCAGTGAATGGGAGACTTGGTCATCTTTCCAAGCAAAAAAGATTCACATTTGTCATCTGAATTGAAGTCAAGTGACTCCAAAACTCCATCCTTATGGAGTTGGGCTATGTGTTTCTTGTTAGCATGTCCAAGAAGACAATGTCATAAGCATGCTTTATCCAAACCATTGGACAAATCAATATGCAATACATTTTTTGTTAAGTTATCTACAACTATCACAGTTTCATATATATCATTACAAGGTAATGCGTCAAAATAAAATGTACCATTATAATAAGCATTAATACTATCAATTTCATTATTAAAAGAAATGGTAAAACCTTGTTTATACAAACTATAAAATGAAATAACATTTCTCGCCATATCAGATGAGTAGCAAGAGTTATTCAATTCTAAATTTAACCCACTACTAAGCAGTAAAGTATAAACTCCAATCTTGGTGACAGGCGACTTTTTCGTATTCCCCATGATCAATTTCGTCTTCCCGTGCTCCACATCGCTACTTCCTTTTAAACCCTGCAAATTAGAACAAATGTGAAAACCTCATCCTGTATCTAGGACCCAAGAATTATCATGTGATGAGTTATTAGACAGAATAGTATAAGTACATGCGAAGGAGGGTTTGATATTCCCATCCTTTATGTCATGCAAGTCTTTGGGGCAGCTTCGCTTCCAGTTCCCTTTTTCATGATAATGCCAACACTATGCTTCCTTTGGATTGGATGAGGGTGTAGCAGAACCAACTTTGGTCCCACTTGAATAGGATCCCTCCCGGGAATTTCCCTTATGTCTCTTATAAGAGGACTTCCTCTTCTTTCCCTTCCCATGTCCAATTGCCAAGATAGGGGCAGTTGTAGTAGGAGTAGAAACAACATATTTTCCTTTTAGACTACTTTCAACAGTCCTTAAAAGGCCTTGAAGCTTGCTTAGATTGACCTCCTCATTGTTCATATGATAAGTCATACGAAACTGATCATAACAAGGAGTCAAAGAATGTAGGATGATATCAATGGCCAACTCTTCATTGAAGTTGACATTCAATTTCAGCAAGCAGTCCACAAATCTTTGTATCTTCTGCAAGTGGTCCGTGATGGACTCTCCATTCTTCATTTTGGTTCTAATCATGGAGGCTATGATTTCATACCTTTCCTGCCTAGCACTTTGATGGTACCTTTCCATCAAGTCTTGGTGTATTTCATAAGGCTAAAAGTCCTCATAGGACTTCTGAAGTTCAGCAGTCATGGTAGTAATCATAATACACGACTCTTTGGTGGCATCCCTCTCATGGGCCTTGTATTCAACTATCTGCTCAGGAGTAGCGGTAGACTCATCAATCTCCTTAAGCTCATTGTCTAGAACATATTATTTTTCCTCATAGCGAATGCCCATTCAGATGTTTCAAATCCAATCATTGAAGTTCGATCCATCAAAAATGACCCTCCCACATAAGTTCATGAGGGAGAAAGAGTCAGAAGAGTTGAGTTTGAAGCAGTGTTGGAAGACATGTGAAAAGAAAGACAAAGTTTAGATTAGATAAGGATCCTTAATATAGCACCCAAATGAAATATTAATGCTAGGATCCAACACAATATTTTACAATTCAGAAGAGGGATGTCGTAATCCAATTGCACAATATTTGAAGGTAGGTAAATGACGATTTACCAATTTCCACCATGAAAAACGGAATTTATTATTAAGTCTTAAATGAATTGAAATTCCTAGATTCTTTAGAGATTCATTGAACATTTCAATGGCATGTTTACATCTCGCTTATGCCCTTCAAGTTTGTGACAGGGATACCGAGGATCACAAACAAGGTGTGAATAACCATGGAAATTAGCTTAGTACTCTCAATGTAACAAATCACCTAAGCAATGTGTCGGTTAACCACACAAGCTCTATTGATCCATGATTAATATCAAGCTACCCTTTGCCACCTTAGCTAGTCGTAGATTCTTTTACCTATTCCATGTGTACCGCTTTAGACTTAATTTCGTGACGAAATTCCCTTTAACGAGAGGATGATGTGACAACCCATTATTTTTAAGTCAAACATGTCAAATAAAAGTCAAATTTGTTGTTTTGTTAATTTATCAAAGTTAAAATTAATAATCTCGATATGCATAAACCTTTTATTAAAGTGTTGTGAAGATTTAACTTTAAAAACACTCAAAACCGACAAGTCTCACATAAGAGCCTTCCCACCGAAAACCCTCGGATTAGCCCCCTTGCCTCGTACCGAGAACCGCTTTCAGCTAGGAACTTTCGTAATCTTATCCTTTTGGACCGCAAACGTGTTTACGACATAGAACCTCCTCGGTGGGTTTCCTCTTTTCGGATGAAAACATAAATATCTAGATATATATATATATATATATATATATATATATATATATATATATATATATATATATATATATATATATATTAAAACCACCATACTTTTCACCAATATTTATGTTCATTGCCGAAAAATCAACCTCATTTTCTCACATTCACACCGAAATTCATCAATTTTTCTCTCAAGAACACCAACCAAAGCCACCACTTTTTCTTTCAACTATCATGCGAAATCACCCTCTTTTCTATCAAGTTGTATTCAAAAAGTGTTGAATGTTCACTAGATCTTGCCAAAATGTTTCATGTATTCTTAATATCCTTAGAAAACAGCATAAAATCTCCATAGTTTCACCAAGAACACACAAAGAACACGAAGAACGCCAAGAACACCACTTAAATCATCTAGTGACTGAAAACCCATTGGTGGCTGAAAACCCCTATCTCCCATGCGGTTCACTTCTATTACTTCTATTTGTAAGTGATTCTTAGATCTTAAGAAATTCCATAAAAAATTTTACCTCTGTATTCACTAGTTATATGCATATATATATATATATATATATATATATATATATATATATATATATATATATATATATATAGCGTGAAATGCTATTAGGACTCAGTTTTGTTATGGGATCTAACTCGTGGACTTTACTCTACTACATTGTATCTTCACTCGAACACTCACATAAGGTGATTTCATACCCCTATGTTTTACTATTTTTAAATGCTTTTAGGGGGAGAATACAAGTAAAACACAATATATATGTGATAACACTTACATGCGGTTAAAAATCATTTTCAAGATATTAAATGCTTCTATAAACTTATTAAACCCTTTTAAACTATTTTTCAACCTCTTAAATTGTTGTTTTTATCAAATTATATATATATATATATATATATATATATATATAATTAGGATTTAGCAGACTTAGGAGTACTGCTCTTGCCTTAACTTATGTTCCTTGTTTGGTTATCGACTTAGGGTAGGATCACCTGTCCAACTGTCAGTTAACCCTTAATTATACATGCCAAGTATATATATATATATATATATATATATATATATATATATATATATATATATATATATATATATATATATATATATGAATGAGTATTAAACTTATTTCAATAACATATTTATCATTTTCACTACAAACATAACATTTGTAAACTATAATAGGTATATTTCAGAGATCCATTCACACTATTATCTAGTTTAATAATACATTACATGAATCAATACATAAGTACAAATTACTTTTCATTACAAGTACATTATTCATTTACAAGAAAAAGAAAACATATACACACTATATGTAAATGAGTTAGTACTAGAATGTGAGACACTACTTCATGGTACCTAATAAGGTTCATGCTAAGTTGTAACCAGAGTCTCCTTGAGGGAGAGCGTGAATTTGTGTATAGAACTATACAAGACTAACAATCTTGCACATTGACTGTTAGCTACAGTTGGACCAACAGGTCTACAGGTGACAAATGTCATAACTTTTCTACGGCTGAAGAAGGTTGTGTAGGCTACTAGTAAGTTTAGCATGGTTATAATCTCATTCACATTAAGCATTAACTAAACATCTCGGTTTACAAAACAACATTACTTCAGTGGTTTTATTTTAAGTAATAGGACTACCTATCATTATTTTCTAGAGCTATTACACTATAGAGTTCATACAAGTGCAATACATTATTTTCTATCCATGAGAACATACATTTATCGAAACACACAGTCACACTATTTCAGAGTACAATAAATGCTTACGAACTCACCAACTTAAATGTTGATAATCTCTTCACAAAATAACTTGTATTCTTAGGGAATCGATAGACAGGTACAGTCACCCGTTTTTTTTTTTTTTTTTTTTTTTTAGAAGATGGAGCCTATTCAAGACTCTTCTTTTATTTTGCTTGTATTAACTTTATTTTGAATAGAGTGGATGTTGTTTCTTTTTTTACTATTATTTAATTGTTATGATACTGTACATGACGTCTTCTGCACTGAACGTTTTCGTCGTTCCAGTTTGGGGTGTGACATCTAGCCATCACCACCCCATGGCCAATACATGCCCAAGTCGTGGTGATCTAGATGAAACACGTGTTTCATGCAAGGATGACAAGTTATGGTGATCCTTTCACCACATCGTGGCTAATCAAAAACCTTTTACATGTTATATTCATATCTAAAACCAGGTATTATAGATTCCTTGTTCTTCAAATCATCCATATATAATTATATACCCTATAATTAAGGGGTAAGTTCTTCATTTATAAGGGTTAGGGTTTCTTCTCTACATTTGAGAGAATTTAGAAGAATGCCAATTTGAATGACAATTATATTCATCATGTTTTAGTTCTTGTATCTAGACTGATTGATTGCTTTTCCCCACAGAGCTCCAATATACTGAACAGTTTCAAAAGTCATTATTGTTGTTGCTGACCATTGCGATCATATGGTCTTCATGTTCCAATAATTTCTCTGCATCCACAACCCATTTCTGATCAAGTAAATAAAGACCTTTTTCAACTCGTAAGAATATAATATCCTTGATTATTTGATCTGCTTCTTGAAGAGAAGGCATTGTAAGATCGAGATAGAAGATATTGGAGAAATTGTCGAAGGTCATTAGTTATTAGTGATAATTCTCAGTATTAACAAGATACTTTTGGGTTGGCCTAATGACACCAAAAGTAATCAAAAATGGATAAAAATAGGTTGTCAATTCATTATGAATTAAAAAATTAATTGAAAATTATTTTGGAATTAATTAAATAGTTTGAATTAATAAAAATAGTAGAATATAAATTAATCCCTTGAGATTAGTTGGAATATTCTACAATCATCCAGAAATCATGATAGGGGAGATTTTATCCTAAAATATTATGATATAGCATGTTTTTGAAAAGCATAAAGATTATCCTTATGAATTTGACTAGCTTAAGGATTTAAATTAGAGCCTATAAATACGATGCTTCAGATTAAACACAAAGGCTTTATAAGGCTCCAATTTTTTTATTCCTACTATCTCCTTCTTCTCCTAGTGCAAAAATTATAAACTCTCTCATAGTTTATGGAATATTCAAAATTCCCTTTATAAGGTTTCCTTGATTTGCTTTTTGGAATTTGGGGTCTGACTACATGAGAGGGATTCTCCGTTAGGTCCTTCATCATTTTCAAGTGTTGGAAATCACATGGTCTTAATCAAAAGATCAAGAGGTTAATATTATTTATCCTTAATTAAATTCAAAGTAGGTTGATGTAATTTGTAAAACCTAGATCGTACACATATGGATTAATAAGTTTATTTTGTTGTGCTAATTATATGTGTATTGATGTAATAAAACCCAAGAGCGGTATCAGGGGCTTTAGGTATTAACTATATGCAATTCTTTAACAAATCAAAAATCAGAAATCTAAATCAATGAAACATGCGGCGAGCCCTTTCCTGGACGTGGTGTGCCCTAGCGTTTTTCAGATTTCTGGATTTTGTTTTTATTCAAAATGTTAGGATAAAGCCTGATTTTGAAATATTATTTAGAAGGGTTTAAATTTGAATACTAAAGTTGATAAATGTAAGTAATATTTAAATTATTTATATATGAATATTCATTATAAGATTAGTTTTTTTTAAATAAGAATTGACATCTGAATATTCAATTATTTGCATGAATATTATTTAAGTTATAATTTAAATATAAATATTAAAGTTTGAATTTTATTTAATTAGAGATTTAAATTTGAATATTTAAAAGGATAAATTTCAAATTTAATTTGTTTAACTTTACCTACATATTTTAATAAGATTAATATATGTACAAGAGATCATTAGAAACATGTGTCCTCACATGTTTAACATAACATTATCAGCCAAACCAACACTTGGCGCATCCAGTCTAATGCTATAAGAGAGGTTTAAAGAGGCCTATTCGATTCTTAATGATGTCCATTTTTAAAAGCCCTTAGGCTTACCACCCTCACCGCCTCTTTGCATTTTGAGAATTATGTTACCGAAATGGTTTGATTGGATAAGGTTTTTCAATGTTAAAAGTATTGAATAAAGTATTAAATAAAGTATTAAAATAAAATCCCATTTTATTAAAAACGTGAGTCGTAAGATACCCATAAAAACAAGGTTTCTTTAGATTCTATTGATAGAGTGTTTATGGTTAACCAACATATTAAAGCGAGTGTATACGGTGAATATAATCTGCCACTCAGAAAAATTATTCTATTGATGTAGAGTGTGTGGTTAACCGACATGTCAATGTAAGAATATTTTGGATCAAGGGTCACATGGTTATGTATGGGTGATCCACCATCTGTTCTATGATCCACGTCATCCTTAACATAGAATTGAGATAAGTGTAATCCAAGATTAACATGTCATTGACCCCACTCAATGAACTTCAAATTATCTAGGAGATTCATGGATATTGAAAATGGAAAAAAGCTTTGCCTACCTAAATAACTTTATGTTGTATGTTTACAACAACCGTTTACACATCATAGACCTAATTATGGATCCTATCCTTATTTAAATAAATTAGGGAACTATGCTTAAAGGTTAATAAAGAAAAAAAGATTGGAATTAATATTGAATGATGTCTACAAGATAATCCAATAAAATCTATTGCTATAAGACCTCTCAAAAGGAATAACTATTAGGATGACCAATCTAGTCGAAATTCTTAGTTTGGGAATAGTTCTCTTAGACAAATAGAAATATCACGCCATAGAAAAAGATATTTCTGAGGTTCCTCTAAGCACTGCATTCTAAGACTATTAGAAATAGTTATCAAGCGTATTGTTAAAGTATAATTCAATTCCACTGCGTTAGGAGTTAACCATGGCCATCATTATCAACTAGCTAACATATACATATAATCAGTTCGTCGTTAGTTTGATATGAACAACCTTGAAATATCGATAAAGTAGTTTCATGGCCCCTTTGAGGACCTATGGGATTAACATGTTCAATCGTAGAAACTATAAGTTCAAAAGCTACTATATTTGCTATCATGAATATAAGTGTCAAGAAAAAAAAAACAAAGCTAGTTGTCCATGCGTGAAAGGTGATTAATGTTGAGACACCTAATATGGTCGTAGACACTAAAGGGAAAAAGGAAGGCTTATTCAGAGACATGTTTTGATAGGCTATTCGCCTCTATAATAAGGGAAGGATCAATAAATCATAAATGCCCAATATGTGTGATGGATAAGACCGACACGTGGAAACGATTATTTGATCATGGATTAAGAGCCCATTCTATTCTTCGTAAGATCAAAATGCAACTCTTTCTTGTGATTTTAAGTCTATAATCAAATATAAAATTTTGTAATACCATTGGAACATTACCTTAAGTCCTTTTAGTATTTTTCTCAAGATCAAGTAAATCATTTAAAAGAATGTGTGGTGACTAAAAGGAAGTAACAAGACTAAAACATGGAGTAGAAATTTTGATCATGAGTACTGAGTCGTTGCTACTATTCATAGGATCAAAAGACATCCCGTTCTCCCAAATGTTTAGTCTATGGTTTTATGACTTAAAAATTGTTTATAAAAAATTTCATAAGATTATTATGAGTTATTTAGAATGTGTTGAAAAGAAAGTCACGAAATATATGAAACTAGTATAGTAACAATGGTTCAAAATCAAATTTAGACAATTGAATGAAATATAGTTTTGTGGAATCATTTTCTTGACAATGAGAATTACATTACCAAATATCTAGTTATATAGGATTTTGAAATTCATTTGCCCACAAGTCTTGTGATAAATTCAAGTCTTATTTGTCAAGGTAGACAAATATCTATTGGAATTCACTTAACTAATGGACTGTTCAAAATTTTCCATAATGCATAATGATTCAAATACATCCTAAAGTTTGGGTGAAATGCATTTGTGGAATAATATTCTTGAAAACATTAACAAGAAATGCATTTCCACATATAACTTGGATCAGATTTTGGATATCATTTGACTGTAAGTCATAAAATTTTGTTTATCAAGATAGATGGTGAATACATTACTTGATAATGTGAATATATGTTGGAATTAGTTCTAACTAATGGAATGCTCAAATAAACCACAATATATAGTAAGACCAATTTCCTATGAACATGTGTATCTATATAAACATTAAGTTTGGAACTTTTCAAGTGTCTAAAGCTTTCAGAAAACGAAGTTAAGAATCAACAAGAAATAGAATGAGGTACACATATCCAATAGGGATAGTGAGCATCTTAGTCAAAAGTTTATCGATCATCTAAGTTGTTTTGAAAGAGCTTCACGAGTTGTCTCCACCTAGAAAACTATCACAAGGAGTGTAGTTGGAAATAGAAACAAATCATTGTTTGATTTGATACTTCATGAGTAGTATTATTCTTAACAAAAAAATTCATGAATTGTACCATGAATAATGTTACAAGAATCTTTGGTCTTGAACTGATGAATAAGCGTGTCGAACTCAAGGGGAATGAAGGTGTACCAAATTAAATAACATATAAATTATATATATATATATATATATATATATATATATATATATATATATATATATATATATATATATATTGGTAAGCAAATAAACAATTTATTGGGTAACAACTTTTATTTAGATCACAAATCACTGTGTAAATATGGTTATTTCATATGAAGTGCAATGTTATTTTGATAGATATTCACTAATTTATAAATTGATTAAATCAGATGGTCATGTCACTAATCCTATGGTTCTAAGTTGTATACCAGCAAAGATAGCTCCCATCAACTTAGTCTATTTGTTTATCTTATGTAATGACTCATATGAGTAGTTACAGGGTTAGTGGCAGCTTATTAATTTGTCAAAGCTATTAGATCAATCATCAATACTAAATCAATTATATTACGTTTAACATATGAATGATCCGCTAGTTATATCTATCTACAACATAACTGGTCTAGTTCTGATCTCCTAGTTTTCAGTTAAACAGTTGACTCAAGATACATAATCTGAACCTATTCCTTAGATCATGCACTTAGTTCTATAAACATAAAAAATCAATATCGATATACAAGGTGTGACAACCCATTGTTTTGGAATCAATAAAAGTCTAAATAGTTGTTATAAGTTATTTAAATGCCTAGGGAGCATGTTTATTTAAACCTATATATAAGTAAATATATACAAAATAGGTTGAATGGAAACAAGTACAAGTCTGAAACTTAGTTAATACAAGATAATGCAAGGTTTAAAAGGCTTGTTTAAAGAGTTAACAAAGAAGCATGGGTTGAAAAGTAAGCTAATTTGGAGTGTTATAAATAAACATAAGTTAAAAGACTAGGGGTTTAAAACATAAATATAACCAGCAAATGAGTTTCACCCAAAATAATTAATGGAATAAATGATTCCTCCGTCAAGCATTAACTCCCAAATTGGAGTTCGCGTTCCAATTTCAAAGATCAAAGAGGGTTCACGGTCCAAAAGTCATTTCATGGTGTGTTTACAATCAAATAAAAAGAAAGCTAGGAGTTCACGGTCAAACTCAACCATGAACATCCCCCCTAATGGGCTAATGTCCATTTCAATCCCAATAATCAACCGTAAACACCTTAGGCCCAACGTCAATTCATCCGTAAACACCTTGTATATATATATATATATATATATATATATATATATATATATATATATATATATATGTGTGTGTGTGTGTGTTTTACACTCTGGAACAATTCATTTCACTCATTTCGAACCGTGAACAACCTAAAAACTCTCTCAATCTTCAAACGTGAACAGCCCCAAATTCTCTCAATCTTCAAGTGTTTACTGTCCTATTCCTTCAAATCTTCAAAGAATCCACCAAGAAAATTTAGATTTATCTTCAAATCTTCATAATTCCATATGGTACAACCGTAAACTCCAAGCCTCCAACCGTAAACCCTCTTTTCAACCATAAACCCAATTTTTCCAACAATTTCAATTAATTCAATTATAACTCCAATTTATTTGTAAGTCCTTTTTCACTTAATTAAATAATTATCTACTCCTATATTTGAATTAATATTATTATTAATTTAAATGCGACGTCAAATATAATTATTTTAGAGCAACGTTATTAGCGCGTACGCATATCCGGGAATCGTCTCTATAACTCGCTGACTCCAATTAATGCGCATTCAATGTGAGTTCATAACCCTATGTTTTTAAATGCTTTTAATATTTTTTATTTATTTATTTATTTATTATTATTTTTTTTTTTGGGGGGGGGGGGATTACAAGTAAAACACAATGGTCTATCGTGTTATACAAATATTTTAAATATTTCATAAACTATTGCAATAGTTTTGTAACGTGTATTCACAACATATTCTAAAAATGTTTATATATTTTAACCCTTTTGTAATATGTGGATCATAACGGTATTCCACTTTTATACATTTAAATTGCAAACATTTTCAATACTCTACATCACGTTTTCACGACATTACAGAACATTTTCAATACTCTACAAAACATACGTTTAGATTCAAGTACAAGTGAACATTACAGGGTTGTGAGACATCACTTCATTTGTACCCTTCGGGGTATAGGCTAAATCCTATCATAGTATAACTAGCATCTCCTGGAGGGAGAGCGTGAAATTTGTGAATAGATCTATTCGGGATTGACTATCCCACACCTGAACCGCTAGCTACGGTTAGGCAGGCATGCCTGGGGTGACAAATGTCATAACATCCAACACCTTGAGAATGTCATAGAGGTCACTAGGTTATATCAAGCATGGTTATACGAACTCACAACAGTATAAACTAACATACACTACACTGAAGGACTCCAAGGGTACAAACTCAGGGTTTTATTTTAAGTAGTAAAACTACTATACATCTCTGGCGGCAGACAGGGTTTTCATACAAGAACATATTGTACAAACTGATCTTAGCCAGGGTTTTTATACAATACATTACTTTACATTATAGGTGGTATTCTGGGATTTTCACATATAATTATAGAATTTAGTAACCAACATACACTTGGGTCTTAGGGTTTAGGAATATTTTTCACTACTAAGAAAATATTGGATTTTCCTGAGAACACACAAACATTTTTATTGATTTATTAACAGATTTCCATTACAAAAACATGCTTATGAACTCACCAACTTAATGCTGATACTGTTTTTCAAAACCGCTTGTATTCTCAGGAAATCAGTAGACAGGTACTCGTGCAACTTTTGAGAAGATGAAACGTATAGAGTCATGTCTTTTATATTTTGCTATACTTTTAGTGTATACAAACTATGTATCAAACAAATGTAAATACTTTATATATATATATATATATATATATATATATATATATATATATATATATATATATATATATATATATATATATATATTGTAATGGTTGTGTTTAGTTGGATTACTATGATGCAATTGTTGTGATACTTTACATGACGTCCTCCACCACCGAACGTTTCCACCATTTCGGTTCGGGGGCGTGACAGATTGGTATCAGAGCTATTGTTCATAGTGAACTAAGTATACCGAACCTTACATGGTATACAAGTATAAACACTAAACGGGCCGAAGCGCTCTGAAATTAAAAATATACTTTTAAAATTTAAGTGTTTTACAAGAAGTATACAAGTATACATACATATAAGAAGCTGTATCATAGTAATAACTACATAGAAGTATTTAGGACGAGTTGGGAACTGCAGTTAAACCTGAATAGTTATGTAATTATATGCGGGGGCCAATATAACCTGATCAACTACATTTGTCTGAGATATGTACAACATGTGTTTGGGATGACTATGGTGTCGTGACAAGTCTAAAACTCACCAAATTAGATAATAATGAAGCACATAGTGAAAATACTATAGGAGTATTTTATAACACTATATCACTACACAACGTCATTACAAGTAGTACAAATCCTCAAAAATGAAAGACCTGCAATTCCTTGTTTATGTTAGTAAACCTTTATTGTAGATCTCTGTTATCGATGTAGGATTAAGATATATCTTGCTTGAAAATATCCAATTCTTGATCAGTATTGAAGACTTATCGTCATTTTCCGCTTGTATCTTTTAGAGAAAGATGCCTCCTAGGAAGAGACCCAACAGAAAGAGCAACAACCCCCCAACAGATCCTCCTCCGCCACCACCTCCTTAGTTCGATCCTGCCATGTTTCAAACAACAGTTACAGTCGTTGTGGCTGCTATGATGTCGCATATAAATTCTGGCGGCTCTAGCAGATCAGGAAGTGGTACCCATTCCCATAATCTTGAGGGCGGTCAGGGCCACTCGAAGGAGTGTTCCTACAAAGATTTCATGAATGCAAAGCCCAAATCCTTCGATGGTAATGGAGGAGTCATTGCCCTAACCCGGTGGTTCGAAAAGATCGAATCAATTTTTGAGATTTGTGCGTGCCCAGAGGCAAGCAAGGTGATGTTTTCCGCCTGCACCTTCACCGATAGAGCATTGACTTGGTGGAATAACCGGGTCAAATCCCTAACTCTGTTGGTAGCCAATGCCATAGGTTGGGAGAATTTAAAAGAATTAATGATTATTGAGTACTGCCCAAGGGGCGAGATGCAAAAGTTGGAGCACGAGATTTGAAACCTAAACATGAAGGGTTCCGACATTACTACTTATACAACTAGATTCTGCGATCCGACTCTTCTATGTCTGTGGATGGTCACCCCAGAAAGCAAGAAAATAGAGAGGTACATTCGGGGATTGACTCCCCCAACACAAGGAAATTTTTTGGCTGATAAACCTCTTACATTCGATAGTGCCAAGTGTCTGGCGCAGACTCTCACAGATCGTGGGGTTGATCTTGATGCATTGATAGCCGTCCCCGAACCACCAAAGGCGAGTAGTGGGAAGAAAAAGTTTTGGAACAAGCGTAAGGGCCAGTGTTCGCAGGATCCCTCCAATAAACAACAAGTTGTGGCAGTTCATGATGCTACCACTCCTGCCGTTGTTCCTACAACTCAAGCACCTAACAGCAGATATGCTGGTACCCTTCCAAAGTGTGATAAGTGCAACTTTCACCATCATGGGCAGTGTCATGAGATGTTGTGCAAAAACTATGGGAAAAGGGTCACACAGCCCGTTTTTGCAAGACCCCAGCACAACCAGCCAATCAAAGTCCTGGAGCGGGAGTAGGCCAAGCCTGTTATGGGTGTGGAGAGACCGGGCACTTCAAGAGAAATTGCCTAAAAGAAACAGTCGGCAACACCGGGAGAGTGCTAGCGATGGGCTAGGAGGAATTAGTTGTTGATCCCATCATAGTTACGGGTATGTTCCTTCTCGAAAACTTTTATGCATGAATTATTTTCGATTCTAGTGTGGAGATAAGTTTTGTTAGTCATGCATTTAAGCATCTACTCAAGCATAAATCCCAACCTTTAACTGAAACATTCACCGTCAAGCTAGCTAACGGAAACAAAGAGAGCACTAATGACGTATTCGTAAGTTGTACCCTTACCCTAAACGACCATTCTTTCCCAATCAACCTTATTCTAGTTTCCATAAAAAACTTTGATGTCATCATCAGCATGGATTGGTTGAGCCTCAATCGTGCTGATATCCTTTGCTATGAAAAAGCCATCCATCTCAATCTGCCTTCTGGTGAAGCTCTCATTATCTATGGTGGTAATCTCAGCTCAAACCTTTGTATCATTTCATGAATCAAAGCCCAGAAATATCTGCGAAGTGAATACCATGCATTCCTTGTCCATGTCGTTAATGAGAAACAAGAAGTTAAACACCTTGAGAACATCTCCGAATTCTGCAACTTTCCTAATGTCTTCCCCGAAGATCTTCCCAGAACCCCTCCTAAGCGCCAAGCCGAGCTTCAAATCAATTTAATCCCCAGAGCTACCCTTGTAGCTAAATCCCCTTACCATCTAGCACCGACAAAAATGAAAGAGTTCTCCAGCCAGCTCGATGAACTACTCAGCAAGGGATTCATAAGACCAAGTTCCTCACCCCGGGGAGCCCCGGTCTTGTTTGTGAAAAAGAAAGATGGGTCCTTTCGGATGTGAATAGATTATCATGAATTTAACAAGATTACTCTCAAAAACCATTATCCCCTACCCTGAATCGAGGACCTCTTTAATTTGATCAAATCCAAGGAGCCAGCTACTTCTCAAAGATAGAGTTGAGATCAGGGTACCATCAGTTACGAGTCCATGAGGGTGATGTTCCCAAGACAACATTTTGGACTCGGTATGGTCACTATGAGTTTGTAGTGATACCCTTTGGTCTAACCAACGCACCCACGATGTTCATGGATCTGATGAATCGGGTGTGCCGCTCCTTCCTCGACAAGTTTGTGATAGTATTCATAGATGATTTGTTTATTCTCGAAGTGAGGAAGATCATAGACAACTCCTGAGGCTAGTGCTAGAAACTCTAAGGGCGGAGAAATTATATGCAAAATTCTCTAAGTATGAGTTCTGGATTAGAAAAGTAATTTTCCTCGATCATGTGGTTAGTGAAGAAGGCATACATGTCGAACCTTCCAAAATCAAGGCGATTGAGAATTGGTCAGCACCAAAGACACCCACAGAAATCTGTCAATTCTTGGGTCTCGTTGGCTACTATCGCAGGTTTATCCAGAATTTCTCCAGGATTGCTAAGCCTTTAACCACTCTGACTCAGAAAGGTGTAACCTTTAGTTGGGGAGAAAGTCAAGACACTGCATTCCAAACATTGAAGCAGGACCTATGCAATGCACCTATCCTGTCTCTACCTGGAAGGATAGAGGACTTTGTTGTCTACTGCGATGCATCCAATCAGGGCTTAGGATGTGTGCTCATGCAGTGGGGAAAAGTTATTACTTATGCCTTGAGACAGCTAAAAGAACACGAAGTAAATTATACAACTCATGATTTGGAGTTGCGAGCAGTGGTCTTTGCATTAAAATTTTGGATACATTATCAATACGGAACCAAGTGCACCATCTTCACCAACCATAAAATCCTACAACACATTTTCGACTAGAAAGTGTTGAACATGAGGCAACGACGATGGGTAGAGCTAATCAGTGATTATGAGTGCGAAATATGCTACCATCCTGGAAAGGCCAATGTGGTAGCATATGCCCTCAACTAGAAGGAGTATTCAGGTCGTAGAGTGAAGGCATTGACAATGACCATCTATTCCCATATGTCCGCTCAAATCAGAGAAGCTCAGCTGGAAGCCTTAAAACCAAAGAGCATGTCCGATGAAGGTTTGAAGGGAATGGAAAAGAACCTAGAGAACGAAGGATATGGATTTTATTATTTCATGAACCGGATCTGGACCCCAAAGTTCGGTGGTTATAAGGAGGTTGTCATGAACGAAGCTCACAAGACTAGATACTCCGTTCACCCAGGTTCGGATAAGATGTATCTGGATCTCAAAAAGCTATATTGGTGGCCTAACATGAAAGCATATATTGCTACCTTCATGGGTAAATGCCTGACTTGCACCATGGTGAAGGTGAAATATCAAAAGCCCTCAGGTCTACTTCAACAGCCAGAAATACCTGAGTGGAAGTAGGAAGGAATTGCGGTGGATTTCATCATCAAATTACCTAAGACTCCAAGTGGTTGTGACACTATCTGGGTAATCATGGATAGATTGACTAAGTCTGCCCACTTCCAGTCAGTCAAAGAAACATACAAGATGGAAAGACTTATCTGAATCTACATCCAAGAGATAGTTCGACTACATGGTGTGCCTGTATCCATTATCTCTGATCAAGATAGCAGATTCAGCTCGAGATTTTGGCAGTCATTGTAGAAGGCTCTTGGAACTAAGCTAGATATGAGCATAACTTACCATCCACAGACCGATAGGCAGATGGAGAGAATCATTCAAACCCTAGAAGACATGCTGAGAGTGTGCGTTACCGACTTTAGTAAATCGCAGGATACCCATTTGCCATTGGTTGAGTTCTCTTACAACAACAGCTATCATACCATTATTAAAGTTGTACCATTTGAAGCCCTCTATAGCCGTAAGTGCAGATCCCCTCTGTGTTGGGCTGAGGTGGGTGACATGCAGCTAGCTAGAGGTCAAGTCCCCGATAGCACTCTCACAGGCCCAGAAATCATCCGAGAAACCATAGAAAAGATCGTGCAAATTCGAGAACGACTAAAGGCTTCAAAAGATAGACAAAAGAGCTACACTGATAAGAGACGAAAACGTTTGCAGTTCCAGGTTGGTGACCGCGTTCTCTAGAAGGTATCGCCCTGGAAAGGCATAATACGCTGTGACAACCATCAAATTCTGGTCAATTCAAAGTCAAATAAAGTCAACAAGTCAAACCGGTCAGCTCAACTAACCCTTGTGTACTAGGACTTACGTTCAGTATTTACTAAACAACTCGTTATTCTGATAAGAAATCATAAATCGAAAAGTACGTACAACTAGATCTCCTTAACCTAAAAATTACGGTAAGTGGCAAGCCAAACCGATAAAACAATGTTGCATACTCATCGGGAGTGTGTAAGATCCTTAAGCAAGGCTTAACAGGATTTACAAGCCTTGCATTGTGAAGCCGGACACTCACAACTGTCCCACATGGAACCTCTCTCAATCGTTGTCACTTAATCTCTCTCAAATATCTCTTTGTATGAGAAATCTCTCCAAGTACGTGAAATCTCTCTCAAATATCTCTTTGTATGAGAAATCTCTCCAAGAATGTCAAATCTCTCCCAAATCTCTCCAAGTATGTGAAATCTCTCTCAAATATCTCTCTGTATGAGAAATCTCTCCAATAATGTCAAATCTCTCCCTAATCTCTCCAAGTATGTGAAATCTCTCGCAAAAATCTCTTTGTATGGGAAATCTCCCCAAGAATGTCAAATCTCTCCCAAATCTCTCCAAGTGTGAGAAATCTCTCCCAAAAGTTTCCCGTAACCTTTAGAATCATTCGGGTCATTCTGACCCTTAACCGGGTCAAAAACGGCTTAAAACGGGGTGAAAACGAGAAAAATAGGCTTTAGGAACCGAAACCAAGAAGAGAGGCCTCTTAGGACCAGAACCGAGCCTCTGTTGGCTGAGGCATGCGAGACCGAGCCTCAGTCTCTGCCCCTCTCGGTCTCTCTTCTGGTCGCTCGGTCTCTGTCTTCTCACTCTCTATCTCTTCTGGTCGCTCGGTCTATGTCTTCTCACTCTCTATCTCTTCTGGTCGCTCGGTCTCTGTCTCTTCCCTTCTCTTCTCTCGGTCTCTGCTCCTTCTCTCCTCTCTGCCTCTACCCGCCTCTCGGTTCCTACTCTCCCTCTTCTTCCCTCTCGGTTTCTACCCTCCCTCCTCTCGGTTTCAGCATCAGAAGGCCGAACCTCGGCCAGATTTCGGAAATTTGTCACTTTTAGCCCATTTTTGATATTTTTAACATTTTAAGCCCGTTTTTCGTGATTTTAAAGCGGGATTTTCTCCAGAAACTATATTTTAACATAATAAACTCTAAATATTCATAATTTAAACATATTTTGATGAAAATCATTATCTAAATAATTAAAATCAAATGGGTGAATTATTAAAGGTGGAGTGTTGACTTTGCCTTATCCAATGTCACAAGCAACCACCCCACACCCACTCTTTGACTAACCACACCTCCCCACCTTACCTAGGTCACTTCAATGTCCCTTGCACTCATTTTCCACCCATTCCCATGTTTTTAGAGCTGGAACAAACATCCTCTCTCCTCATTTCTCTCATTTGCCTCATTTCACTAAGTATCAAACACCACTTTTCTCTCAAACTTTTTCTCCACCAAACTCGAGATTCAAGGCTGATTATCAAGTGTTCTTCCACATTTGGTAAGCATAATCCATTCTCCTTGTGATTATCTCACTTATTTCCACACAAATCAAATATATTTTACACAAACTCCATCATATTTGTGTTAGATCTTCAAATCTTTAAGCAATCTTCCCAAGTGTTCTTGAGTTGAACACCCCTTCTCTCCATCATCCATCCACTGAAATCACTCAAGGTGAGTTCATACCCCTACATTTTTATGTTTTCTCAAGTTTTCAGGGGGGGGGGGGGGAATACAAGTTAAAACACTAAGAACATAACTAAAATTTTCTAACAGCCTTCATCAGAAAAGTTCAACTCCATTCACGGACTATTTTGGGCATCTTAAACATTTTTGTTTACAAAACTGTACAAGGTGCAAATAGCTCAAGTTTTTAGCTTTAAAATGACTACTTGCACATCTCCATACGATTTTTCTACAATTTATGGTGATTTTTAAAAAACTACCTATCATTTCAAAGAACAACCCGGACCAGTCTGTGATTATGGACTTTTTCACCCAAGTTGGAGGTCGTTAAAAATCGTGATAAAATTATGAGTAAACTAGACACATTTTAGGAACTCTCAGAATTTACGGATCTAGTTTTCGACTTCGTATGATTTTTCTATGATTTTTCTAAAATAGTGCTGAAAGACTAAGAATTAATTAACAGCTTCTAACTATCAAAACACTTTGTAACATGTTGAGCAAAGTGTTAAATCTTTGATAACTTCATATATTACATGTATTTCTTGTTATGATATATTTATATAATAGGAAATTACTTGCTGAATTTATAAGAATCCTCCATCATAATCATTAGTACAAAACAAAGCAAGTTAAACATGGCTATATTGTACTATACATTTGACTTACATAGAATGAGATTCTTAAACACTACAAAGAAATATACTAAACTATAATTGGTATAGTTAGGGTACATATACATCACTCAACACACTCGTACAAAAAGGGATACAAATACAAAGTGCCAGTTTTTATACAAAAAGGGGTACAAATACAAAGTGTCGGGTTTATATACAAAAAGGGGTACAAATACAAAGTGTCGGGTCTCTATACAAAAGGGGGTACAAATACAAAGTGCCGGGTCTCTATACAAAAAGGGGTACAAATACAAAGTGTCGGGTCTCTATACAAAAAGGGGTACAAATACAAAGTGTCGGGTCTTTATATAAAAAGGGGTACCGATACAAAGTACCAGGTTCACTTAAGATAGTTATTATGATATTAAAACTATACTTCATCTAGAATTGTTAGACTTCAACTATAGTCGCTGAGCGTATATGTTTGAGTCATATAAGGATTTAGTCTGGATTGGCCTAGAATTGGTGGTGCCCGCCTCATCTCCTGTTCCTCGTTGGGTTGTAGACCTAGGGCAGACCCACTATATTCAACGTTTTATCTAATTTAAACCTTATATAACTTATATACACTGGACGATTATAGAGGAACTCTACGGGTCATTCTAGTGTTCATTAATGCATCATATAGGAATATTTCTATTCACACTTAACTAAGAAAATATTAGATTTTCTGGAAATCAAACTATATTTCATCTAGAATTGTTAGACTTCAACTATAGTCGCTGAGCGTATGTGTTTGAGTCATATAAGAATTTAGTCTTGATTGGCCTAGAATTGGTGGTGCCCGCCTCATCTCCTGTTCCTCGTTGGGTTGTGGACCTAGGGCAGACCCACTATATTCAACGCTTTATCTAATTTAAACCTTATATAACTTATATACACTGGACGATTATAGAGGAACTCTACGGGTCATTCTAGGGTTCATTAATGCATCATATAGGAATATTTCTATTCACACTTAACTAAGAAAATATTGGATTTTATGGAAATCAAACTATATCGATTTTACAAGGAAAACGGTTTCTACTTCAAACAAAACTCTTATGAACTCACCAACTTAATTGTTGACACTTTTCAAAACTACTTGTATTCTCAGGAAATCAGTGAAACAAGAAAACTTCATCGTTTTGAGGATGGGACGTTAAATCGTCAACAATTTATTTTTGTCATCATAATGTAATTGACTTTGAATCATGTAAACATATACTTTGGTCTAACTTTTTCAATTATATTTATGATGGTTGTATTTACTTTGAGCACTATTATTTTCATTGTTGTGATACTGTACATGAAGTCCTCCACCCCCGGACGTTTCCGCCATCCTTGGTTTGGGGGTGTGACATACGCTTTGGTAAGCGTGGAAAGCTGAATCCGAAATACATAGGACCATTCGAGATCCTCACTAGGATCAGTCCTGTAGCTTACAAACTCTGGTTACACCAAGAGCTTAGCAACATTCATCCTGTCTTCCACGTATCAAACCTTAAAAAGTGTTTATCCGAAGAAAACCCTTGTGATCCCTCTTGATGAGATCGATATCAACGTGAACCTTAATTTTGTGGAAGAGACAGTCGAAATCATGGATCGAGAAGTTAAACAAACGAAGCAAAGTCGCATACCAATAGTAAAGGTCCACTGGAATGACAAGCGGGCACCTGAACTCATATAGGAGCACGAGGATCAGACGAAATAGAAATATCTGCATCCTTTTCCGAGTCCATGATTCGGATTCTATGTTTGAATTTCGAGACGAAATTCACTCTAACCGGGAGATGATGTGACAACCCATTGTTTTGGAATCAGTAAAAGTCATGTTTATTTAAACATATATATATATATATATATATATATATATATATATATATATATATATATAAGTAAATATATACAAAATAGGTTTAATGCAAACAAATACAAGTCTGAAACTTAGTTAATACAAGATAATGCAAGGTTTAAAAGGCTTGTTTAAAGAGTTAACAAAGAAGCATGGGTTGAAAACTAAGCTAATTTATCGTGTTATAAATAAACATAAGTTAAAAGACTAGGGGTTTAAAACATAAATATAATCAATAAATGAGTTTCACCCAAAATAATTAATGGAATAAATGAGTTCTCCGTCAAGCATTAACTCGCAAATTGGAGTTCCCGGTCCAATTTCAAAGATCAAAGATGGTTCAAGGTAATGCAAGGTTTAAAAGGCTTGTTTAAACATTTAACAAAGAAGCATGGGTTGAAAACTAAGCTAATTTATCATGTTATAAATAAACATAAGTTAAAAAGACTAGGGGTTTAAAACATAAATATAATCAATAAATGAGTTTCACCCAAAATAATTAAAGGAATAAATGAGTTCCGGTCAAGCATTAACTCCCAAATTGGAGTTTCCGGTCCAATTTCAAAGATCGAAGATGGTTCAAGGTACAAAAGTCATTCCATGGTGTGTTTACGATCAAATCAAAAATAAAACTAGGAGTTCACGGTCAAACTCAACAGTGAACAACCCCCCCCCCCCTTTTAATAGGTTAATGTCCATTTCAAGCCCAATAATCTACCGTAAATACCTTAGGGCCAACGTCAATTTATCCCTAAACACCTCCAATATATATGTGTTTACACTCTGGAACAATTCATTTCACTCATTTCCAACCGTGAACAACCTCAAAACTCTCTTAATATTCAAACCTGAACAGCCCCAAATTCTCTCAATCTTCAAGTGTTTATTCAACCGTTACAACCCCCCCCCCCCCCCATGGGCTAATGTCCATTTCAAACCCAATAATCAACTGTAAACACCTTAGGCCCAACGTCAATTCATTCGTAAGCACCCCATATATATATATATATATATATATATATATATATATATATACACTCTGGAACAATTCATTTCACTCATTTCAAATGTAAACAACCTCAAAACTCTCTCAATCTTCAAACGTGAACAGTCCTAAATTCTCTCAATCTTCAAGTGTTTACGGTCTCATTCCTTCACCAAAAATATTCATAATTACCTTCAAATCTTTGTATGGCCTTCAAATCTTCATAATTCCATATGATCTAACCGTAAACTCCAACCCTCCAACCGTAAACCCCTTTTTCAACCATATACCCAATTTTTCCTATAATTTCAATTAATTCCCTTATAATTCCAATTTATTTGTAAGTCCTCTTTGACTTAATTAAATAATTATTTAGTCTTATATTTGAATTCATATTTTTACTAATTTAAACGCGACGTTAAATATAATTATTTTAGGGCAATGTTATTAGTGCGTACGCATATTCAAGTTGATTTCATACCCCTACGTTTTTAAATGTTTTTAATATTTTTAGTGGGGGGGGGGATACAAGTAATACACAAAGGTCTATTGTGTTATCCAAATATTTTAAATATTTCATAAACTTTTGCAATAGTTTCGTAACAAGTATTCACTACATATTCTAAAAATATTGTATATATTTTAACCCTTTTGTAATATGTTGAGCATAAGGATATTCCACTTTTATAAATTTAAATTGCAAATGTTTTCAATACTCTACATCATGTTTTCAGGACACTATAGAACATTACAAATGAGCTATAATTGGTATAGTTTTGAAATTTACTACGAACTCTACTATGAACAATACACAAAAACAAAAAAGTCACGCAAATGATAATAGGTGTGGTTTGGGATTTAAATACACAGTTTTACCATATCATGATTATACATTAATACTCATACACTACTAAGAAAATATTTGATTTTCTTGAGAACATACAAGCATTTTTATTGATTCATTAATAGGTTTCCATTACAAAAACATGCTTATGAACTCACCAGCTTAATGTTGATACTCTTTTTCAAAACCGCTTGTATTCTTAGGAAATCAGTAGACAGTTACTCCCACGGGTTTTGAGAAGACGAAATGTATAGAGTCACGTCTTTTATGTTTTGCTATACTTTTGGTATATACAAATTATGTATCAAACAGATGTAAATAGCTTATATATATTTGATGTAATGGTTGTGTTTACTTTGATTACTATGATGCAATTGTTGTGATACTTTACATGATGTCCTCCACCCTCGAACGTTTCTTCAATTTCGGTTTGGGGGTGTGACACAAGGGGCTTTTAATTGAGCATTAAGACGACAAATTAAAAACTATCAAAATCCTTTTAATGAATGCAAAATACATCATCCACATCTAAATAAAATTATTAGGACTTAGCCTATAATCAAAACTAAATAACTAAAACAAACTAGAAAATCAAACATAATGCAAGCCAAAGACTAAAAGGTTCACTCGAAACCTTCTCCTCCTTCTTTTTCGCTCATACTTCATATGATTTTTGCAACATCCAGTTTGCATGTATTCTTTTGATAAGTTAATAATTTAAAATTTTAGACATTTTGTATGGCCACAATGTGGTGTTAGGTGAGCCACATCATGGGATTAGCTGAGAAGAACACACTTTTGGTGTGGTGCGACGACATGTCAACCATTGTGGGCCAAAATCCTAATTTAATGATTGATTCCCTAAAGGAGATAACTTACAGTGGATGATGCACGAAATCTTAGATGAAGCTGACGATTGCAATTAGAGTTAGTTTTGACATCATAAAATTGGGAGAGATTGTAAGGTCGAACCTTATAATATGATTAGTTCCAGCACCAACGCTTGCGCCAACACAAGCTCTGATACCAAAAAGCCAATGTCAGCATGTGATCACTTGTACTAGTGCATTTACTTTGTACTTTGTAATTATAGTAATAGTAGTTGTAAGTTAACCAATTCTTAATGTTAGTGATAACGATCAGTCTGTCTATTTAGATTAGATTCAATCCCTTTAATTTTGGGATTAATAATGAGTAGTTTTACCATATGTTTGTGTACCCGATTTGTTCTCATTGCAATACTAATCGCCGCTTTATGCTGATTCTATATGTGAGACTCATTTCTTAGTGAAAACATCTTTGTGATAACTTTGTTATTTGTTCTTTCTTGTTGATATCCAATCTATAAACCTTCAAGGAGTAGTTCTTCTCAGATTGATACCCCGGAAACTTCCCAAGCATAACCGTCCCTAACATCAAGAATCACGTTTAGAAGCACAAACAATAATTCTGATAATCCTAACATTGTATCGATTCTCCATCTAGCAACAAATGGACTACTGCACACCTCGCCGACAAACATCCAACAAGCAATTCATTGCGAGAATCATTCATATTTACTGGAGACATCATCCTAATAGTCAGGATACATCAGAGACTAAGAAAGTTGTCATTCCCAATTCACTTTTCCTGATCACCCTTGTTCTCATCTTTTACAGTCTCAACAATAACGACTCTCTTCCCTACATATGAAATATCTCAGGGCAACCATACCACAAGAATCATCTTGTGTATTCCCACACTTATCGCAGAAACTGAAACTATCTAGTTTCACGCTGGGTCTACATCTCAATTCTGAAAGCATACGTCCGCTCTCTCTTTCCTCCGAACGTAGAAAGCTAGAAGAACAAATTCCTCATCATAGAAAATGACATCCTAAGCCATCTTCTGATCACTCAACTTTAGGCTGCAATCCTCAATTCGATCATCATAATCGCTTCCTTCTTAAGTCCCGCAACTCAAACTATTAGTACTTCGAAGAAGGCCCTCGAGACCGTAGAATCAGCTAACTCATATACGTCTGTACCACTCAGACCCAAACCGCCACTACCACTAAGTCCCGAACAATTTCCTAATTCATTTTCATCTTTAACAACCACAACCGAAAGGTCGATAAAGATGGTACATACTACATGAATCATGGTTCCAAACCATGCTATATACCCCAAACCAACCCCTTAGAATTCCTCGAAAAATTTTCTCGATTCAAGTACGGATCATGCGCTTTCAGTATTTTAGGCCCAATACTACCTTCCACACCTATCTGTACTTTCCTTAAGAATCATTTCGGATCATCCAAGTAACTACTCATGTCCACTACCGTGTCATCTAATCACATATACTCGCTCTTAAATGAATACACACCGCTAAACTGCATACCCATCGAGCTAAATAATCCCTAAAATCTTCTAGGATTCCTCTCACCATGTCCCTACTATCATCTACAGAAGAAACTCTATCCAGTGTCCACTAACTACCTCACAAATACAATCACATGTGACAAACATTAAACAATCCTTCGACTATGAGGTCTCACACTATAACGGTTGGACTCAAACATAATTGTGCAATTGAGTTTAACCTAACATTCTAAGATTATTTAACCCTTGTAGCATGCAACCTAACATATACATTTAGTAGTCAATCGACATCGGTAAAGGTTTCAAATAACACAAAGCAAGCAACATTCGAGCATTAACAACAAATAATCAGGCTGTCCTATCTTATAGCTCCTGAGGATCTCTAACCACTAGCATGCATCACTACCAGCTTATAGAACAAGCATAAATTCATCTCTCATAAACATGCATTCCATCATGCAAATCTGAGAAGATCCTTATCCTAACTTCTAGCATGCATATCATACTATACAACATATAACATATCAACATGTATGGGTACTTTGGGAATCACTTATATGATCTCGGATGATTGCATGCATCACACCAATTTTTCTTAAAAACCTTTCTAGAAAACTCATTTTCTTTTAAAAGATTTTATTAACTCCTCAGTTTGACTTCAGACACAGCCAAGAGTGTGCCCAAATCCCTCAAACCAAGACTCTGATACTAACTTGTAACGTCTCAAAAATACCAAAAAAAATGAATTTTTTAGTCGGTATGTTAGGGACATTAAATAAAAACTAAAACCTACAAGGATCTTTAACTTAAATAATATGAACAATTACAAGAAAATTCGAAAATACTAATATTTAGCAAAACCAATTTGTTTGAAGAACCCTGATGTAGATCTCGAATTCCACCAAGTCAAGGAAGATAACAACCAAAGTAGATTGCCACTAATGGTTCACAACCAACAATTCCAAATTATTAGTATTAGAATATTAATTGTTAGATCAATAGAGATTGACTAAGGAATTAATCAAGATATATGATAAACTCTAGACGTGCAAAGCGAGACGATTTCATAAGGTGACAAGGAGAAGTATTTATAGGTTCTGACTTCTAGGAACGAAAGCTGATCTGAACTAACAACTAAATAAAGATAATAATTAAATAATCTATTTTATCTAAAATTCAAATCTCCTTCCCATTATCTAGCATGAGACAGAATCTCCAACGCTTGTCGATTGATATTTTCATCAACCCTCTTAAGGGATCCATAACTTTTCATTATTCCACTATTGAATAATTAACATTTAGTATCTACACTTTTAATTAATTCCAAACTTGTTTCTAATTAATTTGTCATCACATGAATAATTAATAAACTATTTGTATCTCTCTCTCACAACCTTCTAATACTATTTTGGATCATTGAGGGAAACCCAAAAAGAAATTTTTATAAATGAAAAATCTTACCAGTTAGTTATGACATTGAACAATATTCTAACAGTTCACACCATTATTAGAGTAATCGTACTAATACGAACTACAATGAATATTTGTCGATCTTCTAGAAATACACTGGTCATACATATGCTTGATGCGTCAAGTTACAAATGTACAAGGAGATCCAATTAAAAAAAAAAGTTGACCTAGAACTGCACGACCTACTCCCCTAAGAGTTACAAATGTACAATGATATCAAATTATAAAAGACAACTTGACCTAGCACTCCATGACTTACAAGACATCATCATCTAAAAATGCTTTCTCGTTAATGCACCACATAACTTGCTACTAGGCAGCGTAGACCGAGCATCGTAAACCTTGGATTGAGTATCGTTGTCCCCTACTTCACTTGCGATGTAAACTAAAATGCTCCCCTTGTTTGATAATGCCCCTAGTTGTCTCATTGTCTCTTCTATGTTGATCTAAAGCAAGAAAGGAAGACATATCAATATTGATATGGTTTAGTTCCAAATGAATGACCTTCCACTTCCAAATTGTCCCAATCTCAATCTCAATTTGATGCACAACAAATGCAAGAATACTTGCAACAATATAATGCATCACTGGCAACATGTATTCCGAACTTCCAACCACCACCATTTCCTAACTTTGTATTCAACTCTAACACACAAGCAAGTACCTCTCAACAATTTGCCGAAAGGATGGAAGAAGAAAGGGAAGAAGGAGAAGAACAAGAAGAACAAGAAGAAGAATACAATGATGATAATGATGGTTGATGTTTTTTAATATTTTGAACAATGTTAATTAACTACTTATTGTAATATTAAACTTGAGTTTGATGTTTTGAATTTGAAAATTGGTATCTAGTTAATGTATTTCAATTAATATATGCTGCAATGTTTTTGGATTTGATAAAAATATAGGAATGGTAATGTACAGAATCTGTAAAACTAAAAAAAAAAAAAACAACCAGTGTCTATCCCGACGACAAGTCGTCGATATAGGTATTTAATCGACCAATGTGAAAAAACTATAGAGACAACAAGTCATCGTAATAGCTTAAACATATAGCAACGACGTGTCGGCGTTATAGGTATCCCAGCGGCATGTCGTTGCTACAGGTAGTTAATAAAACTTTTTTTTTTCCGAAAATAGGTTTGACGAAACCTGTACCGACACCAGGCCGTCGCAATAGGTGAAGTTATGTCGACGACAATATTGACCTATCCCGACAGACCTATGCCGACGACAGTTTGCCGACGCCGAGTCATCTGGATACCGTATAGCAACGACATGTCGTCGGGATAGGATCCGAAATTGTTGTCGCCATAGGGTGTTCATGTTGTAGTGGTTGGTGGTCTAGTAGCAGTCTATCTTTACGCGTGTGGATCAATCGTAGATATAACAAATCCATAGTAATTGTTCTTGAACATCAAAGGACCACATAAATTATTAAGGTGATACTTCCTTAAGCTCAAAAGTTCAATATGGTTAGTTTATCCTTATGATTCCTGACCTTTCACCCATAGCTAGGGGCATTATCGGGTGTTGGTCAAAACTCTACCTCAAAACTCACTCTCTCGTATGGACATTACGCGCGACTGATTCATATTGATCATGGGTTATTAGTAAAAGATAGATAGCATTCTAGAATTCTAGCATCTTAAAACCATTGCCACCTTGAAATTTGATAATTGGATGAAATTATTTGATAGATTGGTTGTTTTACTGTGTTCTTGAAAGTATTATTTTGAAATAAAATTATAAGTCCTATTTTTAAAATTCAATCTCAAACACGCAACATTATACTAAAAAGAAATACAATTGTCTGGAGTTAATTTACAGATGTTACAATTAAAAAAAAAATGTGTTTCATCTATATGTACGAATTATCGTGTACGGTTAACCTTGACCTCATATGAGTACCACCAAATTTCAAAGGTTTCCGAAAGAACAACCTACGCGCGACCTTCCATTGATCCTTGATCAGGGTTCCAACATTCTAAACCTCACATTTGTCTGAATTCAATGTAAAAAAATTCCCACCGTATGCGTGGAACTTTTAATTCTCTTATATAGACGAATCTAATGACAAAATGTTTCTTAGGAGCTCAATCCATGTATCCATAGTAATTTCATAGTAGAAATATACATATATATATTTATATATATATAATTATAAAAACATTAAAAAAAAATGGCTTCCGAAGGGGGGAAGAAGAAGAAGGTGATTGCAATGGCTGTATTACTTGTGGTGGGGGCTGTTGTTAGCACCATTGTCACCGTTAGAAGACACAAGGATATTGAGATTAATGTCCGGAAGGCAGGCGGCAAGAAAACCGGCATCATAGCTGCCACAGCCGTGACCACAGCCGCGACCACCGCAACTGTGATAATTCTCTGCAAACACACGGATTTCAGGAAGGTTTGCGAGGAAACTTTGAGTAGAGTAGGATTGAAAGAACCTAGGGACCTGGTAAAGGCGAATTTCAATGCTGCGATGGAGAGTATCCTGGTCGCCATTGAAAAATCATACACCCTACAAGTAGCTGCAAAGGATCCTATGGCTGCTAAGGCAATTGAACAATGTAACGAGCTTCTACATGTATCCATTGAAGATCTAAAAAGATCGGTAGATCAAGTGAACATCTTTGATCTCCCCAAGTTGAAGCAAAATATTATTGACTTGAGGGTTTGGCTTAGTGGTGCTGTAACATGGCAAGAAACCTGCCTTGATGCATTTGAAAACACCACAGGCGATTCAAAAATGTCGATGTGGAAATTTATGGAAACAGGGAACAGACTTACACGAAATAGTCTTGCAATTCTTGATGGAGTCGCTGAATTGTCTATAGAAGTCCAAAAGAGCCCTCGAAAGGTTCCTAGGCCACGTCCTAAACCGCTTACCATGCCGATTTCTGTGAATTGGAAGGCAGATCTCACCATTAATCCTATGGCTTTGAGGCAAGATGCTGGCAATGGCATGAATAATAACCCCGGAGATTCACAGCCAGCAAATGTTGGTGGGGATTCAAAGCCAATGACAGGCAATAGAAGGATGCTTGACCAATTGGATGATGATTTTCAGGATCCTGTTGTTCATTCAAATCTACAGATGGTTGGAGACTCATCATCAAAAGATGATGAAATTCCTACTCCTGAAACAAAACCAGTGATGCCCCTTCAGCAAGATGATAATACACAATACCCTTCATGGGCCGATGGTCCAAGGAGGTTTCTAATTAACGCTGATCCCTCAACTCTTAAGCCTAATGCGATCGTGTCTCAAGATGGGACAGGTAACTTCAAGACCATCACGGAGGCAGTTGACTCCGTACCCCAAAAGCAAACCGAACCATTTATCATACTCATCAAGGCGGGTACCTACAAGGAAAATGTTGCAATTCCTCGGCATTCTAACAACATTGTCCTCCTCGGAGAAGGTCCAGCCACCACCAAGATCACCGGAAACAAGAACTTCATTGATGGAGTCTCTACTTTCCATACTGCTACAGTCGGTAAGTTTCTTTACATATACCACATTAATTATTTGATCTTGCAACAATCCCCATTTGCACTCAAATTAATATGATTAATGGTATGATAATATTTTCTTTAAACATAAAGCTTCTCGTACCCATTACATCGTTTTCAATGCAAATTTTTTTTAAGGTACGTATTGTTTTTGAATATCCTTTGTGCTAACAAAAAATCTTGATTTATTATGACTCATTTTGGGTTTACATGCAGCGGTGAACGGGGATGGGTTCATGGCTAAGGACCTCTGGTTTGAGAACACTGCGGGACCTGAAAAACATCAAGCAGTAGCCCTGCGTGTCTCAGCAGATATGGCGATTTTCCAAAACTGTGTGATGGATGGATATCAGGACACCCTTTACACTCATTCATATCGACAATTCTACAGACGATGCAACGTTAGTGGAACCATTGACTTCGTGTTTGGAGATGCTGCAGCTGTTTTCCAGGACTGCCATATGATAGTCAGGAAGCCGATGAGCAACCAAGCATGCATGGTGACAGCTCAAGGGCGGAAGGACTCCCACTCAGTGGGTGGAATCGTCATCCAGGGTTGTACTATTACAGCTGAGCCCGACTTCTTGAACGCAGCCCCAATGCCCAAGTCTTATCTCGGTCGTCCATGGAAGGAGTATTCAAGGACGATCATCATGCAATCATTCATCGACAAGAACATCGATCCAGAAGGGTGGGCTCCATGGACTGGGACTTTTGGCCTAGACACTTGCTTTTATACAGAACTAGACAATAAAGGTCCAGGCGCTGACACATCCAAGAGGGTCAAATGGAAGGGTGTCAAAAGAATGTCTCCACGAGAGGCTAGTAAATATACACCTGCTAGATTCATACAAGGAGATTCATGGATCAAAGGAACTGGCGTGCCTTATGATTCTGGAATGATGAATATCTAAGTTTCTTTGCTTGTATATATGGTTCTTCAACTTATTTTTCTATTTATATATTTTTTTTTTGAGATAATTTATATTTATAAAGTATAATACTATTGTAGAGTTTTTTCCACAGTGTAAATTCATACTTATGATCAAGTGTAAATTCATATTTATCAAGTGTAAGAGCATATACATAGGGCTTTCAAATGCACTTGCAAAAACATATGTGAGACCTCAAGTCCAAATCTTTTTGCGAACACACATCGTAATATATTGAATCTATAAAATTCAATGTAATCTATAAAAATTCAATCAAACATTCCCGTTATAGTTAAGTTTAATCTATGATTGTTAACAAGATTGTAACGCTCCGTTCCTAGTATGCAATTAATCTATTTTAGTATTTTTTTTTTTTTTGAGCTACTCGACAAGTTGGTAGCTCTAACTCGTCGAGTAGATGCCAGATAGGACACGGGGATTTAAATGGTCTACTCGGTGAGTCCAAGTCTGGACTCTATGAGTAGGTCTGTCAGGAGGAAACCCTAGTTTTAGGGTTTTGCACCCTATCTCCACCCCAGCCTCCAACACCCCCACAGCCCACTCTCGAAACCCTAATCAGCCTTGTGTGTTATTGAGCTAAATCTTGCCATCTTTGTGATTTAAAGCTAGAGGAAGGAAGCAAAGGCTTGGAGTTGCAGAATGAATGTTGGAGATCTAGAGCTAAGGACTCATTTTTATCTTCATAAAGGTATAAAGCTTATACGTTGGCTATTATTCACTTAGATCTCCTTCCTAGCGTGTATGTTGTCATTTTTTGGGCCATTTCCAAGGTCATTCCGGGAATTTCAACTCTTGGGGATGAAAGGGCTTCAGATCTTGGCCCTCTTGAGCTTTAGAAGCTCAAAGTTGTCACCTTTATTCAGCCAAGACTCCATTCTATGACTTAGACCTTCATTTTCAATTGTATTGAGTGTTTTAGCTTCATAGCACCATGCATGCACGTAAACTTAGCAACTTTACATGTAAAACTAGTCTAAGGAGTTCGGATCTATGAATTAGAAGCATTGGAATGGATTTGAATCGACTGAATGGATATGTCACATGGAGGACTCGACGAGTTGTTCTTGGACTTGGCGAGTTGGGTTGTCAACCCTAACCCCCTTTTCTGGTCGTGAGTGAAACCATTGAGTTTAGGAGATGACTCAGTGAGTTGGACAAGATTAGGACAAGGAAGCTAAAGAACTCGACGAGTCCAAGGAGGGACTCGACGATTTAGAGTCGATATGTCCCGATGCTATAACAGGAAGAACTCGACGAGTCTGGGAAGGGACTTGAGGAGTTGACTTAGTTGACTATGAGGCTGAGTAGCGTAGGAACTCGTCGAGTTGGGGAGATAAATCAACGAGTTAGGGTTGGCTGAGAGTCGACCACGACTTTGACTTTGACCTGGATGTTGACTTTGACCAATGGTAAGATGGTCATTTTATCCTGAGAAGGATTATCAGATTTTGATTAAGTATATTATGTATTTGATAGCCGGGGAATTGCCGGAGCAGTAGTAAGAGATTCTTCACTTGAGTTTCAGCATTCAGCCTTACGAGGTGAGTTTTGCCTCTAGTAGGAGCGGGTCGAAGGTATCAATGTCAGCCCATTTATGTATGTTAGCATATGTCGGACTTATGTCCAATGCCGGGGATAGCCTGATGTAGCTTATATGTTCTGGACTTCGGTCCGATGTCGTGGCGGTCCCGAGAAGCATTTATGTATGCTTGGTGTCTTTGTGATTCTTTCATGTTATGTGTTATGTGTTTCAGGCTTCGGTCCGATGTCGGGGCAATCCTAATGAATGTTAGCTTGTAAGTTATGTTGTATGTATGCCGGACTACGGTCCGATGCTGGGGCAAGCCCGAGGATTTTTTATATGCTTAAGATATGTGATTATTCTATATGATAAGATGTATGTATCCCGGACTTCGGTCTGATGTCGAGGCAAGCCTGATGCTAGGAGGGGCCTGATGCCCGATACAGTCGGATGTCAGGTAAGCCGATGCCGGGTGGGGCCCGATGTAGTGGGCTAGGCTCAAGTTATTCTTATGTTATGTGTACTTATCTTATTTGCAGCATTGATGTGTTTATATGTATATCGGATTTTAGTCTGATGTCGGGCGGGGCCCGATGTAGCGAGCAAGTCCCAGTGTATGGTATGTGGTAGATTGGGGGAGCTCACTAAGCTTCGTGCTTACAGTTTTCAGTTTTGGTTTTAGGTATTTCGACTGGCAAAGGGAAGGGCTCGGGATGATCGCATGGCACACACCATAGTTTTCAGCCTGGGATTGTTTAGACTCTGATATTTTCTCCTTTGATTCTAATATATTATTTCACATGATGTTTTGAGATACATGGTTCTTGATTTTCTTTAGGGTGATGAATCATTTGTGGTTTTATTAATGATTTAAAATTGAAATTTTGGGACTATATTTTTGAGATGTTTCAAGTTGGTATCAGACCCTTGGTTTGAGGAATTCGGGCACACTTTCGGGTGTGTCTGAACTCAAACTAGGGAAGTGGTATAAATTTTTCAAAAGATAAACCATTTTATAAAAGGATTTTGAGGAAAGAAAATAATTCAAGAAAAGAAATTTTAAAAGAGAAAAGGGTGTAGTGCATGCAATCAGCCGAGCTCAAGTAAGTACTCCCAAATTACCCATACAAGTTTTGTTATGATATGTTTATCAACATTATGAGAACAACATGCTAGATTAGGACTAAGGATCTAGGAAGGATGCCTTATGTGTCTGTTATATGTGTAGCAGCTATATGAGAAACGCATGCTAGTACAGATCAGTCAGTATGATAGCCAGAGTAGTATATGCTTGATTATGTGTACTCAATGCTCAAATGTTGCTTGCTTTGTGCTTTTAGGAGTTCCAGTTGTTTTTCCCTAACTAGTAAACGAATATGTTAAGTTACATATTTTGAGGACTAAATGATTTCAGAAAGTTCGGTCTAGCCCTATTCTGCAACTCTTGTTTGAGTCCAACCATTGTAAGGTAGGACCTCTCATTCAAAGAATTATCTAGTCTTAGTGATATGTAATAGTATTCACAAGCTTGTTAGGGGAGGATAGTAGGGACTTCTTATGCAGCTGATGGCGGAGAGAGGGATGGTGATTACCCTAGGGCAAGCTTAGGATGAGAGTAGCGCGTGAAGCATTAGTAGTAGAAGGGGCTTGGTGGAGTCAAAGCAGTTCTTGAGGAAAGTACGAATAGATGTGGAATGTAGTATGGGCCCGTACTACTAAAAGCAGAGGATCCGTACTCAAGTCAAGGAAGGCTGAGATGAATGAAAGGAACTTGTAGTGTATGTGATCCCTCGAGATTATATTAGCATTCTGATGCTTATTATGATGTATTTTTTAGAATGGTGGTTTTACCCCCTAGATCAGTAGTTAGCGGTTCATGGGAGGGATTAGGCTCGGGCTCTAGAGCTGAGCAACTAGACGGGAAAACTATGGAGTTCATCTCCCCCGAGATCATGCACAACATATTAGACCAGACTCATGTGATCTTTGGTACGGTCAAGGAGAGTATCCTGGAGATTCTTAATGAGAGGTTGAGTGCTTTCCATATTGAGATGGCGGCCATGTTAGGGGCCCATACGATGACTTTCAGGGAGTTCAGAGCATGTGGAGCTCCAGATTACCATGGGGCTAAGGACCCCATTGCTAGCAGCAGATTGTTAGCTGATGTTGCCAGCACTTTCCGTACGAGAAGATGTCCCGAGGGGTACAAGGTCCGACTTTCTTTCTATCTACTGAAGGACAGAGCACACGACTGGTGGGAGGATGTTGGACATGCCATTAGTGATAACGCAGCCTTAGATGTGATGACCTGGAGTGACTTTTCAGCCAAGTTAAGGGCCAAGTTCGCACCTGTAATTGAGGAGCAACAACTACCGAGAGAGTTCCAGGATTTACAGCATACCACTAAGACGGTGACTGAGATCACCGCCAAGTTTAGGGAGAGGGCCCTTCTTGTTATGAAATATGTGGCGGACGAGGAGATGAAAAGGGCCCAATATCATGAGATGTTGAGGAGCAACATACGACAATTTGTGATCCGTTCCATCTGCAAGACGTTCGAAGACATGATTACGAGAGCTCGGTAGAGGGAGCTAGATTTAGAGATGGAGAAGAAGAGGAAACCCGAGGGGGTTCATACAGTGAGTGTGGGAAAAAAGCCCAAGGTGTCAAATCACAGATCGAAGAGCCAACAGGGGTGCAGCCAGTGTGGCAAACATGGCAAGATGCACGAGGGGGCGTGCAAGGCAAGGAGTTCGGGATGCTTTAAGTGCGGCTGGACTGGTCATATGAGCAAGGATTGTACAGCTGATACCACTATGACTCGATTAGATCTAATTTGCTTTCATTACAATCAGAGGGGGAACAATTGGTCCTAATGCCCGAGCTTAACTGCAGCAGGACAGGTTTCGGCTCCTGTTCCTACCACATTAAGGATTACAGATGGCCGTCATGGCCGGGCTGAGGTGCCCACTGTAAGAAGCAGGGGTTTTCAGCTGACTGTTGAGGAGGCATGTGCGGCTCCTGATATTGTGACTGGTATGTATTCTCTCCTTATCTCTTTATTTATCTTAATTGTCACTCATATTTTATATGTTTTATTATAGGATCGTTCCTAGTGAACAATATAACAGCATTGGTACTGTTTGACTCGGGTGCCACCCGATCTTTTGTGTTGCTCGCACTCAGCAAGCAATTTTTGGGAGCTCTGGGGGAGATGGGCTGTCCACTGGATGTAGAGATAGCAGATGACAGGACCATCAGGGTCACGAGGGTTCATAGGGGATGTACGCTATAGCTATTCAATCAGCAGTTTTCAGTGGACCTAGTTCTTATTCCCATGCGTGGGAATAAGGTATAGTGGGCATATATTGGTTGAGCCCTAATGGAGCAGTGATTGATTTTGAGCAGCAGTTAGTGAGGGTTCGCACTCCTAGTGGGGGAGGGTTAGTGATCTAGGGTGAGAGGCCACAGCACGGATCGGTTTTATGTTCAGCAGAGAGAACGAGGCGCCACCTTCAGCAGGGTTGGCAAAATACGTCACCTACGTTATGGATACCCGGGAGAAGGGTAAGGTAATAGTTGATGATTTACCGGTAGTATGAGAGTACCCTGGATGTTTTCCCGAAGGATTTACTTGGGATACCTCCAGAGAGACAATTTGATTTTAGGATTGACTTAGTCCCTGGTGCAGCTCCAATAGCTAAGGCATCATATCGGTTTGCTCCTCCCGAGATGCAGGAGTTGTCTACGCCGCTGCAAGAGCTGCTAGACAAGGGTTTTATCAGGTTGAGCAGTTCACCATGGGGAGCCCTGGTCCTGTTTGTGAAAAAGAAGGACGAGTCACATCGCATGTGCATAGATTACCAGGAGCTGAACAAGGTAACGGTGAAGAACCGTTACCCACTTCCAAGGATAGATGACTTGTTTGACCAACTACAGGGAACATCTTGGTTCTCCAAGGTTAATTTACGGTCAGGGTATCACCAAATGCGAGTCTGGGACGATGATGTGCAGAAAAACCACCTTTAGGACTTGCTCTGGTCAATATGAGTTTGTGGTGATGCCGTTTAGGCTCACCAATGCTCTAGCTACGTTCATGGAACTCATGAACCACATGTGCAGACCGATGCTGGATCCATCTGTAATAGTCTTCGTTGATGACATCTTGGCTTACTCCAAGACTCAGGAGCAGCATGCGGAGCACCTAAAAGAGGTGTTGGAGACACTAACGAGGGAGAGACGTTTTGCGAAGTTCTCCAAGTGTGAGTTCTGGTTGAGCGAGGTGCAATTCCTTGGGCATCTCGTTAACCAGAAGGGTATTCTGGTCGATCTGGATAAAGATAGAGGTCGTGATGCAGTGGGAGATTCTGAGGTCTCCAAGTGAGATTTGGTGTTTTGTGGGTCTAGCAGTGTATTACAGGAGATTTATATGGGATTTCTCCAAGATTGTATTTCCGTTGACCCAACAGACCAAGAAGTCGGTAGTTTTTCGTTGGGGACCTGAGCAGCAGGCAGCCTTTGAGACACTGAGGCAGTGATTTTGTGAGGCACCGATTCTGAACTTGCCAGAGGGAGTTGGTGACTTCGTAGTTTACTGTGATGGCTAGATCACCGGTATGGGTGCAATTCTAATGAAGAGGGGCCATATGATAGCTTATGCGTCGAGGCAGCTAAAGCCTCACGAGGCTAACTATCCGACGCAGGATTTAGAGCGGGGCGATGTGGTTTTTGCCCTCAAGATTTGGGGGAATTAACTCTATGGGGTTCGTTGTACCATTTACATGGACCACAAGAGTTTGAGGTACCTCATGGATCAGCCGAATCTGAACATGAGGCAGCGTCGGTGGTTAGATGTGGTTAAGGATTATAATTGTGAGATCCTTTATTACCCGGGCAAGGCTAACGTAGTGGTCGATTCCCTGAGCTGCAAGGAGGTAGCGGCCTCGATCTATGACATCTGTATGAGGATGATAGTGATTACTCCATTGTTGGATCAGATCTGAGAGGCACAGGTCAAGGTCCTGAAGGAGGAGTGTCGAAAGTGTGAGCGGATTATGGGCTAGGTGGCCTCCTTTGATTATGACAGTCGTGGGTTGTTGAACCATCATGGAAGGTTCTGGGTGCCGTACTAGGGTGGAGTACAGCAGATATTGATGGATGAGGCCCACAAGTCTAAGTTCTTCATCCATCCAGGGGCTCGAAGATGTACAAAGATCTTCGACTCGATTACTGGTGGCTCTGCATGAAGAGGGACGTAGCCTGGTATGTAGAGAGATGCCTGACCTTCAGGAAGGTCAACGCAAAGCACTAGCGACCCCACGGAAACATGAAGCTGTTAGACATCCCTATGTGGAAATGGAAAGACATTACTATGGATTTTATCATTAAGCTACCCAGGACCGCACGTGGGGTGGATGCGATTTGGGTCATCGTGTATCGGTTGACCTAGAGCGCCCACTTTATACCGATCCAGGAGAGTATCTTGGCCGAGAAGATGGTCGAGATTTATGTTCGAGAGGTAGTGGCATGCCATGGAGTGCCTGTCTCGATGGTATCAGACCGAGATGTCCGTTTCACTTCCATATTGTGGAAGCGGTTTCACAACAAGATAGGTACTCGTCTCCATTTCAGCACCGCTTTCCACCCCTAGATGGATGGACAGAGTGCGAAGATGATTCAGACCCTCAAGGACATGCTTCGAGCAGGTGTTTTGGACTTTGGTGGCAGTTGGGATACGTATCTTACATTAGCGTAATTTTCGTATAACAACAGTTACCACGCCAGTATAGACCTATCTGTTGGGGTGAGTTCGGTCAGAGAGTCATGGGGAGTACGGAGGTAGTACTCAAGACCATCGAGCAGATTCATAGTAGGATCCAGACTGCTCAGACTCGGCAGAAGAGCTACGCCGACAAGCGGCGTTCAGACTTGGAGTTTCGGGAGGGCGACATGGTTCTCCTGAAGGTGTTGCTCTGGAATGGAGTCATACGGTTCCGGAAGCGAAGCAAGCTGGGCCCCAAGTATATCGGCCCCTTCCGAGTTATAGCCCGGGTGGGCAAGGTAGCGTACATACTATATCTTCTCGCCGAGCTCAGCCAAATCCATCGCACATTCTATCTTTCTCAGCTACGGGAGTTCTTGGTGGATGTTTTACCAGTGATACCCTTAGAGGATATTCAGTTGGATGACATCTAGAATTATATTGAGAGACCGGTGACGATTCTGAATCGCAAGACGAAGGAGCTGAGGAACAGGAGGGTCGAGCTAGTGAAGGTGTAGTGGCAGCACTGCAAGGGCTCAGAGTGGATTTGGGAGCCTGAGGATAAGATGATGGAGCACTACCCGGAGTTGTTTTCAGACACAGCAGACTTCGACGACGAATTCTAAGACAAGTAGGGGAGAATTGTAACGCCCCGTTCCTAGTACGCAATTAATCTATTTAACTATTTATTTTTTTGAACTACTTGATGAATTGGTAGACCTAACTCATCGAGTAGATGCCAGAAAGGATGCGGGGATTTAAATGGTCTACTCGGCTAGTCCAAGCATGGACTCGACGATTAGGTCTGTCAAGAGGAAACCCTATTTTCGGCGTTTTGCACCTTATTTAAGCATCATAACAGGTCTCCACCCCAACCTCCATCACCCCTACAGCCCACTCTTGAAACCCTAATCTGCTTTGTGTATTATTAAGCTATTTGTTTCCATCTTTGTGATTTGAAGCTATAGGAAGGTAGCAAAGGCTTGGAGTTGGAAAAGGATGGTTGGAGATCCAAAGTTAAGGACTCATTTCTATCTTCATAAAGTTATAAATCTTATACCTTGGCTGTTATTCAATTAGATCTCCTTCTTAGCTTGTATGTTGTCATTTTTGGTCCATTTCCAAGCTCATTCTGGGATTTCAACTCTTGTGGATGAGAGGGCTTCAGATCTGGGCACTCTTGAGCTTTAGAAGCTCAAAGTTGCCACCTTTATTCATCCAATACTCCATTTTATGACTTAGACCTTCATTTTGGCTTGTACTGGGTGTTTTATCTTCATATCACCATGTATGCACGTAAAGTTAGCAATTTTACATGTAAAACTAGTCTAAGGAGTCCAAATCTAAGAATTAGAAGCATTTTAATGGATTAGAGTCGACTGAATGGATATGTCACATGAAGGACTCGACGAGTTATTCTTGGACTCTGCGAGTCAGGTCGGGAACCCTAACCTGCTTTTCTGGTTGTGAGTGAAACCATTGAGTTTAGGAGATGACTCGGTGAGTTGGACAAGATTAGGACTCGGAAGTTGAAGAACTCGACGAGTCCAAGGAGGTACTCGATGAGTTAGAGTTGATATATACCGATGTTATGACAGGAAGAACTCGACGAGTCTATGAAGGCGACGAGTTGACTTAGTTGACTACGATGTTGAGTAGTGGAGGAACTCGTCGAGTTGGGAAGATAACTCGACGAGTTGGGGTTGAATGAGAGTTGACCTTGACACTGACTTTGACATGGATGTTGACTTTGACCAAGGGTAAGATGGTCATTTTACCTTGAGAAGGATTACCAGATTTTGATTAAGTGTATTATGTAGTTGATAGCTGGGGAGTCGTTGAAGGGTTTTGAGCATTCTAACATTCCTATGGTGTACATGCAACCCTAGAAACCTTGAATCTATGTTTTCTCTAATATACATGCAAATTTGATTTTCCAAGGTTCTCATCCTAACTAGCATGTTATAGGGTACTTGCAACATAAGAACTAGTAGAATGACATACCTTTGTGTGTTGCTTTGATTCCTTAAGACCTTGTGAGCCTAGCACCCCAAATGTGATGCCTCAAATGTTTCACACAACACCAAAACTCTTGGAATAACTTGAGAGAAGAACACTTCACCACAAAATCGGCTAGCCTTCCTTGTTCTTGTCTAAGTGCTGATTTTGATAGCCTATAGGGTCCTTTAATAATGTGCCACATGTAGGGTTACTCCATGTAAACCATAATGTGCATGACCTTTCATTTCCCCCATGATCCATGGGTTTTAACCTCCATGGTCCATCCATGGATCACCCTATGGGTTTTAGCCCAACGTAATGAATCATGGATCATAAGCCCACTATATAAGAATGAGTGATTTACACAATCAATCCCCATATATTTAATTAGTCTCTTGTGATAAAAAAAAATTAATTCCAAATTAATTCATGATCAATACTAATTAAATAATATGATTTCATATTAATATATTAGAACTTATAATATATTAACAAATCATAAGTATTCTTTTCTCATTTGTCTATCTAATTGTTTTGATGCCATGCAACCCAAATGGACCATGCTAAACCGGGTCAAGTACATACCAAATATAGTTATGGACTTAGACACCTTATCCAACAATCTCCTACTTGGATAAGTCTAATAACTATAGTTACCGGTATGACTTCCGGAATCGATCAGCAATTGAAGCTCTTCAAAGTCTCGCAGAATTAAGATGACTAGCCATTTAAGATAAGTGAACATATAATCCTCTGTTCTCAAGATATTAGTCGGACAAATACATGGAACACTGTCGTACTTATTGTCCAACAGTTTGTTTCCCGATTTCTGATTTGTTTGACATAGAACTTAATCGAACACATCAATTTAGTTTTGACCGGGCCCGGCACATAAGTCAAAACAAAATCATCGAGGGGCCCAGGTATCGCTTCTAATCCTCCAAGCACTAGAAGGAACAGATAAAGTTCGAATCATATTCTTGAAGTAACTATTCATCAAATTGTACACAACAGTACGTTTTATAGCATCATGTTACTGTTGCGTTTTCGTACTATCAATGTACAACCAACTCATAGTTCAACAACTCATATCTCTTGGTTTAAAGACTTATATGATATTACCATCTCACAATCACTTGAGATAAATTGAATGAAGTGATACAAGTGAGCATGGGTTGAATCCAATACCCAACCCTTATGAGCACTCATGAATGTTTCAGCAACTTTTGCTATGTCCAACACCTTAGACATCTACAAGCCCAACTAACGACAGTCTTGATTCAATACCTACATCCAAAGTATGAACGACTGTGGACAGTTTGAATAATATGATAAAACATAACATAATTTTTCTAGAAGTCAAAACATGTAAAGTGAAACAATAGTACACGATCGACACATGATAGTAACACTTTACTGATTAAATAAATAACTACTTTTATTTAGTCTTCAAATGCCAATTACATTTCAACTATTGCAAGTTTCAAAACTATCTAACCTGTAAAACTAACATCATCTTTAAACCTGATGCGCCTAACATGTTGTAGATGCTTAACCCTACTCAGTCCCTTCATGAGGGGATCTGTTGGGTTCTCATCAGATGATACCCTCTTTGCCACAAGGAGTCCTTCTTCTATTCGATGTCTAATGAAGTGGTATTTTCTGTCGATGTGCCTGGATCTGTCGTGATCCCTTGGTTCCTTGGCTAAGGCAACTACACATTCACTATCATAGAAAATCTCCATAGGTTCCTTTATAGCTGGTACAACTCCAAGGTCTCCAATGAAGTTCTTCATCCATATCGCCTATTTCTCCATTTTACTTGCTGCTATGTACTCTGATTCGCACGTTGAATCAGCTACTGTCTCCTGCTTGGAACTTTTCCAAGTAATTGCTCCTCCATTCAAGGTAAAGATCCAGCCTGACTAAGAGCGGAAGTTATCCCTATCAGTCTGAAAACTAGCATCGCTATACCCCATTACTCTCAAGTCATCACTCCCACCGAGAGTAAGGAACGAGTCCTTAGTTTTCCGCAGGTACTTGAGAATGTTCTTTACTGTAGTCCAGTGAGCCTCGCCAGGGTTCCCATGATATCTGCTAGCCATGCTCAAAGAAAAGGCCACATCAGGATGAGTACAACTCATAGCATACATAATTAATCCCACAACAGAAGCATGTGGTACAAGACTCATCTCAGCTATCTCAGCCTTTGTACTCGGACTTTGAGTCTTACTCAGTTTGGCATTACACTGAATTGGTAAGTCACCTTTCTTGGAAGCCTTCATGCTAAACCTCTTCAACACGTTATCTAAGTAGGTAGTTTGACTAAGTCCAATTAGTCTCTAACTCCTGTCTCTCAATATCCTTATTCCAAGAATATATGTAGCTTCTCCAAGGTCCTTCATAGCGAAACACTTCCCAAGCCAGGACTTAACCTCCTGTAAGGTTGAGATGTCATTTCCTATGAGTAGTATGTCATCCACATACAATACCAAGAAGCTAAAAAACTCCCACTAGCTCTTACATATACACAGGATTCATCTTTGCTTCTCGAAAAACCAAACTCTTTGACTTACTCATCAAAACAAAGATTCCATCTGTGAGATGCATGTTTTAATCCATAAATGGATTTCTCAAGATTACACGCTCTATTAGGGTACTTTGCATTGACAAAACCCTTTATCTGATTCATGTAAACATCCTCAGCCAACTTTCCATTAAGGAAGGCGGTTTTGACATTCATCTGCCATATTTCATCATCATGAAATGCAACAATGGCTAGCATAACACTAATAGACTTAATCTTTGCTACTGGTGCGAAGGTTTCATCATAGTCAACTCCCGTAGTTTGAGTGAAACCCTTCACAACCAATCGCGCCTTATAAGTGTGTACCTTCCCATCCATGTCAGTCTTCTTCTTAAAGATCCATTTGCACCCGACCGTCTTATGACCCGGTATATTGTCAACCAAGTTCGAAACTTGATTGTCATACATGGTATGAATCTCGCTGTCTATAGCCTCTTTCCATTTGGCTGACTCGGGGCCTGTCATAGCTTCCCTATAGCTGTTAGGTTCATCCAAATTAACCAGTGTTCTATCATTGATCAATTTATCACCTTACGAAGTAATATGGAAACCACAGTAATGCTCAGGTGGATTCCTAACTCTGGTGGAATGCCTCAGAGGTACAGACTCGTCAGCTTGTTCAACAGGAGTTTCCTCCTCAAGTTGATTGCTAGTGTCTGAGGTTCCTTCACCGTTTGACTCTTTAAGTTCTTCAAGGTCAATTTGTCTCCCACTGTTTCCTTGGCTTATAAGTTCCCTCTCACGAAATACTCCTATCCTCGCAACGAAGACTACATTGTTGCTCGGTCTGTAGAAGAGATAGCCAAAGGATTTATGTGGGTAGCCGATTAAAATACATCGCTCACTCCAAGGTTCGAGCTTGTCGTGAGTCTCGCGCCTCATGAAAGCCTCGCGACCCTAAATCTTGATGAGGTATAAATTGGTAACTTTCCCAGTCCACATCTCGTGAGGTGTTTTAACAACCTTTTTTGTTGGGACTAAGTTAAGGATATGTGTGGTAGTCTCTAAGGCATACCCCCAGAATGAGATTGGTAACGAAACTCGACTCATCAAGGAACAAAACATGTCCAACAAGGTTTGATGACGCCTCTCATCCATACCATTCAGTCGTGGTGTCCTAGGAGGTGTCAATTGTGAAACAATTCCACATTCCTTAAGATAGTCAAGGAACTCTGTACTAAGATACTTACCACCTCGATCGGATCGAAGAATCTTAATGTTCCTGCCCAGCTAATTCTCCACTTCCTATTTAAACTCCTTGAACTTTTCAATGGTTTCTAACTTATCCTTGATTAAGTAGATATAGCCATATTTGTTGTAATCATAAGTAAAAGTCACATAGAAGCGGTATGCAACCCTTGAGGCGGTTTTAAAGTGTCCACACACATCTGTGTGTATGAGGTCCAAAAAAACTTCATCCCTAGCACAAGTACCAGTGTAGGGTGACTTAATCATTTTTCCAAGTAAAAAAGATTCGCAACTATCATCCGACTTTAAATCGGATGACTCCAAGACTCCAGCCTTCTAGAGTTGGCCTATGTGCTTCTTGTTGACATGTCCAAGACAACAGTGCCACAAGGATGCCTTATCCAAACCATTGGAAGAATTAATGTGTAAAACATTGTTTCCTAAGTTGTCTACAACATTCACAGCTTCATACATACCATTACAAGGTAATGCTTTAAAGTAAAATACATCATTGTAAAAAACATTAATAGCACCGATTTCATTATCAAACGAAAAAGTAAAACATTGTTTGTACAATCCATGAAAGGAAATAATATTTCTCGCCGTTTTAGATGAGTAACAACATTTATTCAAATCTAATGTTAACCCATTACTAAGCAACAAAGAATAAACTCCTATCTTGGTAACAGGTGAAGCCTTCCTATTCCCCATGATTAACTTTATCCTCTCGTGCTCCACATCCTCACTTTCTTTTAGGCCCTGCATCACAGAACATATGTGAATTCCACATCCTGTATCAAGAACCCAAGAATTAGCATGTGGTGAGTTATTAGACAATATAGTGTAAATACCTGCATGGGTAGGTTTAACCTTCCAATCCTTAAGATCTTGCAGGTACTTAGGGCAATTTCACTTCCAGTGCCCTTTATCCTGACAGTAGAAAGATTGTGCATCCTTAGGGACAGAAGAGGGATTTGTAGAACCACCTTTGGTTCCACTTGAAGTGGATCCATAAAGAGACTTTCTCTTGGTACCCTTCAAAGTGGTTTTCCTCTTTTTCCCTTTTCCCTGCCCGATTGCTAGAACAGGGGTGGTGGTAGGAGTAGGAGCGATAACAACCAATTTACCTTTGAGACCAATTTTAGCGGTCTTCAAAAGTCCATGAAGCTTGCTGAGTGTGACCTCATCCACATTAATGTGATAGGTTATACTGAACTGATCATAACAAGGAGGTAAGGAGTGCACTATGATGTTAATTGTCAACTCCTCGGGGAAGTTCACATTCAATTTCAGAAAACGGCCCACAAACCTTTGCATTATCTGCATGTGGCCCGTGATGGATTCACCATCCTTCATTCGGGTTGTTATCATGGAAGAGATTATTTCATACCTCTCTTGACGAGCACTCTGATGGTATCTTTCCATCAGGTCCTGGTGCATCTCAAAAGGGTAATAGTCCTCATAGGACTTTTAGAGTTTAGCTGTCATTGTGGCCATCATGATACATGCCACCTTGGTAGAATCTCTCTCATTAGCCCTGAAGTCAGCGATCTCTTGTGGAGTAGCAGAAGATTCATCAAGTTCCTTTAGCTCCTTGTCAAGGACATATACCTCGTCCTCGTAACATGTGACCATCCTGATGCTCCTGATCTAATCATTAAAGTTGGAACCATCAAAGATGACTCTCCCACAAAGGTTCATGAGAGAGAAAGAGCCAGTAGGGTTTGAGCCAGAAGCATTGTTGGAAGACATCTGAAAAGGAAGAAAGACGAGCTTAGATTAGATAAAGAATCCTTAATAAGACACTCAAATGCAATATTAAAGCTAGTACCCAACACAGTAGTTTATAACTTGGAAGAGGGATGTCGTAATCCAAGCTATAAAATATTTGAAGGTAGGTAAATGAAGATTTACCAATTTCCATCATAAAAAAAGAAATATGATTATTAAGTTTCAATTGATTTGAAAACTCCTAAATCTTTTGAGATTCATTGAACAATTCAATGGCATGTTTAAATATCGAGTATGCCATTCAAGTTTGTGACAGGGATGTCAAGGATCACAAACAAGGTGTGAATAACCATGTAAGTTAACTTGGTACTCTTAACTTTATGACCTAATCGATGTGTCGGTTAAATACCCACGCTCCACCGATCTATGATAAACATTAAGCCACACTTTGCCACCCTTACTAGTCCATGTTAGTGTAGTTAACCACACACGCTCCATTAACGACTTGGTAATGGTACAAAGTGTAACTTCATGGGTAAGCATCAATTTCACATTTTCCTAAAGTAACTAAGACTGGGAATTCCTAAAAGCTATAGTTACTTTATAATAATCATTATACATATAATGAGAATTAATGTCGTGTGACGTGTCCTACCCGTTCGGCTAACGACCCTCCACCAGTCAAGGAATCTGTGGGTGAGAGTGGACACCCATTAAGCTACCATTTTATAGGCAACAACCTTATACCCCTTTATAGACTAGCTTCGTGAATGAGGCCTACTAATGGTAAGACTGATATTTTGAACTTGATTTCTTTGAAATCACCACCTTTTTGATTTTTGGTATCTTCAACTTCTGAACTTCTTCGGAATTTTGATCTTTTGATCTTCATACTTTGATTGCTTCCAAAATTCTTGCAACTTTTCTTGTAATTCTCTCTCTCTTTTTTTCCGCATGTATCTCACTTTTTTTCACTCAATACCTACATGCTTAAGCAAAGGTGCTCAACTTCAACCTTTATTGGTTAAAGTATTCGTCTTCTTAGATACATTTCAAGTATACAATGCTAAACATATTGCATCCCTCAAACTAAGCGAGGTTGTGTTTTTGTCCCATGATTTCACTAGAATAAAGGAGGCCATAAATGCATTATAATGTGTATAAGCTCAACTAAACATTTTGGTCATCGAAGAATCATCAAAATCCTAATTGTTTTTACCATAATTTTCTGAATTAAACCTAGAAATTTTTATGTAAAAAATTTTCAAATTTAAACCTAGGATTCTAATGTAACTAATGTAACCAACCCCTACCCCACACTTAATTCATGTAATGTCCCCATTGCATGTTATGCATGATAAAGAACTAGAAAGTAAAGAGGGAATTGGAACAAACTCCCCTGGGATTGTAGTCACGAGGTTGATCTTCTTCATTGAAAGCTCCATCTTCAGCTGACTTTTGCATGGGAACAGCTCATCCACACCTTGGGTGTCAAATGTCTCGTGTGTTAAAGCCCCAAATATTCAGGAAAAAACTTATTGGAAAACTTCAAAAATGGAATTAAAAAAAATATATGGACAATGCCCTCCTTGAATGGACTCAAGTAAAAAACTTGAAAGAATTTTAACTGAGCAACTCGACGAGTTGTAAGTGAAAAACTCGTCGTGTTGGAAAATAATATGGGCAAAAGTCACAAAACTCTTCTGGAACTCGTCGAGTTAGTGTTATGCACTCGACGAGTTTAATGTGATAAATGTGATTGTCTTCTTTCTGCTTCAGTTCTGATTTTGTGGTCAAAGAGGGTATTAAGTTAATACACCTCCTTATACTCTTTAGTGACGAGACTCCTTTTTAACCATTATAAACACCGGACTCAACAAATCACTCAAATCTTCTAATCTTCTCATAAACGAATCGACCCCTTACTTTATTTCCCTCACGCTTTAAGAAATTGCTCTAATCTCACCCTAACTTCTGCAAAGATCAAAGACAAAAAACTACATAATAACAGGAAAAACAAACATCAAATTAGCATTCCTATATTACTCTAATAGACTATAAGTTTAGAAACAAACCAAACTAAACACACAAAATAAAATAAAAAATTAACTTATACATACATACATACATACATATATATATACATACATATATATATATATACACACACACGCACACATTAACCATATCTCATGAACTGTAATATTATAATAGTATAATGGTTGAATTTTAACCATTAATATTATAATAGTACAAGGGTTGAATTTTAACTTTTAAAATCCTAAGGGTTGGAACTAAAGTTTTCTAAAGTTACTTTACAAGTTCCAAAACTTGAGGGCAAGTTTTGAAACTATTTAAAACTTTTCATTTCTATCACTTAAGAGTTTAAATGGTTTTAAAGAAAAGACTTTTGTAATTCAATAACTTGAGGATAAGTTATGGAATCCATTAAATGCCATTTAGATCAAGAATTACACTAACAAACAATTTGCAAATAATTCCTATGATCTACCAAAACTCATAAGCATGAACATTCATATCAACAATTTTCAAGAATCACATAAGCATATGTAAAACTTGAAACTTTGATAATAACCTTTGAAAATGGATTAGCATAATCATTACCACATCAAAAAACAAATTTTACAAGCCCAAAACAGTTTACGATAATGATTATAGTCCATTTCGAACAACAAAACTTGAAAATTTGCACACAGGGCCTCCTACTCGCCGAGTACAAGAACCTACTCGACGAGTAGGATGAGTTTACACTTGGACTCGTCGAGTCCCCACATAGACTCGGCGAGTCCACTAAATAGTGAACAGTTTTTTCGACTTTTTCAAGCATTTGCAGTATAATCAAAACAAGCCTAGGCTCTAATACCACTGAAGGGTTTTGAACATTTTAACACTCCTATGGTGTGCATGCAACCCTAGAAACCTTGAATCTATGTTTTCTTTAATATACATGCAAATTTGATTTTCCAAGGTTCTCATCCTAACTAGCATGTTATGGGGTACTTGCAACATAAAAACTAGTAGAATTACATGCCTTTGTGTGATGCTTTGATTCCTTAAGACCTTGTGACCCTAGCACCCCAAATTTGATGCCTCAAATTTTTCACATAGCACCAAAACTATTGGAATAACTTGAGAGAAGAACACTTCACCACAAAATCGGCTAGCCCTCCTTGTTCTTGTCTAAGTGTCGATTTTGCTAGCCTATGGGGTCCTTTTCAGCCTGGGATTGTTTAAACTCTGATATTTTCTCCTTTGGTTCCGATATATTATTTGACATGATGTTTTGAGATACATGGTTCTTGATTTTCTTTATGGTGATGAATGATTTATGGTTTTATTAATGATTTAAAATCGAAATTTTTGAACTATATTTTTGGGATGTTTCAAATATATTTTTATCTCATTGCAACTCTTTCATTCGTATTTCGGATATATATATATATATATATATATATATATATATATATATATATATATATATATATATATATATATATATATACACACACACTACGTTACAACCTGTGAAAACCACAGGTAAAAAAGAAAATAATATTAAAAATTAAAAATGAAAATGAAAAATTTAAAATTTATAAAATTTTATCAAATTAATAAAATATAAGTAGTTGGACTTTGTAATCTTGTGGTTATTTTAGATTTTGTAGAAATGTGATATTTTATAATAATGTTTAATTTTTGTATCATTTTTTGTTTTCTATTTTCACATATAAGAAACTTGAATAAAAATTTATATAAATTAAACTAATAAGTCATTTTTATCGTATCTTAAATGATTTAATTTAAGAAATATAAAAAATATCTATGGTCTAATAATCAACCATGTATTTAGCATTTCCATTCAATGGCAGGCTAACAACAAAAGTTGGACCATTAATAATTATAATGACTTGATAAATTAATAACAACAACAAAAAGCTACTCCGAAACATATTGGTCTTTACAGCAAAATGACAAATTTGATGTTCATAACATTATAACTTAATAATAAAAAAGGAAGAAACTGCAGTGCAATCATAGCAACAAAAATACACTCCGTTGTTTGGTTTATTTAATATTTTCCTATACTCCCGCTAGGAAATATTATAAATATAAAATAATATTAAGTATTAATATGATTCTATCATGTTTAGCCATGGTCCATTTTATATGCTTTCCCAATGGTTTTCCCTTCGTTAGCCACATGCAAAATCACCTATCAGAATGAAAGCTACCCTATTTTTTTGACTTTTTGTAAGAAATAGTTACGTACTTTTTGTATTTAAGCAATATAGTTTTTGTTGTAGCATTGAACTCTCAACTATTTTAAAAGTATAATGCTATAATGGGAAGAAGTTAAAGTAAGATACTATAACAAACAAATCAATGATAGTAGGTTGCTATTATTTGAACTTACTTTGTTTACATAAATAATTAATCATGTTATTCAAAATAAATATCAACCGTCAATACGGTGCAAATGATACATCATTTCTGTGAGGTTAAATCTTTAATCCTCGTTACAATCTTCATAAAAGAACCAAAAAGACATAAAAAGACCAAAATATCCATTTCCATCTTTTTTGAGCATCCTCTTATTTTCGATGTATTCAATTTCTCAAATTTTTTGGAATTGACCGTTATATGTCCATCGATAATAACACCAAAGAACCTCCTGGTCCAATTAAATATATCACATATTATGGTAATTGTAACACCGTAAATTTCAAAACAAATTTTTTTCAAATTTTCATAAAACATAATTCAATTAATATTCATAAAACAACCATATTAATTATCCAATTCAAGTCAATACAAAATCCCAAGATCACAATGTAAAACCCCGTGTGTGTGTACGGATCAAGTCGGCGCCTTCCCGCGGTCGTCACTAGTACCTAAAACAATAACATCAAACACTGTAAGCACAAAGCTTAGTGAGTTCCCCAAAATACACATATAACACATATTATCCACTCGAGGCTATAACTCTGTGGGTCCGTGCACCCAAACTCTGTGAACCCTCAGGTTCTAGCTCTGATAAACATGCACCACATAAATTACATAGAAATAATGCAGTACAACACATAACGTACACAGCATACGAATACTCTATCATATAACTCTGGTTACCTACTCAAGGTAAAGTATAGTGAGAAGACTCACCTCGCGTATCTCGGTATCTCACGAATCCTGGAAATCCCTCGTGCTCGATCCTCCAAGCTCTAATCCTCCTATAACATCATATGTCTCTAGTTAACACTTTATATCTTCTAAGGTTGACTATCCCTAAGAAGTCAACACAAGTCAACTTCGGTCAACGGTCAACGGTCAACTTTGACCGGACTCGGCGAGTGCGCTATGGCGACTCGGCGAGTCTAGACGTTTTCACCAACTCTCTAAAATTCCCTTCCTACACGTCGAGTATTCCCCCCCTCACTCGACGAGTTCCATCTGGAAGAATCGCGGGGCCACCCCGACTCAACTCGCCGAGTCTCAAGAACAACTCGGCGAGTCCCAGTTCGACTCAGTCCACCTCTCGTCCCTCTCCAACTCACCCTCACTCACTGAGTCAACCCATGACTCGATTGGACCACTCACTGAGCGAACCCAAGGCAATCTTCAAACTACTCGCCGAGTCTGATGAACAGACTCGGCGAGTCCATGCCATGCAACCACTCCAACTTGCTTCTAAAGTCAGATCTGCTTCCACAATCTATAGCTCTGGCCTCCTTAGACTGATTCATCACGTAAAGCTTCTATCTTGGTGCCCATAACACACCCCATGGCTCATAAATAGAGTTTTAACCTAAGGCATAAGGATTCCAATCCAAAAACTCCATTGATTCCCAAAAAGCTTCGGCAAAGGGACACTCTGGACCTCCAAGGGTCCAGATCTATGGTTTAAACCACATAAGGGACCAAGGGGGCACTAGATCTTGCCACAAAAGGGTTCAACAAACCCTAAATCAAAATAAACATCCACAAGGAAGAAGATAACTCGAAATTATTACTACAATAGTGATGCTCTGGACTCCAAACTCTCAGAAGTGGCTCCACTTGCTTTTCCTTAGCTAGTTCTCTCCTTCCTTGCAAAAATGACACCTCCAAGATCAATAATGGCCTTCTACTTTGCTCCAAACGCTCACACTCGATTAGGGTTTCACTCAAGGGACTGGTGAGCACAAATAACGGCCATAAGGCCCTTTAAATAGGTCCCAAACCCGAGAAATTAGGGTTTCATTACACAGCGCTGACTCGCCGAGTCCATATCTTGGACTCGCCGAGTCCAGGCGCGATCCCGCGACCAGATCCGCGACCCTACTCGGCGAGTCTGAGCTCCAACTCACCGAGTCCCCTCTTAAAACACCAAAAAAACATAAATATACAAGATACCTGAAAATCCGGCTGTTACAGTAATTATCATATAAAAGTCTAAAATACCATTTTCTATGGATGCTTCTCCAATCTTTTGAAATCCATGTTATCAATTTCTTCTCAAGGCTCATTTCCCAAAACCCATAGATTATACCACATGTATAATCTCAATTTTTGTTCCGGACTTTATAAAAGAACATTAAAGACACAATTAAACCTACATATATATATATATATATATATATATATATATATATATATATATATACTAATACAAAAGTAGTTCTTTTACCACATATCACCATATTAGGTCTTATAATTATATCATACCCCTAGTCAATCTATTGATTCTCCATTTTAAATATCAAATTTCAAAATTTAAATTTCTCATTTTAATTACATTAATTAATAACATTATAATAAAAATAAAATAATTTTATATAAATTATAATAAAATAATATTTATACAAATTATAAAATTATATAATTTTACGTATTTATTTGATCAGCGATTATAATTTTATATATAACTAAAAAATTGTCTCTTAATAAATAAGTTATTTAAAATAATTAATTAATAATTCTGAGTTTCTAATTATAAAGTTTAATTAATTTTGTAACCATGGTTCCACGGGTTATAAACAAATATATATATATATATATATATATATATATATATATATATATATATATATATATATATATATATATATATATCCCTTATACTAGTAAAAAAATATTTCTTTTGTCATGTGTCACCATATTAAGCATTGTAATTAATATCATGCCACTTGTCAATCTATTAATTCTCCATTTAAAATTTTAAATGTCAAAATTTAAATTTCTCATTTTAATTACATTAAATTAATAACATTATAATAAAAAATAAAATAAAATTTATACAAATTATAATACAATAAAATTTATACAAATTATAAAATATTATAAAATGATATAATTTTACGTATTTATTTAAATCAACGATTATAATTTTATATATAACAAAAAAATTATCTCTTAATTAATAAGTTATTTAAAATAATTAATTAATTGTTTTGAGTTTCTACTTAGAAGGTTTAATTAATTTTATAACCGTGGTTCCACGGGTTATAAACTAGTGTGTGTGTGTGTGTGTATATATATATACGTACTCACATACAGAGAGAGAGAGAGAGAGAGAGCTAGCACTTCAAGAAAGATGGGTATTAGTGGCGACATGTAATCAATGCGTTACATGTCGCTACTAAAGAGGGTTGTCGCCGCTAATACGTCTGCAGTGTCGATTCGCGTCAAATGAACCATGTTCGTTCGATCTGCATTTAATCTAATGATTGGAAATTAGTAAAAAACTTGTTGATTTTTCACTCCAAGGGTGTCGCCGCTAATACCATTTTATCGCCGCTAGAGACCTAGTGTTGCCTCTAAAAGGTTTCGCAGATAAACCCCGGACTTCGGTTGTTTCCTGTTTTTGCCTCCTTTGCAAATTTCTGAAACGATTCCAATTGCCTGAATTCCTTCCGACCAACCGACAACGTTCGATTATTGGGACAGTACCGCCAACCACAACTAAACCGCCATTACCGGCGACGACCACAGCTTCTCTGGCGATAGAAGTAGCGATAATTCGTGAAATTTGACGATTTAAAGTCGAAATTCTCCCCAATTTTCTATTGCTCTTCTGTTTTGGAGTTTGTTTTACTGATTTTAAGCTTTAATTTAATGATTGTTGGTGGAAAAATCTAGTTTTTGCCATAATTGTTGCCGGAATTGTGAAACTCTTGCCTGGAAAATTTCGAAATTATACCACCATAGGTTCCTTTTCATCTTTTTATCTTTAATTGTGTATGTGGAATGTATTTGTAAGTGTATGGTGCATGTATTTTTTTTCCATGTTTATTTTTTTGTATGCGTGTGTTATTTGTATATATATTATCTGTGTATGTATATGTGTATGACTTTTGAAAATATATATATATATATATATATATATATATATATATATATATATATATATATATATATATATATATATATATATAATTTCTATGTATGGAAAAAATGAAAAAAAGGGTTGGTATAATGGAAAAAAAAAGTATGATGTTATAATGAATATGTAACATGTGTAGAAAGCATGTTTATGTGTATTTTTATGTATACGGCGTGTATTTATGTATGTAATGTGTGAAAAAAATGAAAAGAAAATATGATGTTATAATGAATATTTAATATGTGTAGGATGTATGTTTAAGTGTATTTGTTTATATTGTAATGTAACGTCCTGAAAATCACAAGATAAAATTTTTCATTTTTAATATAATCAAAACACTCATTTATTCTTTATCCAAACATTTATAAATTTTTAAATTAAACGATGATCATATTACATTCCCCAAATCACGAGTTGTGGAAATCACGGTTGTATGTGTTGCGATCAAACCGGGCACTTCCATTTCGAACCGGAAGTACCTGAAACCAGAAACCACAAACTATAAGCACAAAGCTTAGTGAATTCCCCAAAATACCACATATCATACATAACATATGAGCCATATATATCATATATATCAAACAAAATAAGAACCATAGTGTTGTCATTATGTCACGAACCGTATCATGGTCTTCCTTGCCAAGGTGTGGGGCAAAACATTGGGTTCTATAGAAAAGTGCCAGGAGCTACCTCCTAGTCTTTCATGCAAGCATCACAAAGACAACTACCATATAATATACAACTACTTATCTACTTAACTTCCAGAGTCCACACTCTGGTCTTGCATTCAGATTTGCCAGGAGCCAACTCCGGGTCTTTCATACAAATACCAAGGGTTACCCCCTGGTCTTCCTATAATCCATAAACCAATAGGGTCGGAATTGGTGCCTTCGACCCATAAAACAGTTAGGACATTCACCTCGTACTGCTGAATCACACTGATAATCTCTGACAGTTGGTTCGAAAATCCCCCGAACTATCAATAACCAATAATACCTGATTAACAATTGGAATCAAATCTATATCCTCCATCCATACTTACGGTAAAAGACCATTTTACCTTTTATCTAGATTGGCCTTAGACTGAGGCCCATACATACAATCAAAAAGGCCCAAACATCGCCCAACATAACCCATGATCAACCCTGATCAAACGTCTGGTCATAGTCAAAGTCAACAGCCCACGTTAACCAAACACATCGCGTTGCCCCTTGGACACGCTATATTCTTCCATCATCTAGATAATCCAGAAAACCCCAACCAACACGTTGTGTTGGCTTGCAAACATTTCCCAAGATTCAATAGCTTAATACAATAAGTTGTGTTCTCCGATTCCAAGAGGTCCAAAGCTCGAATATAGTCTAAAACATGGTCCAGAAGGATAAAGTTTCCAACTTTATCCACTGCGACTACCCAAAAAGCTTCAAACCGAATACATAAAGCTTAATAGTCCAAGGGCTTAAGCATTAAGCACTTAATCCATAAAGACATAGCCCCAGAATAGATATCTAACTTCCTTGAGCTGGAAAACCATGTAAAGTTGCCAATTTTACGTTCATGCATGTCTAAATGAAGCTAATAAGCTTAAAAAGGACTTAATAATTGACTTAATGCATACATGAAACCAAAACTCTCATAAAACTTATAGTTTTATGCTCAAGGATACCAAAACAAACTCATATATAAAAGAACAAGCCCTTAAATGACCTAACTCATCCATTAACCCATAAAGGGACCAAAAGCACAATCAACTAACTATGAAGAGATCTAAACATACACAAGACAAGATGCAAACTTGATACCTCATAAAGCTTCCCCACAAGATGATGATTTTGGATCCAAAGTCTTTTACCCAAGTAAAGCAACTTCAAGTTCTCATCTTCCTTCACAAAGACCAAAAATGAGCACCAAGAACTTCCTACTAGCTCAAGAACACCACCAAGAGGCTTAAGGATCGAATTTTAAGGTTTTAGTGGCAATGGAGGCTGGTAAGGAGGCCATCCATGAGTACTTAAGGTCGTTTGAAAGACCCCAACTTTCGTATGTATGTATGTAAGACACAAACTTTCACACTATTCCACCATTATTCTTAAGTTACTTCCTCAAAACATGTTACATGCATATTTATAAAACAATATTTTATATTGATAAAGTGATTACCAAAGATTGGATACAAACCGACTAAGTTTTATTACATTTCATGTCTACCCAGGAATCTACTATTCGTATACATACATGAACATTAAAATATAGAGAAATAGTATTAACTATTCTAAATCTTTTAGCAGTATAAAACTATATTGGATATTCATCACCTGCAATTGTTAAATATTGAGAGGGATAAGCGATACCCTTAGTGAATTCAATAAATAGATACAATATAATCTTATGCCTTATATATACCAATATGACAGAAGCAAAAAGGGAACAAGAACAACAATAGCATATGCGTATCATATGTCAGGCTTTCAATATCAACTCAAGATTTATGATCAATGAGACATAACGATTTCAATACTTGATATGTATCAAGAAAGCTTTGTCCCAAATGGCACAGAAGACATATAATTTTTGATTAACATTTTGGTAGATTTCAGGCTTATAGCCCTGTCTAACCATTTGCCAATACCATAGAATAGAGTTCATTCTCTTACAGAGTCATGCTCAACATGGTCAGAGGCTACATACCATTCCTATCTAACCTTCTGCCAATGCCATAGAATAGAAGTCATTCACTTACGAGACATGTTACATGGCCAGAGGCTACATACCAGTACCACCATGAATCTAAGTCCTTTCACTGATCACATGGTCAAAGGTATAACTTTGCTATTAGAAATAGCGAATAAAATAACACGGGAAAATAACTCGTAATAATAACACTGAAAAGCACATAGCACATATAACACATAACATACAATTGTTCCTATATATTGAACTCACCTTGAAATAACCGGGGTTAAAATAATAATTTGGGCAGCACTTTGACTCCAAATATGACTTTCTGGGGTGAAACCGGGGTTTTTAGTTGAAAACCGGACTTCAATCAGGCAGAGTTTCGACTTGAAAATAAGATTTTCTTAAGAACTTCGGAGCGTCGGGGCTTGCTTCAGATATCGGGGATGATAACGGGACTTCTGGGGGTTAAAAGTGGCTAAAAATGGGAGTAGAGGGTGTAAAAGAGTGAATATAAGCAAACAAAACCGGAGACCTTCGCATCCCTTATATAGGGTGCGAAGCACCTTACTACGCGGGGCGTAAATCCTCGGTACGTTGGGTGTACGCGAGGTGTTGCTTGCTCGGTTCCCGGGTCTCGGACGTGGCTTTTATGTGGCGACCATGTGAAGACGGTAGACATGGATGACTCCGGAGCGGATACGTGCGAGGTCTGCTGGGCGTAACCTCTTGTACGCAGGGCATACGGCTCCGGATAATACTTTGATTTTTCATTTATTTTTATTTAATAACTTCAAAAATTCATATCTTTCACATATGAACTCCGTTTTTGACGTTCTTTATATGCATGCGTAGGTGAGAATATACTCTACAACTTTTGTTTAGACTTGTTCGGCTAATTTTTACTTCATTTTTATCATTATATTTTTAACAGATCGGGACATGAAAAATCCGTTAAAAATTCATAACTTCTTCATCCGATATCCATTTTCGTCAGTCTTTTTACTGTTGTACTACAAATGACGGGATCTTCAATTATGGTTTAGGTTGTATCGGTTGAATATCGTTCGATCTAAAATTCAAGTTTTTAGTTGTCTACTGCTAATCCGAAACTTAGAAAAATAATAACTTACTCATACTAAGTTAGATTTTGGCGTTCTTTTTATCAAACTTCTCGGTTTAACGAATATTACGACTTTTATTTAGATCACTAAGGCTAAAAAGTAGTTTATCAAAAACTCACTTTTTACGTCATTCGGTGTCGTGCCGGTTTTGTCGCGGATCTTTGATTGGTTATAACTTCTTTGTTATAACTCGGATTTCGATGAGGATTTCGCCTAAACATTTCTAATGAGATTATTTACAACTTTCAATAATAAAATTTTACTTATTTCAAATTTTATATTTTCGCTAAATTTCATTATTTGACTTTAATTGGAATCTCATAAGACTTCCAATATTTTCTGAGTGATTCTAAACATAGTTTTACTTCATTATTAGTAAAAACTATCTGTTAGAACTCAACACTCAATTTCACATAATATTATTCTCTTTTATATTTTACAATACACGTTAATTGAACGTGTATGTTACATATTTATATAGGGTACAACACCCTAAAAATTAGGGTTTTCTTCCCCCATCCACCAACACACTGTGAAATGGCATAAAACACATCGTGTTGGCCTTAATGAAAGTCGTGCTTCTTGAAATCTTGACACGCCGTGTTGGCTCCTCTAGCACACCATGTTCAACCCAAGAAAGGGGATTTATTTCCAACAATTATTCCTCAAGATTCCGGGTGTTTCAACTCTCCCCTACTTAAATTAGATTTCATCCTCAAAATCATTATTTACCATCCCAAGCACGCCAAACAGCCTGAAGAACGCAACCAGGGCCGGTCCAGGCGGTGGGCAACACGGGCGACCGCCCAAGGCCCACGACTCCAGGGGGCCCAAAATTTATGGACTATTTAGTTTATATATATATATATATATATATATATATATATATATATATATATATATATATATATGTACATATATATACATATATATATATATATATATATATATATATTATGTAAATAACTTTTAGTGCCTAAAGTTGGTTGAAACTCAAATTAGCTCAAAAAGATAAACAATTTAGTTTGCTTGTTATTGCTAATTAAACACGTATATATTAAAGAATAAATGATATTTTTTTAATCTTTATTATATTTGTCTTTGAGGGGCCATTTTTTTTCTTTTCTCCCCGGGCCTCATATATGTTTGGACCGGCCCTGGACGCAACCATAACTCTAAGCGTACAACAACCTTCCCAAGGCTACTAAGCGTAACCTTAGCAGAAATCTCAAACCCAGTGAAGAACGAATCCTTAATCCCTTGAGGAAACCATTTCTACCTTACCTGAAACTTGAAATTTGAAGTCTCAAATTGGTATGAATCCATGACAGACCACTCATACTGAATCACTACCATACCGAAGCCACATTGAAATCCAGACCAACAAAATGCTTCCAACCCTTGATTATCTTGATGCTTCCATTGGGAACAAAATCAATGGCCAATTACAATTGTAGAACACCTATACTTGAGAGAAGGCTCAGATAATCCTTCAAGTAGAAGATTCATCGCCGCAACGGTTAGACTCAGACAAGAGCTGCACAATAGGGTCAAACTAATTACTCTAAGATTATTTAATCCAATTTGGAAGTGACTTAGCACATTCCCCGAATATCAAGCGACTCCATAAACCGATCCCACAATACTAATACCATCTGAATCATCTTGATGCCCCCTAGATACTTTCCAATAGCATATGAGACCTCCCTGGTCCCAACTATTCTACCAACTAACTAAAACACCGGGTTCCCACCCAGTTGCTGAGTCAAAATACACACACAGTCACCCCACACGATTCCCTAAAGAAAGCCTCATTTGGCAACCATTGCCCAAAATCCTACTACTTTCCTCAACCTAATGAATGATACCGGATACCATGAAGTCTTACAACACTCCTACACCAACTGCTGAACTAGTGAATGTAATGGGCCACCCTGCAGTCTTACAACACTCCTACTTTTCCATGGCCACCGCCCATGGTCTTACCGCTCATCTATCAATCCATCCATACATATTCGGAGTCGAGCACACACCCGACCAAGCACCCAAGCTGGATCGATTCATGCTTGGAACCCCAACCTGGGCCCACCAAAATCCTGTTATCTATCACCAAGAAGGCGTTAACCAAGTGTTGGGGAGTTTCCTGAACTCCCGACTCATACAATCCTTAATCCAGACGACCATTTGGGCTACCTGTTGGATTAGTGTCTAAGTCCATAACTATTTTGGTATGTACTTGACCCGATTATGAGCATGGTCCTTTTGGGTTGCCTTCACCATAGCAATATGTAGGATGATTTAAGGAGATTAAGGTTTAAATATGATTTATTAATATATTATAAGAATAATATATTAAAGGAGAAATCATATTGTTTAATTAATATTAGTCAAGAATTAATTAAGAATTAATTTTGTGGCTAAAAGAGATTAATTAAATATAGGGGACTGGACTGCAATTATTGGATAATTGAGTTATTGGGCTAAGGAATGCTATAGGAATAAGGGGTGAACGAAATTATGATGGAAGCCCATCATATTTTCGTCCATAGCCTTGTCCAGAAGGTTCCATGGGCTGCTTAGAGTTTAAGCTGTCCATTAGGGTTTTGACTGAAACCCTAGAAGCCCACACTAGTATATAAAGGACCCCTTAGGCCCCAAAAACGTGGACAACACTTCCATTAGGGTTTCCAGCCGTTTTTGGTGCCTCCTTTTCTTCTCCTCTTCATCCAAGTTGTATATGGTGTTTGTGACTCCATTAGAGGTACTACACTTGTGGTACTTGTTTTCAAGAGCTAAGGAAATTCAAGGAACTAGTTGTTATTGCTATATAACAACAAAAGGTATGTATTCTAGCTTTATATATGAATTTCGAAAATTATAGTAGCATGCCAGGTTTCTTTTTGTGTTCATAAAGCTGTATAACTAATAGTGAAAACATAGATCCAATACTAGGGTTGCATGCACACATAGGATTGTTTGTATTAAACCCATCAGTGGTATCAGAGCCATTGGTTTTTGTTTTCAATTAGCTTTTATTCAAATTTATGAACTTGACATATTAGGGTTTATGGCTAATGAACCCTAAAGGCTAGGTAATTTTCGCAATTAGGGTTGCAAAACCCTAGATGGTGATTTTTGCTAGGGTTTCCCAAATCCTTTCCTTAGCCTCCAAGATTTTGAAATCTAGGGTTATCCAACCCTTGGATTTCGAAATTACCTCCTTCCCCAAGGTTAGATCCTAAATTTTAGGGATTTGGATAATCCCATATCTTGTAATTATCTTTTAATTGTTAAATATGGTAATTAAAGATCTTGAATTATCCCATCCCTTATTTTCGAGATTTAGAGAGGGATTCAAGGGATTAGGATATCTTAGATGTATAATTGGTAATTATCCTCATGATCTAGATAATCCCTTGTGATTTAATAATTTAAATTAATTGTTTAATTTATGGTAATTATTAAATCAAGAGTTTTAATATTTAAAATTTAATTTAAATGTCTTAAATTCGAAAATTTTAAGTGAGATTAAAACCTAATTGTTTTGAAGAGTTTCAAAACTTGCCCTCAAGTTTTGGAATTTAAATTGTTGATTAAAAGTTAATTTTGAAAGTCTAAATTCCAAAAACCCTGATTTTGAAAAAGTTCAAATTAAACCCTTATGGTTTTATTAAATTAATTAAGTGTATAATTAAAAGAGATTTAATAAATCCATAATGATTTTGGTTAGTTAAAAGTATAATTTAAACCACCTAGTATTTTAAAAGTGTAAAATACACCCTTATACTATATATAACATTAAAAGTTTAATATTATATATGTATAACTAAAAGGTCAATCTTACCGTTAGTAGGCCTCATTCACGAAACTAGTCTATAAGGGGTGTTTAAGGAAATTGCCTATAAAATGGCGATTGAATGGGTATCCACTCTTACCCACCGCACTCTTGACTAGTGGAGGGTCGTTAGCCGAACGGGTAGGATAGGACAGAAACCTTCCATTATATGTATAATGAAGTACAAAGTAACTAAATGCTTTTTCAAATTCCCAAATCATAGTTACTTTAGGCAAAATGTGAAATTGTATGCTAACCCATGGAATTACACTTCGTACCCTTGTCAAACGTTAGTGGAGCGTGTGTGGTTAACTGGCACACTAATTTGGGGATGACATTGGTAGCGAAGGGTGACTCGATGTTTATCATAGATCAATGGAGCGTGTGTGGCTAATCGGCACATTGATTAGGTGATAGTAACATTGGGTGCACCATCTGATTCGTATGGTTATTTACACCTTGTTTGTGATCCTCGGCATCCCAGTCACAAATAGTAGGGCATAATCGAGATTAAACATGCCATTGAAAAGTTCAATGAATCTCAAAAGATCTAGGAGTTTCAATTCATTTAAAACTTAAACTTCTTTTTCGTTTTTCATGGTGGAAATTGGTAAATCGTCATTTACCTACCTTCAGATATTCTGCAACTAGATTACGGCATCCTTCTTCTAGGTTGTAGAGTATTGTGTTGGATCCTAGCTTGATGTTTCATTTGGGTGTTGCATCAAGAATTCTAATCAACTCAACTTGATTTTTCTCCCGTTTTGTAGATGTCTGAATCTTACAATGGTCTTCCCAAATCCTTTGGAACAAGCTTTCCAAATGAAGATGACGTTCCGAGATACGATCAAGGAAATGAGAGTCATGCTTCACTTCCTCCACCTCCTCCAATTATTCTCCCTGACCCACAAGTTCAAAGGCTTGAAAAGTTCAAGCTCACTCAAGCCCTTTTGGCAAGTAAACACGAAGATGGGAAACCTGTGTGTGCGCACGTCTTAGAGATGAAGTCATACATTGATAGGTTAAACATGTTGGGTGTCGAGATTTCAAGTGAGTTGGCTGTTGACTGGGTTCTTCAGTCACTTCCTGAATCATATAGTGATTTCGTTAGAGAGTACTATATGATGGACCACGACGTGACCCTAATTGATCTCACCTATTTGCTTATAGCTGCTGAATCAGCAATGATTTGGCGTGCTGGTCAAGCAAATTTGTCTAGTGAATCAAACTCCCAAACTTTAATGCACACTGGCAACATTGGAAGTCCAGAAAGAACTAAGTCTGTGATTGTCCGATGTGTTGTGCCAAAGGAGTCTATTTGCTTTTATTGCCAAGAGAAGGGGCATTGGAGACGAAGCTGCCCTAATTACCTGAGAGATCTAAGAGATGGGAGAGTCAAGACGTATGGCTCTGCTTCAGGTAAAATCCATTAACTAACTCTTTTAAGTTCCTATTCTAGATTCTTAATACATGATGTGATAAGATTACATTTTGATGTTTTGAAGGATTGAGGAAAAGAGAGGAAGCTTGAGAAAAGAAGTGAGCTGAATCTAATCATGAAGAAATGGATGTCGATCGCATTACTTGAAGAATGGATTCTTGAGCTACTACTTGGAGTTAGAATAGATTGTTAAGAAATATGTAATAACATAGTTTTTCAATTGAATTACATTGTAAGGACAAATTTTTTCCGCAATAAAATAAATTTTTATTTTGTCTTATTTATTTATCCTTACAATAAAATATATGAAAAATTGATGTTCATGTACTTCTATTATTAGCAAAATGGATTTGATTCTTAATTATGGAAATGTCAAAAGTGTACCAAATAGGGAGACTTTCTCATCGCCCAAGTTTCAATTGGACAGAAACTTGGAATCATGCAATGTGTATTGTATGATGAATGGAAAACTTTCACATTTGGGAAACTTAGACTAATTCTTTGGCAAAGTGTCAATTAAAGGACAAGGAGATCAAGTACACAAGGTTGTGTGTTGATCAAGTCCACCACAAGAGTGACAAAGATATTCGTCATGATTTACTAAAGCTTAGTAAATATGATTATACTTATAAGATTAAGTATAATTCTGAGTTGATTGAAAAAGTTTCAATGAATAGTAGAACGAATAAAGAAGAATCAAGTAGGCAGAAAGATAAAAGTTTCTCTTTTCTAGGAAGAAGGGAGAGTACCTTTTATTGTGTTTTATGATAAGTCTTAAAGATTAAGAACCATGTCTCAATAGATCCTCTAAGTGAGTCTTAGTGCAATTGCATGTCTAAGAAGAGGAATCAAGTATTGTAGAAATGGTTAAATCAAGAAGTCAATCATACTTCGTTCCAATATCAAGTCTTAAAGTCAAGATTGTGACATTGAGTGAAAAGTCTTAAGTAGGTTTATAACACTCATCAAATGTGGAATTTGGAAAAGTTTTCTTATTCTTGCACATTTGAAATTGGTAAGTTGTGTTGTCTTGGATAAGACAAATACCAACTAGGACCAATTGTGTGAAGTGTTTTGTCTTGATAAATGCTTCACTAACTCTTGAATATTTGTTTGTCAAGAAATGTTTCTTGACAAGAGAATCTTATATGTCAAGAAGTTAGTGGGAGTCTTAATGGTCTTGAAAAGTTTCAAGAACAAATCAAGAATAAACCTTATCGATCATCACTAGCACACGACTTGAGGTTTACAACCTATCATGCTGATATTATTTTGTTTCTTTGCCATTCCAATTGAGTTAATTGTGTATATGAGTTCTATGAGTTCTCATTTGAATACACACTAAAGCCTTAGTCGATGGAAAGTAAATTGATATGTAAGGACAAGTTACTAAACTACTTGGAAGGCATGGTGGGCACTCGTGTTACCATAGGGCAAGAAATCAAGATTAAGAAAGTTCAGTCCATATGAGTTTGGATTTGTTGCAAACCTTGGTTTTGGCAAATTCACATGGATAGGAACTCATACACCATAAAATCTAAGTGTCATAAGATTCCCTCCTTCATGAAAATGATTGTGACGAAATGCTTTCACTAAGAGAGATTTTAAGAAGATAGCAATAGTGAAAATTGTATTCTCAAATTCGATTATGGTTACGGCATCCCTTTCCATAGTTCGAATTGTGAGATTTGGCAATTAGTTTCAACATTTGGAGCTTAGTAACATAAGTTATGAATTGTTTAAACACACATATGAGCTATCTAAGGCAAAGGTGTATAAGGTTAAGAAGCTTAGATAAAGGCTTATCGAAGCATCTGGTATTAGAAATATGAATTTCAGAAATTCAATAGGCATTGTTTTCTGGAAGTTCATTTGTTTTCTGAATACATGTCAAAGCTAGTGGGAGCATAAATGTTATGCTTATATGATAATCATCATGATAGTGGGAGCATAAGTGTTATGCTTGTATGATTGTTATGGCGAGTATTGCAAGTTAGCAATATTAATTATAGAAAAACAAAGATTCCATTTGCAAAGTTGCATGGGTTGAAAAGTTGTTTTGCTATAATTAAGGGAGAGAATATTATACTCCGTTTCAAAATCTAAAGCTTAGATTAAGAAATTTTAATATTTTCAGTCAAAGGATACATTGTGTGTTCTTAAAATTCGATTATGATTACGGCATCCCTCTTCATAGTTCGAATTGTGAGAACATGACACATAAAATATTATGGAAAAAGATTGGTAAAGTATCATATCTTTATGTAAGACATTATGCATCGTGTCCCATACGCTTCGGGTATAGGATCGATTGTAAATGCTATAGTATTTTACCATTCTAAAATTTTCCAAATGTCTAGCGCATTAAGAGGGAAAAAGGACTAGAATTGTTTTTGACTGAAAGAATTTAACAACTATCAAAGGACGATCCAAAGTTCGCTGAGGATTGATCGCTTATAAGTAGTTGGAAGTATGGTATTGGATGGACCATATCGACATTCTTATGAATAGATAAGATTCTATTAAGAATGAGTTGTCATATGGCAAATGTGGAAATGTTTCCATATTGGGAGTTGGATATTGAGAGTCTATGCCTAGATTAGAAACTTTTATGCAAGAAGGATGTTCAAAGGAATGTACTTTGAATATGAGACTTCACATCTATGGATTTGTCTTGTAACAATTTCTAAGAAAGTACTTTGTAATTTCATTAGCTACGTCTTGGTGACTTTTGTGCTATGATTTTGCAAAGGGATCGTTGCATAAAATGTTAGAATCTAGCATATTCTAGTAGTGGCAAGAACCTTGTGTTCTTACACTAATAATTAGGATTAAGGAATTGTGAAATGAGCATCATTGGAAAAGTTTTCAGGTGATCTATTTCACAAAGCATGGACCATAGGAAACAAAGTGTGCATGTTTAGAGCATGGGACAATTGTTGGTATAATTCAAGTAATGAGTTGATTATCTGAAACATTAAATGATAAATAATGAGTAATCAATATGGTGGATAAAGAGAAGGGTTTTATTTACTCTCACAAGTTTGGGGCCATATAGGATTAAGTATTGTTGTTATGTTTCACTTTGCACGTTTTGACTTCCAGAATAACTAGGTTATTCAAACATCCACAGTCGGTTATACGTTGGGAGTAGGTATGAAGAAAGACTGTCATGAATGTGTCTGTAGATTGTCTGAAGTGTTTAGACATGGCACAAGTTTGCTGCAGAGTTCATGAGTGCTTTGATAAGATTAGAGTATAGGATTAAACCCACGCTCACTTGGATCACTTCATGGTTTTATCACGAGTGATTAGTGAGACGATAATATTGTATATTCTTGAAACCGAGACATGTGAGTTGTTATTTGTTGGTCGGTTGCACATTGATAATAAGTAAACGCACCAGTAACTTGGTGTTATAAAACTTATTGTTGTGTGTGATTTGATCAGTAAATGCAAGCGAGCATTTGAGTCAAAGTTTATCCATTCCTTTTACCCAAAGTGGGATAAAAGCGATATATGTGGGCCTCTCGATGATTTAGTGATGACACCTAAGCGCTTGGCCAAGCCGGGACTAAGTTGATGTGTTCAATTGTAGTCTGTTGTCAGTAGTCATAAATCGGAAGTCGGGAAACAGTATAGAGAGAATGATTGAAATTCATGTCTTATGTCTATACGATATCTTGAGAATGGAGGAATATATAATCCCTTATCTAAAGGACCCGTTATCTGATAAGATCAGAGTTAACAGCGGCTTTTGAAAGCTACGATTGCTGATCAGGTTCTGAAGTCATACGGAAAATAGTTATTAGACTTATCCAAGTGGGAGACTGTTGGATTAGTGTCTAAGTCCATAACTATTTTGGTATGTACTTGACCCGATTATGAGCATGGTCCTTTTGGGTTGCCTTCACCATAGCAATATGTAGGATGATTTAAGGAGATTAAGGTTTAAATATGATTTATTAATATATTATGAGAATAATATATTAAAGGAGAAATCATATTGTTTAATTAATATTAGTCAAGAATTAATTAAGAATTAATTTTGTGGCTAAAAGAGATTAATTAAATATAGGGGACTGGACTGCAATTATTGGATAATTGAGTTATTGGGCTAAGGAATGCTATAGGAATAAGGGGTGAACGAAATTATGATGGAAGCCCATCATATTTTCGTCCATAGCCTTGTCCAGAAGGTTCCATGGGCTGCTTAGAGTTTAAGCTGTCCATTAGGGTTTTGACTGAAACCCTAGAAGCCCACACTAGTATATAAAGGACCCCTTAGGCCCCAAAAACGTGGACAACACTTCCATTAGGGTTTCCAGCCGTTTTTGGTGCCTCCTTTTCTTCTCCTCTTCATCCAAGTTGTATATGGTGTTTGTGACTCCATTAGAGGTACTACACTTGTGGTACTTGTTTTCAAGAGCTAAGGAAATTCAAGGAACTAGTTGTTATTGCTATATAACAACAAAAGGTATGTATTCTAGCTTTATATATGAATTTCGAAAATTATAGTAGCATGCCAGGTTTCTTTTTGTGTTCATAAAGTTGTATAACTAATAGTGAAAACATAGATCCAATACTAGGGTTGCATGCACACATAGGATTGTTTGTATTAAACCCATCACTACCTTCCTCCCCAACGGGGATATGGAACTCATCCTAGTTTCACGCATGATTCCGCTCCCGGAAATTTGAATGGTTCTCCCCCACTTTGATCTGACGAAGCTCTCCCAGTACACAAGGTTGAAAGATTCCCAATCCATCTCACCCCTTACGATTGAACGGCTGACAATTTGCACGCATCAATGCTAGTGTTCCATTACTAGCCAAACCCCAAGATTGAACAACCCTTGAAGACCATGATAAAACTCCCCAAAAATCCTAGAAATATGATACCTGCATATGCTTTTATTTATACAACACCCAAAACTTGAAGTCCTTTATACTGGCGACAAGACCGAACCTTAGCAATAAACTACTTCCCTAGGCACTCCCAGTGACCAACCAAGCTCAAATACTAAAACCATTGAACCCTAACGATACTAGAGAATTAATCTAGTGAACCTGACCATTAACCTTCCACACAATACCCTTGAACAGATCTCGAGCAAGAACCAGAATAATAACTGAACACATTGTAATATTCTCAACAAGATACCACTCCTTACTGACCCACTAACGATTCATGGCATGAAAAAGGCATATAATAATTCTTGATGACTCGAATCAAACAATAACATAGAATTTAACTAAAGATCATGCTTACCCAGACCGATATAAAATTCTAAATAACATAAATACTAATAACAAACAAAAAGAAGGAAAAAGATAACAAACCCACAAAATCACATACTGGAGTTTTGGCCTCCCATGTCTGACACTGCAATGCTCGACTCCTCTCTATTAGGGTTCCTGCCCTATACTCACGACCATCAGTTATCCTCAAAGTAGCTGAAGCAGGTGCACTCACTGCTCCTCCCCTCACCATCGGAGATGCGGCCTTCTTGTGGCCCACTTGGTTGTAGTGAAAACATAACATGCTTTCCCTCTATGGACAATCCCTGTTGGCATGACCAACCCTGCCACATTTGTAGTTGTCAAAACCCCTACAACAACAACCCCTATTGTCCAGTTTCCCATATGTGCTACGCTAACCCCGGCCCTGCTAGCCCCTCAATCGCTGATTCAAAGTCTTGGGTCTCTTCCCGGGACCCTCCACTACCTGCACCTAGTCTGTCCCCCTCTTCCCCAGGTGCTCAAAATCAATTTCCCGCCCACGAGCTCTAGAAATCATATCATGCATGGTCTTGCACCCCGATATACTCACAAACTCCCTGATTTCATCCCTCAGCATATCATGATACCTTAGTTTCTTCATTTCCTCGTCCGTTACATACTACAGAACCAATAAGGCTCTCTCCCTAAACATGGCAGTGATATATGCCATAGTCTTAGTAGTCTAGCGGAGATCCTGAAACTCTCTCGCCAACTGCTAGACCTTAATCAGCTGTGCGAACTTAGCTCGGAACCTGGTCGAAAAATCATCCCATGACATACCATCATTTGCTTCATCACCCACTTCACGTCATACCTCTTCCAACCAATCTTGTGCCCTGGCCTTCACAAGGCATGAAGCAAATCTAACCTATGACCCCTCGAGATAGAAACCCATCATGAACGTGTTAGCGATATCTGCTAACCATCTCCTACTGGTAATGGGGTCCTTCTCCCCGAAGAACGTTGGAGCTCCACAAGCACGAAACTCAGGGAAATAGAGAGTACGAACGCCAATCATACTTATAACCTCAGCTCAGAACACGCACAAGTTCTCAACCAAAGATCCTAGGAATCTGCTCCAATATACCGTGGATAATCTCTGATAAGATGAATTCTTGCATCTGCTCGTTAATCGGATCAATACCTGCACCTGAACTGGAACCAAAACCGAAACCCCTTACTGAGTCCTCATCGCCAAATTGAAATACAACATGCAATAGATCAGAACATATCCAAGAATCCTCCTCCCACAAGCTTCTTAGATTCTCCAAGACTCTCCCCGATTCGAGTATGGATCCTGTGCTTTCAATAGTACAGGCCCAATACTACCTTCCACATCTATCCATACTTTCCTTAAGAATCATCCTGAATCCTCTAAGTCACCTTCTCAAACCGAAGCACCAAAACTCACTAAACATCGCAACTAAACCCACCGAAGCACTTTCTAGGTTCCCGACCTCACCCTGCCCTCAGTTACTGAAAGGTTCCTACCAATATCAACTAACTACCTCATGAATACAGTTACATGCGAACGAGATCAGATAATCCTTTGAGTAAAAGACTCAACCCTAGAATGGTTAGAGTTAGACAAGAACTGCACAATAGGGTTAGATCCATTACTCTGCGATTATTTAACGTGTCCCACATGTGACTTAGCATACGCACATAGTAATCAATTCATATCGCTAAGAATCCCACAAAGCACAAAGTAAGCAGTATTCAAGCAACCAAAAATCTAACCGACATATACTAAGCAAGCCATTCTATCCACTTATCCAGAAAACCATACCAGCATGTAATTCTAAAAGCTCATACAATCAGACATATGAAGGCATCTCTCCTATCATAAAATCATGATCAGATCCTAAGCCCTAATCTAGCATGTAGTTCTTATAATCATATCATATATCATAATAAACAAGTATTGGTATTCTGGGAAACACTTACTTGAGCTCGGCCGATTACACACATCACACCTCGTTCATTGATTAGAAACCCATTTGTAATAAAACATTTATTTTATGAAAAATTTTCACCAAACCCTCAGTTTGAGTCTAAGCATACCCAAGAGTATGCCCAAATCCCTCAAACCAAGGCTCTAATACCAACTTGTAATGTCCCAAAAATCACAGGATAAAAATTTAATTTTTAATATAATCAAAACACTCATTTATTCTTTATTCAAACATTTAGAAGATTTCAAATAAAACAATTATCCGAGTACATTCCCAAAATCATGAGTTGCAGAAACACACAGGTGTATACGCTCCAATCAAGGAGGACCCTTCCTTTTCGAACCAGAAGCACCTGAAACTATAAACACAAAGCTTAGTGAGTTCCCCAAAAAACCACATACCGTATATAACATATGATCCATTCATATCATACATATCAAACATGAGATAAGAGATGCTATGTGCCAACAATAGTCTTGCCATTATGCCACGAGTCGTATCATCATCTCCTTGCCAGGCCGGGGACCAAACCCGTGGGTCTTATAGACAAGTGCTAGGAACCACCTCATAGTCTTCCATGCAAGCATCACAAAGACAACTACCATATAATCTACAACTACTTATTTACTTAACTAACAGAGTCCACACTCTGGTCTTGCATACAGATTTTCCAGGAGCCACCTCCAGGTCTTTCATTCAAATCTTAAGGCCCACCCCTGGTCTTCCTATAATACATAACCAATATGGACGAAACTAGTGCCTTCGACCCATATGATAGTGAGGAGACTCACCCCACACTATTGAATCACACTGATAATCCCTAACAGCTGGTCTGATAATCCCATGAACTATCAATAACTAATAATACCCAATTAACAGTTGGAATCGAATCTATATCCTCCATCCATACTTAAGGTAAAAGACCATTTTACCCCTTATCTAGCTTGGCCCAAGACTGAGGCGCAAACATACAATCCAAAAGGCCCAAACATGGCCCAACATAACCCATGGTCAACCGTGATCAAAATTTGGTCAAAATCAAAGTCAACATCCCATGTTGACCAAACAGGTTGTGGTGCCCCTTGGACACGTCGTGTTCTTCCATCATCCAGATAATCACGAAAACCACAGCCAACATACTGTGTTGTCTTGCAAACACACCGTGTTTTCCCAAGATTCAACAACTTAATACTATAAGTTGTTTTCTCCGATTCCAAGAGCTCCAAAGGTCAAATCTAGTCTAAAACATTGTCTGAAGGATAAAGTTTCCAACTTTATCCATTGGGACTACATAAAAAGGTTCAAACCATATCCATAAATCTTAATAGTGCAAGGGCTTAATCAATAATCACTTAATCCATAAAGACATAGCCCCAAAACATAGATTTGAATTTCTTTAGCTGGAAAACCATGTTAATTTGCCAACTTTACATTCATGCATGTCTAAATGAAGCTCTTAATCTTAAAAAAGGACTAAATAGTTGACTTAATTCATGCATGACACCAAAACTCTCATAAAGCTTGCACCTTTATGCTCAAGGATACCAAAACAAACTCAGATCAAAAAGAACAAGCCCTTAAACGACCTAACCCACCCAGTAACACAAAAAGGGACCAAAACCACTACCAACTAACTATGAAGAGATCTAAGGATATACAAGACAAGATGCAAACTTGATACCTCATAAAGCTTCCCAAAAAATAATGATGATTCTGGATCCAAGGACATTTTCCTAAGCAAAGCCACTTCAAGATCTCCTCTTCCTTCACAAAAACCAAAAATGAGCACCAAAAACTTCTTACTAGCTCAAGATCACCACCAAGAGGCTTAACGAGGCCAGCCATGAGGACTTCAGGTCTTTATATAGGGTGTAACACCCTAAAAATTAGGGTTTTCTCCACCATCCACAAACACACCGTGTAATGGCATAAAACACGTCGTGTTGGCCTTAATGAAAGTCGCGCTTCTTCAAATCTTGATACGTCGTGTTCAACCCTAGAAAGGGGATTTATTTCCAACAATTATTCCTCAAGATTACAGGTGTTACATGTAATGTGTACGATGTATGATACAATAATGAATATGCAATATGTATCGGAAGCATGTTTAAATGTATTTATGTATAAAGTACAATGCTATATTGGACAAAAATGAAAAAAATAAAAAGCTTGTGTATTTGTATGCAACTTGAAAATTACAATGTTATAATTGAAAAAAAAAAGAAAAAAAAAACATGTGTACATTTATTTGTATGAAACTTCGAAAGTACAATGCTATAATTGAAAACAAATTTGTGTATTTTCCCCGTACCCAAACAATAATCACCACACCTATCCCCGCCCGCGACCGCCTAATACCCGACAGATTCGAGTGGAAAAATATCCGCCGGACGCGACAATCCCGATGGATACCGGATTAGTTCAAAACTTCATACCTAAAATAAGAAAAGTATTTTAGTTCTATTTTTTTTTTTTTGAAAATCTAATAATTTTTTGTTAAATTAACTAAAAGTTAAGAACAAAGTAACTAAAGATTAACTTGGTCACATGCTCTAGTATCAAGTAAACACCTTTTTTACTTGTAAACTGTAACATCCGAAAAATACAACCAATTTAAATTTTTCAAAACAACCCGATTTTCATTAAAATGTTTACAAAAAGGTTTTCAATACAAATCATTAAAGTATTCCCAGAATCACATTGCTACAAAATCATGAGGAGCGGTACGATCGCGCCTTCGCCTTGCCACGGTCTCCTGAAGAACCTGAAAAACATTAAACCACAACTGTAAGCCCGAAAGCTTAGTGAGATACCCCCAAAATACCAACCACGTATACGCCCTTCCAGGTTGTGACCTTCCGGTCCAAAACATATAAAACATACATAACATAACATAACATAGAACAGCCATGCATATCGGGTCTACTGTGTGACTGGTCCGCCGTATCAGGCCTTCAGTCCATCGGATCCATCCTCCAGGTCTAGTCATGTCCTCCGAGTCTACAGTGGGGTTGGTCCGCCCGCATCGGGCCTTCAACCCACCTGGTCCACTCTCTGAGTCTACAGTGTGACTGGTCTGCCCGCATCGGGCCTTCAGTCGGCCTGGTCCACTCTCCGAGCCTCAGCACGTCTGGTCCGCCCTCGTGGGGCCTACAGCCTATCCGGACCGCTCGCTGGCCTTCGGAACAACCGGTACGCCCTGGGTATCTTGGCCTACAGCACAAAGCAGGACCCGCCTCAACCCATCTCCAGTCCAAACAACCATGTGCACAAAACATACATTCATATAACAGTCATAGTCAACAAACCAGGCAAGCAGATCACATAGCATATCATTACCCTAACCGGGTTACCAACCTAACCGGTCACTAGCATAGCATCACTCTTTATATCGGGAAACTGACCTTAACAAGGTCTCCTAGCATGTACCATCCTAGCTACGAGGATGTAGACACATCAAACAATAACATAATAACCATATCCGAATCTCAATCCAATAAAGGGCTTGCCTTGGTGCCTTAGACCCTGTTGATATAGTGAGGATAACTCACCTCGAAACTGTCGGCTAAAAGGTTAAGATCCCGCTGCTCCGAACTCTGACACGAACTCCTCCACTGAACATCAAAACATACAACTCAATAAATACCCTTAATTACCAAAATACCCCTGGAAGACAACTGGTCAACCTTGGACAAGTCAAAGTCAACCCCTGACTGACCCTACTCGCCGAGTCAACCCGATGACTCGCTGAGTCCATATGCTCAGAACTTCCTTCAATCAGCGACCCAACTCGCCGAGTCACCCCAAGACTCGTCGAGTCCAACAACTCTGAGTCCACTCGCACCCAACTCACCGAGTCATCCCTTGACTCACCGATTCATCGACTCAACCAGAAATATTGGGACTTCCTCGACAAGACTCGCCGAGTCCAAATGGACTCGTCGAGTCAATGGCTATCTTCAACCTACTCGCCGAGTTGTTCTTCCAACTTGTCGAGTTCCAGGCCATCTTCAAGCAACTCGTCGAGTCCACCCATGTGACTCGTCGAGTACCACCGGTCTGAATCCATACAGAAGCATCTCAGGCCATGCAATTGATCCAAAACATAGATCCAACCTCCTACAATCCATCCATCACGTAAAGTGGCAAACTTTACGTGAATCAAAAGAGATCTAAGCCTTATTCATCTTAGAACCAAGGTTTGGGACATGGTAGCTCCATCAACAACACAAGAATAGGGGCTTTAATGCTCTTAAGATCTTCTCCACTCCAGATCTGAGGTAGCAACCTCAGATCCATCCTCCAACATCAAGATGTCACACAACCAAGCACCCCACACAACCCCAAAATGAGAAACTAGGAAAACACAGCCCAAGAACGAAAGTATTACCTCCAAAAGATGCCTTAATAGCAACCAAAATCGAATCCAAGCAAAGCCCTTTGATCCAAGCCACTTCTCCTTCAAGATTTCTTCAACCAACACCTCTCCAAGCTCTAATTTGCTCCACAAATGGACTCTCCACGAATTTAGGGTTTCTGGAACTCAAGGGGGGAATAAGGGAGGCTGTGGAGGGGTATAATGCTCTTTATATAGGGCTCAACCCTGAAAATTATGGTTTTCTCCATACAGCACTTACTCGCCGAGTCCATCTTTGGACTCGCCGAGTAGGCCACTTGACACGCGACCATAGCCGCGACCTGACTCGCCGAGTCTATCCATGGACTCGCCGAGTCACCCTCCGAAACTTACACTTTTAGCCCTTCAACTCTACTCTTGCGATTCCGGGATGTTACAATTCTCCCCCACTTAGATTAGGCTTCGTCCTCGAAGCCTATGGCATCTCATCTTCAAATTACTTCCCACGACGCGCCACCTGACCTTGACCGAACCAAGTCCCTCAAGGTACAATCATAGAAACCGGAAGCTCACTTTCTCCTTCCATACGGTGTCCCCACCACCTACTCAAACCGGGCACCAGCTGTACCCTCCGGTAACCACACTCAACAACCGAGAATTACCCATGATGCCTTACTGATCCAATTCTCATCTTTCACTTAAGTCATATGGCTATAAAGCCACGAACCATCGGATCCCCGATCCGAATTCCACTCTATCCATCCCATGTCGACCGAAAGACCCATTCTTCCATTTCGGAGCAACTCCCCCGAGTTCTCCTCTTGCAATCACACACACATGCTGATCTAGCTCGAGCACCCTCAGGTTTGGATAACCTGATACACTGATGATATCCTCAAACATCCTTCCAGGATGAACCGCTGATACATACCCAAAACCCTGATCAGAATCTCACTGAGAGTCCAAGACTCTTTCTCTGTATCCCTTCCGAACCCCTCTCCCTGGCTCTACGCCGCGGTATTCCCTCCGCGCCCTGAGCAACATATCAAGTCGAATAAGCTTTTATTCTACTGCCGCAACACACTACTCAAAGACCATCGACGGACCACTCCAATCATAACTCTACACTGCCGCTTTCACTTCCGTGAATTCGCATTCCCTTTTGGAATTTCATTCCTCCCTCTTTCCTTACCAAGGAAACCACTCGTCCGCCCAGTCACCATGACAGGCACTATGGTGCTCATCCCACGCTACACTACCTCTTTAAAGCGTACCCAACATCCATGCATCACCACTACGCTGACTCTCATCGCAGGGACTTTCAAGCCCATGCACTACCTTCACTGCTCAAAATTGCTACCCGGGGCCAGACCTCCCAATGTAATCCCACCGCAACATACGCAACCCATAACCTCGAACCGATCCAACAATAGTCGCAGAGTCTTCAGCATGACTGGACCGCCTCCCCAGACCTTCAGCCAATTTGGACCACTCTCAGGACCTTCAGCCAATCTGACTGGACCGTCCTCCGAGCCTTCGGCCTGACTGGTACACCTACCGGCCTTCAGTCTATCCGGACCGCTCAACTAACATTCATCATTCCGAACTATCCCTTCGGGAAATCCTCCCGAGCATACCGTTCTAGCCCTCTAGGGGTTTCGAACTCTATCTCCACATACATACTCGATCCCGGCCTGCTCCCATGCCATCCACAATCAACCGCTCTAGGTATGTATTCCGCCCCGCACGCCTGTTACTCACCCATACGAGCCTGCTCTCGACTGATAGAAATACCGCTGAATTCCCCAAGCAGCTAAACAACCTCTCAGGCCCAACGATCATCCGGAGAATTTCCAATTCTCCCCCACTTAAGACACTGACAATTAGTCACCGGTCGCCATCACCGATCTCCCAAAGCAACCTTGCAAGAAATCAACACTTACACTCAAAATGTTTTTCACCAGCGCCAACAACTTTCATACAAATCATGTTTCCACGCTGCACAACCCGCTCGAAAGGAACCCAATCTTCAACTATCCATTCCTCAGACTGCAGAATCTACCCGGCCTTCAAACCAACGCCGCATCCGCCACCAATCCTCACAAAGATAATCAATGATAGCTCGACGTACTAATCCATAACCATATCGATCCTTCAGGGAACAAAGGATACCAAAACGAAATCTCGATCGCAACTTGCCAAACCCTCCGGGAACAACGGATACCACACGAAAACCCGAAACGCAATTCCATAACCAACCAACGAAACCAACAGATAACAATACTCCACAACAATCATAAATAATCAAAAACAGAAAAAGAACATACCCGCAGCAGCAAGCTGAAAAACACGACCCTAAGCCCTTGGGGGCTCCGCTTCACCCTGACCTCCACCTGTGATCCTTAACGTAGCCGGTGCTAGAGCCTGCACCGGTCCTGCAGCAAGCCGTGGACAGTTGACCTTCAAATGTCCAACCTGATGACAATGATAGCATATCCTCAAATCCCGAACTGGCACTGACTGCCGACAATCCCTCGCATAGTGTCCCTCCTTTCCGCACTTGCGGCATGCTCCACCGAACCGACAAACCCCGACGTGACCCCTTCCACACTTTCCACAGACGTGGCTACCCTGATCTCCCATCCTGGAATCAACGGTCTTAGACCGTTTCGTCGCCGGCTGCGACTGAACCGGAGCTTGCCTCAGCTCACGCATCTGCAACTCAATCTCTAACTCACGCCGCCTGGCGGCCTCCAGCAACTCCAGCAAGGTCTCTCACCTCTGCGCAGACACAAACTGCCTGATGTCTCTCTTTAGCATACTCAGATATCGGGACATCTGAGCCTGCTCCGAAGCGAACTCAGGGCAAAACATCGCCCTCTCAGTAAATATCCTGGTGATTTCCGTCACCGACTCCGAATCCTGTTTCAGCTCCAAGAACTCCTGAGCCAACCCCTCCCTCTCGACCTGCGGAACATAACGAGTGATGAACATCTCTCTGAACCGATCCCATGAAATCGCAGCCCTCTGCGCATCCGAGTACGACCCCGTGGTCAATCTCCACCAATCCTTTGCCCCGAGCCTTAACAGGTTCAGAGCACACCTCACCCTCTGATCAGCAGGGCATGAACACGTGAAGAAACATCCCTCCACATCTGATAACCATCTCATAGCAACGATCGGATCCTGAACTCCATCAAAAGTGGGAGGCTTCGTATTATCGAAGTCCCGATACTAAAAACCTCTACTGGCTCCTCCCCCTGCCGCTGCTACTGCTGCGGTAGCCGCCGCGGCAGCCGTCTCCGTGAGAGCCGCATAGCGCTCATCAAAATACTCCACCATGGCGGTCTTGATCGACCCAAACAACTCCGGCAGCTCAGCCCGAAACAATGCAGCAACCTCATCATGCAGGATCTCACGAATCCTCTCATCCAACTCGTGCGTACTCATTGGCTGACAACCTCGGGTTGTACAGACCCACCCGGAACTCCCTCTCCTGCTCCTGATCCTGACCCAGATCCACTCCCAGCATGCCCTGAACTCTCCATACTGAAAATTAAACACCAAATCTCATACATATTCCACTATCTCGGGAACCAGCTCTCATCCCAACCCTAGAGGTCATGGTTTCCCTGATACGCGTATGAGTCCGTGCTTTCAGTAGTACGGGCCCATACTACCTTCCACACCTACCCATATTTGTATGAAGTACTCCCACAACACCCTAGCGACATACATAACAACGCTCTATCCTCACAACTAGAGGAACACTAGAAATCTCTCACAAGGAACCCTAGGCTAGCAGACATCATAAATCAGGCAACTCATCAAGAAATCCTGAAGATCCCTAGCCTAACTCTAGCATGCTGTTCTATCAAAGCTCAAGAAAACAATTGTCATGTATGGTATTTTGGGGTTACTTACTGGCTCCGGCTGATCATACCTCCGCGTCCTCCTTCACTTATTTTGAAAACCATTTTTAAATTCTCTTTTTGAAAACCCTCCTCGATTTGAGACTGGAGTCACACAAGTGTTCCTCCAATTCACTCAAACCAAGGCTCTGATACCAACTTGTAACATCCGAAAAATACAACCAATTTAAATTTTTCAAAACAACCCGATTCTCATTAAAATGTTTACAAAAAGGTTTTCAATACAAATCATTAGAGTATTCCCAGAATCACATTGCTACAAAATCATGAGGAGCGGTACGATCGCGCCTTCGCCTTGCAACGGTCTCCTGAAGAACCTGAAAAACATTAAACCACAACTGTAAGCCCGAAAGCTTAGTGAGATACCCCCCAAATACCAACCACGTATACGCCCTTTCAAGGCTGCGACCTTCCGGTCCAAAACATATAAAACATACATAACATAACAGAACATAGAACAGCCATGCATATCGGGTCTACTGTGTGACTGGTCCGCCGTATCGGGCCTTCAGTCCATCGGATCCATCCTCCAGGTCTAGTCATGTCCTTCGAGTCTACAGTGGGGTAGGTCCGCCCGCATCGGGCCTTCAACCCACCTGGTCCACTCTCTGAGTCTACAGTGTGAGTGGTCCGCCCGCATCGGGCCTTAAGTCGGCCTGGTCCACTCTCCGAGCCTCGACACGTCTGGTCCGCCCTCGTGGGGTCTACAGCCTATCCGGACTGCTCACTGGCCTTCGGAACAACCGGTCCGCCCTGGGTATATTGGCCTACAGCACAAAGCAGGACCCGCCTCAACCCATCTCCAGTCCAAACAACCATGTGCACAAAACATACATTCTTATAACAGTCATAGTCAACAAACCGAGCAAGCAGATCACATAGCATATCATTACCCTAACCGGGTTACCTACCTAACCGGTCACTAGCATAGCATCACTCTGTATATCGGGAAACTGACCTTAATAAGGTCTCCTAGCATGTACCATCCTAGCTACCAGGATGCAGACACATCAAACAATAACATAATAACCATATCCGAATCTCAATCCAATAAAGGGCCGGCCTTGGTGCCTTAGACCCTGTTGATATAGTGATGATAACTCACCTCGAAACTGTCGGCTGAAAGGTTAAGATCCCACTGCTCCGAACTCTGACACGAACTCCTCCACTGAACATCAAAACATACAACTCAATAAATACCCTTAATTACCAAAATACCCCTGGAAGACAACTGGTCAACCTTGGACAAGTCAAAGTCAACCCCTGACTGACCCTACTCGCCGAGTCAACCCGATGACTCGCCGAGTCCATATGCTCAGAACTTCCTTCAATCAGCGACCCAACTCGCCGAGTCACCCCAAGACTCGTCGAGTCCAACAACTCTGAGTCCACTCGCACCCAACTCACCAAGTCATCCCTTGACTCACCGATTCATCGACTCAACCAGAAATAGTGGGACTTCCTTGACAAGACTCGCCGAGTCCAAATGGACTCGTCGAGTCCATGGCTATCTTCAACCTACTCGCCGAGTTGTTCTTACAACTCGTCGAGTTCCAGGCCATCTTCAAGCAACTCGTCGAGTCCACCCATGTGACTCGTCGAGTACCACCGGTCTGAATCCATACAGAAGCATCTCAGGCCATGCAATTGATCCAAAACATAGATCCAACCTCCTACAATCCATCCATCACGTAAAGTGGCAAACTTTACGTGAATCAAAAGAGACCTAAGCCTTATTCACCTTAGAACCAAGGTTTGGGACATGGTAGCTCCATCAACAACACAAGAACAGGGGCTTTAATGCTCTTAAGATCTTCTCCACTCCAGATCTGAGGTAGCAACCTCAGATCCATCCTCCAACATCAAGATGTCACACAACCAAGCACCCCACACAACCCCAAAATGAGAAACTAGGAAAACACAGCCCAAGAACGAAAGCATTACCTCCAAAAGATGCCTCAATAGCAACCAAACTCGAATCCAAGCAAAGCCCTTTGATCCAAGCCACTTCTCCTTCAAGATTTCTTCAACCAACACCTCTCCAAGCTCTAATTTGCTCCACAAATAGACTCTCCACGAATTTAGGGTTTCTGGAACTCAAGGGGGGAATAAGGGAGGCTGTGGAGGGGTATAATGCTCTTTATATATGGCTCAACCCCGAAAATTAGGGTTTTCTCCATACAGCACCTACTCGCCGAGTCCATCTTTGGACTCGCCGAGTAGGCCACTTGACACGCGACCATAGCCGCGACCTGACTCGCCGAGTCTATCCATGGACTCGCCGAGTCACCCTCCGAAACTTACACTTTTAGCCCTTCAACTCTACTCTTGCGATTCCGGGATGTTACATAAACCATAAATACAAACATCATATTTCACGTTAATAGTATTGTATAAACATTAAATAACAAATGACTTAATGATTCAATTCTAGACAAACTTCGTAAAATATAATTATTAAATAAAATTACCTACTCGTTTTCTTTCGAGAAGTATGACTAATATCTAACTAGCCATTAATATAAACCGTGACTAATACTAATAACATCTTTTTAACCCATTAACAATATAGAATATAACCCAAAATAAGATAATATAAGAAAACTTTTTTAAAATGCAACCAATCACCATAAATATGGCATAGCTGGTGAAATAAATAAAAATATGCAAAAAAAAACATTCTCCTAATATAAAATCATATAGTTTTGTATCTCCATCAACATGATATTGATAAAATTACAAGAATGATCCATGTGGTATGTCTACAATTGCTACTTTGGGTCAAACAGGTTTGGACTAGCACCAATAGTCCAAAAAATTTTCATTTTGCTGCTGCTTTGGTCCAAATCAGTTTAAAAAATCTAAAATGACGGATATACCATTTTCCATTTGTTTTTTGTTTTTCTTTTTGTTATTTAAGTATTTTCTAACTAAAAAATTAAAAAATAAAATAAAATCTCTCTCTCTCTCTCTCTCGCGCGCGCGCGCGCTCTCGGAAACCACCTGTCATACAAGATTATCTCTCTCGGTCTAAACTTATGCCGAAAACCACCTCCTCCTCGGAAACCATCGAAACTGAAGCCCTCCTTCGTCTTCTCCGACTTGATCGTCTTCTTCGTCGAATCACAGCATCGCCACCTACCGAGATCTGAAGAATTCGGGTTTTGGCAACTCCAACTCCAACGAATTTGTCTTCATCGATCTGGGTTACATCCGAATTCGTCGTCTTCTCCGGCTTGATCGTCTTCTTCATCTAATCATTGGCTTCATCTTCTGTAGTGTTTCTTCAGATCTACCTCCATCGAAAACTAATATATCTCAATCCACCACCACTGTCACCGACTACACCAACACATTGGGATTAACATCTGCATCAAATGAAACTAAACTTGATGATAATACCTTCCAAAATTGCCAAATACGACACCAAACCACATAATCACCCCAAATAGAGACTGTCAGAAAAGACGTCGATGTTCATCAAAATTGCCTTCCACCCCATCACCGGAGATGCTACCGGATCCTTAAATCTAACACCACCATCGCCATCATTTAGGATAAATTAATCGCAGGAAGCAATGACAGTGTCCATCACTCTCCTCCTCGTTGATCTCCGAATATCAGATCGATTGTCTGAACCTTCATCATCTAGGGCTCAAAATTCTAATCGATTCAACAAGCTTATTCTTGTTTTAATCGTGCAACCACCTCCATCATCGTCTCCACATCACTGTTCTTCGAATTTGGTACCAGCTACAAGTTACAATCAGATTCAAGAGAACCATGTTTATCGTTGTCTTCTGTTTACATCATGACCTTGTTCAGCGTATCACCAGACATGTGGACCGACAGAAAGGGCAAGAGAGATCAGAGATTAGAGTTTTATCCATTTGGGGTTTTAGAGAGAGAGAGAGAAAGAAATAAAGAGAAAGAGAGAGAGAGAGAGAGAGAGAGAGAGAGATTTTATTTTATTTTGTTTAATTTTTTTAGTTAGAAATTAATTAAATAACAAAAAGAAAAACAAAAAACAAATGGAAAAGGGAAAATATATCATTTTTAGATTTTTTTTAAACTGATTTGGACCAAAACATCAGCAAAAGAAAAACCTTTGGACTACTGGTGCTAGTCCAAATCTGTTTGGCCCAAAGTAGCAAACATAGGGACCATTCTTGCAATTTTGTCTATGATATTCGTTTGAGGCAAATAAGACCATGAACATCCTAAATGTTTTTTCCCACATCGGTATAAAAAGAAAACACATTGCTATAATTGAAAAAAAATAAAAAAAAATAGAAAAAACAATGCTATAATAACTAAAATATTGTAAAGTACAATGTTATAATGGGGGAAAATGAACAAAAACAGGAAAAAAAAACAATGTAATATTTAAAGTACAATGCTATTAAATGAAAAATATTATAAAGAACAATATTTTAATAGGATAAAATATGATATTATAAAAAATATATTTAAAAGTACAGTGCTTAAATAGAATAAACAATATAATATTTAAAGTATCTATTGTAGAAAAGAAAAAAAAAATCTTCCAGTTCTATTCGTTTGCATGTTTTCTTTGTAATCATCATGAACCTAGAAATATCCGCCAAGAATTTATTTAGAAATTAATTTTAGGTTGTCTCCGTTTTGGGACTGTTTTTTGAATACTTTATCTTATTTAGGATGTGACATGTATTAAATGATTGTTTGTTTAAGAAATATTATGTTGTCATTTTCTCTTTGCTACTCGAGTATATATATATATATAACTTGGGAGCTAAAGGGAAATACAACCGAATTTTTTTTAAGCATACAATCATGTAATACATGTTCACATATTAGATAAGTTATTCAAAAAGTGGGTTTAGAAGCCTACCTTTGTGAATACTATATCCTTTTCTGATTATTTGTTCATGTGTTCTCGTGTTGGGGATACTTTTTGAATCATTGACTTTATGAATACTCTACTTGATTTTTGTTTCTTGTAGAGTAAACCTTAAACACTAAACTATGTTTCAGTTGCATCATGTGCGTTAATAAAAGCTCGACTACTAATCTACATCGAGCTAGGAAAGTTGATATGGTCAAACAAGGAAAGCCTATGAATTTGGATTTCAAAAGGGAGAACATGTATTCCCCTTTCGTTAAGCGTGCTAATTGATTTTCACGTAAGATTGGGAGGTATATGCGGATGAACATCCCTTTCAGCGTATCTGGTTGGGACAATGTTTCCCCGTTTTAAGGAATACAACAGCCATGCATCTAAGGTAACTTGGATAATATTTTAAGTTTAATTGTGATTGGTATTTAATTAAGTAACTTTTTTGTATTTGTAGAATAAGTTTGATTTAGATAAGGTTAAGTTGGATCCCGATCGTGCTAAGTTGTTGCGGAGCATTGATGTGAGTCTTGCAAAAATTTATAGAGGGCGAAAAAATAAAGCTCATACTTGTTTTAAGGATATCGGGGGGGGGGGGGGGGGGGGGGCATAAAGATATCCCAATGACATTAAATAACCCCCTCCCCCCCTCATGATGGTATATCAAGTGAAAATTGGGCGAAGGTTATCAAACATTTTGAAATACCTGAATTTTTAAAGCGTTCAACATCAAACGATGAAAGTCCGTGCAAAACAACAAGTTGTCAACAGAAGGGGGCCGACCTCGTATAACAATGCATGTTTCAAAGACGTAAGTTATGATATATTTAACTGTTTATTTAAAGTATATAATTAATCTAATTTTTTATGTTAAATAGGACATCACTCGAATCGAAGCATTTCGTAAGGCTAATACCAATCACCAAGGGGTATTTAGTACTCCTTCAGTCAAGCAACAATACGTAAGTGATTAATTTGTATTTTTCATATAAGTGTTTATATCGTCAAGGGGTATTTAGTAATCTAATTTTTATGGTGACTATCATTTTTCGAAAATACATTTGGCTTTACTCCAAGACATCGATCAATAAACCCAATCTTCTTCTGAAGAAAGAGGGCTAACACCAAGTGATATAAAAAATTGTTTTGAAAGAATATCGGGTGTTCGACGCAGACATATTAGAGGCATTGGGCGTAAACCTCCTGCGATTGTGTCTATGTACGACCAGGAACAACCAATGACACAACTACCACCATAATCACAAGTAATTGTTAGTTTAAGCTGAAAGTATAATGTTATAATGATATGTTGGTAGATGTTTGTTTAGTATATAGTACAATGCTATAATGGAAAGTAGAATGTTATAATGATATGTTGATATTTTGTATTTTGTGTATCATGTAGTTTGGTTATAGTTTGATACATTGGTATTTTGTAATTTGGTAATTTTTTGGAAAGTACAATGCTATAATGGAAAAATGAAAAAAAAAAAAAAAAAAAGAAGTACAATCCTATAATGTATATGCAATATTATGTATCATGTAGTTTGGTTATAGTTTGATATGTTGGTATTTTGTAGTTTTGTAATTTTTGGAAAGTACAATGCTATAATGTATATATTATGCATGATGTATGTTTAAGTGTATTTGTAAAAAAGAATTCTATAATGATATGTTTGTTATAGTTTGATATGTTGGTATTTTTTATTTTTTTTAATTTTTGGAAAATACAATGTTATTATGATATGTTGGTAATATATTTCGTTTTCTTTGTATCTTGAAATGTTGCAAACAATACTCAAGGACCTGGACTGTTTTGTGGCACTGAAAGACTGGTTTCACTCATTTCCGCTATGAAATGATAGTAAAGGAAACGACGGGAGTGATGAGGACAAGTAGCTACATTGTTAGGATTTTATTAAATGTTTTTGTTTAAGTTAATATTTTGGATATAATGCACTTTGTTTGGATGAATATTTGGACTGGTTGTGTATGGACTAATATTTTTGCAAAATTAAGTTTTGTAGTAGTTTGTATGCATGTTATAGCAGTTTTTATAATTTTAATGTTACATTAAAAAAAAGGAAAATGTTTTAGCGGCGATATCTTTGTATTAGTGACGATAGTGCATTTGCGGTGACATTTATGCATTAGCGGCAACATGTTGTATTTTGGTTGAAAAATAAAGCAATTGTGACAAGGCAACAACGGCGATCCTTTTGCGGCAACGTGTCGCCGCAAATAACTTTAGCGACAACGACCGTACTCTTTAGTGACAACATGTGTCACCGCTAATACTCATATTTCTTGTAGTGTAGGTTTAAATGTTTCCTGTAACTATTGTATGTATATATAGACCAATGAGAATTTCACAATAATTTAATCGTTAATTAAATTAATAAGGGTAAATTAGTAATATTACATATATGTATTAATTAATATCCAAATTTATCCATTGATATCCCCTTTGGGGGGGGGGGGGGGGGTCAACTTTTACTTATTAAAACCCTAGACATCGACTCACGACTCAAAGGAAATTGATCTTTCTTCCTCGCATAACAATCGATGGTTCTTGATCTATTTCCGATCTATCTCTACCATCGGCCACTTTATAGGTAGTCTCTGTTTTCGTTATTGTGATTGTTGCCGTACACCAACACCAAAATGGACGTAAGGGAATTGCAACAAGGTTTTATCCTTCTTCTTTCTTGTTCTTGAATATTTTCATTTATATAAAAATGTTTGAAATTAAAGAGTCGGAAGCCCACTCTATATGTAAGTAAAAGAGTTAAATTTCATTCAATTCTAATCTCTATTTTATTCAGTAAAGTGTCTGACATTTTTTTATTTCTTTTTGGAATTTCAAAACTAGAGATATAGTGTAGTTTTTATTACATTTTGTTAGAATATTTTTTCTTAAATTAAAATGTGTAAGGCTCTTAGTTTGTAAGAATATGTATTATTTTGTATTTAAGTTCGGATGTCTATGAATAGATATAAGAATGTTGTTATTACTCAACTGAGGGTTCAAAAAATTAATTCTTTAATAATATTCTAATAGAATATCATTGTGATAGAATCACATGACATCATTATAACAAAATAACATTCTGATAGAATAGAATCGGTTTATGCTTAGAAATTCCGTTTGAAATTGAATTAATTTAAAAAGAAAATCAGATTTTTAAATCAAGAGCATTAATTATCCACTATATTTTTAATTTTCCATTTTTTAAATTTGTCTTAATTGATTAAAATACCCTTATAATGAATTTAGATGATATTTTTGTGTTATCTTTAATTTAATAATATTTGTTAATCATTTACTTAAAATAATTAAAATGAGTTAATCAACCATACATGCACACAATACTTATCAAAAACATTATATATATATATATATATATATATATATATATATATATATATATATATATAGTTAGGATTAAATGTGAACTACAAATATTGTGTGATTATATGACTAGATTCAGACCCTTATATTATAATTTTTAATGACTAAGATTGTTATGGTATATCATAATTACTGTGTGATACATCACACATTAGAAATGTTTTTTTTTTTCTCTAAAAAAACTTCTATTAAAGGGCATTGTAGACATTTTTATTCAATACCAAGTAAGGAAGTTACTATAATTTAAAGAGTAACGATTCGTTTTTTTTTCAAATCCGTATTAATTAACCAGTTTTTTCTTCAAACGTTGTTTCAGATCATATAATCATTTCATTCTTAAAGAATCTGACTACAGTCAAATGATTGTTTGAGAATTAAAATCCTTAAACAATACACTTGTATATGTATTTTTTATAATAGCAATTTGCATCAAAATAACAATAATTCTTATTGTACAATTGGAATATTCTTCCGAGAATAATGTAAAAAATAACAAAAAGAATCAAAAAATTTCAAATCGCAAAATAGTCTGTGAAAATATGATCATGCTTTGTATTATTTTTATCATATTTTTTAAGAATAAGAAAGAGTGGAAATGAATGTTAAGAATCAGAATAAGTAAACATAAAACAAGAATGTATATACAACATTTTAAAGGACGTACACAACCTTCTATGCTACATTTTCAAGAATTTGATATCATTTTGGAAGAATATACAAAAAAAATGATGTATAATACATTTTGTAAGAATCTGTCATCATTCTTTATGAATTTGTCGTCATTCTTGAAGAATCTATATTCCTTTATCTTTTGATGGTTTTCGCATGCCTTTATATTTACCTCTTGATGTTTGAACCTAAACACATAAATAGACATGAGATGTCATATGTCGCAAAAGAGGCCAAGAACATTCAAGATAATGATGTCTAGTCATAATGGGAAAAATGAATTCAACTCCATTAGAGCTCAAAACTCATACAAATGCAATTTGATCTTCCATTGGAGCAACTACTCAATAGAGAATCAAAACCCATCACTCTGCTTTATATGGGGCGCAACTCCATAGGCAAACATACTTGTTTAAGCATAAATTCAAGTCAACTGATAAGAATAAAGCTAACTGATTTTAGAAAAAAAAAAATGTTAGATTAATAAAAAATGCACGTAAACATGAAAAATCAAATAAAGTTCTTTATTTTGAGCACAACAGTTCTATGAATAGATTTCAGAATACAATTTGATTTAAAGAAAAAAAAAAACTAACATGTAAGTGGTATTGACGAATTGGTGATGGAAGTAAAGAGATGAACAACTTATTTAAAAAATTAGAGGATACATGCTCACTAACAATGTACATCCCATTGCATTAGTCCAAAGCTCTGTCAAAATGCAAGAACATAAACTAAAAAAGAACATAAGCTCAAAAAAGTATAAACTGACAAATTTCACTAAAAATCATCAACTTAAACTACAATAATTTGACTGATTAACAACCACATACATGATAACAGTTTTACATAGAAGACAACATCAAACATCTGTACCAATAACACAGGCCACTACAACGCAAATAATAATAATAATAATAATAATAATAATAATAATAATAATAATAATAATAATAATAATAATTGATACATAAATAAATACATAAAATAAATATCAAATTCCAAGAATATTACATAAAGCATGTATGTCAAACATCATGTAATTAATCTCATAATCAAGTATCAATACCATGATCAACATATATAGTTAACAAATATACCAACAAAGAGAAAGCATGTCAAAGTATCAAACCCACCGGTGAAGGTTAGTTGAGTTATGTGATAAAGCTTACCTATCTGACAAAACCCAGTTGAACCCAATGACCAGACATACAAATGAAAACATTGTATTTGAAATTTCATCAAGAATCAACTCCAATGCTCAAATTCAACCGTACGATTCAAAAACAACAATTCAAAATCGATATTCATTATAAAGAAATTGAGAAATCCATATTCAACCACATACATTATAATGAAACTGATAAATCAAGTAATTATCATCTAGCATTTTTCATCCCTAATAATTTTAAAATTAAATTATTTGATATTTTATAAGTTATGATTTTAATCCTTATTGTAATTTAAAGTTATGTTTTTGATCCCTTAAAAAACTTGTTTTTATAGCTTTTATATTTATTAAATATATTAATTATTATTATTATAATTTCTTAATTAATTGTATTTTGTTGTATTTTACTAAACAGTATACACTTTCAAACAAGTTTGGTCCACTTTCTATATATATAATTGTTTGTATTGAGTTTTTTTTATATATTTTTGTGATCCACTTTGCAAAGGAGTTATCCGTCCCAACATACTGGGTGACTAAATAATAGTATATATTAATTACCAAAATTGACTTCTGAGGGCATATTAATGCTCATTTCAACTTCTTTTTTATCCATGGATTGTGGTATCATGTCTTTCCTTTTTCTATGATATTGCCACGTTGTATATTTCTTTTTTCTATTTCGAAATCCAAGTTTACTAAAAATCAAATTATGTTATATATTAGCTAAGGATTTGATTAAAGTTTAGGATAGCCAAATTTTTTTCCGGGGTACTTGGGAATCCCCATTTAGGTTTCAGTTTAAAACCTAAACTTTAACAAAATACTTAGTTAACCTCAAGTCTTTTATATAAACATGAATTTAAAGTATATTTCGATACATGACTCAAGCATGTATTATTAAATGTAAAACGAAAATCTTTTGAAAATAGTCATTTTGGGTCTGGTCAAAATATTTTCATATTTATATTTTTCATCTCAATTAATTTTTATTTAACATTTTTACCTATTATAATTTTAAAATTAAATTATTAGTATTTTATACATTACAATTTAGTCTCTTATTATATTTTAAAGTTACATTTTGGTCTCTTTAAAAAAAGTATTTAAAGAGACCAGACTTTAAAGTCTTATTTTTGTCCCCCTCCTCCGTACATAATTGTTTGTATGTTATTGTTGTGCTCCACTTTATATGATTTAATCATCTCCGTGATATGTATGGTGTTGGGCTATGTTTTTGGACATACTTAGGCTTTCGCAGCATCGTGCGGACAGTCTAAACCCTAGTTAAAGTAATTTCATATAGTATACTTTGTAATGCGTAATGATTTTGTTATTTATTTATTTATTTATTTGTAAATATGGGAATTTAGTTATAGCTAATATTATTTTTGTTTATAATAAGCAGATATGTTTTTGCGTGTTTAATTGACAGTTGAACCTTAATTAAAAAAATAAGAGTAACATTGCATTTCACTTTATGAATTGTATATATTATAATTATATTACTTTATTGAGAACGTATTGACGAAGGACTACTACAAAAGTCTCATTTAATATTCCAAGTCTCGCAAAATAGTATGTGAATCTATTAAGGTGAAAATAAAAGGAAAGTAATTAAACTAATAATATTTTGAGTAAATTACACGAATGGTTCCTATGGTTTGGGGTAATTTGCATGTTTGGTCCCTAACTTATTTTTTTAACTCGGAAGATCCCTATGGTTTGTTTTTGTTACGCGTTTGATCCCTACTGTTTATTTTTGTTACGTGTTTGGTCCCTATCTTATCTAAAAAGACTATTATTTAAAGAGGAAAAAATGATGGGGTAGGTGAGGTAATGTGAGAGGGTGGGATTAGGGGAGTGTTTATTTAAAAAAATTAAAAAAATCAAGGGGATAATAGTCTTTTTAGGTAAGATAGGGACCAAACGCGTAACAAAAACAAACAGTAGGAACCTTCCGAGTTAAAAAAATAAGTTAGGGACCAAACGTGCAAATTACCCTAAATCATAGGGACCATTCGTGTAATTTAATCTAATATTTTTATTTAAATTTTAAGAAAATAATAAAATTATTAGATTTTGAAAAATTATTTTAAAAGTCCATTTCAAAGTTTTAATAACATCACCGTTTATTTTAGTTTAGTTATATTTTTTTGTTTGTTTGTTTTTTCAAAAGTGAAGTTAATGGTTAGAAGTCAACGTTTATGTTAGCACGAGAGACATCCAATCTAAACGAAAAAATCTCTATCAAATGGCTAGTCTTACATTGGCAACTAATATCATTGTTTTAATCATTTGTTTGTTTTTAAGTCCTTGTATGGTTTACACTTTCATTTGGTATGTTTCTTTAACATTTTACCAGTTTTTAGTAAAAAATGAAATATTTTCTCAAAATTCTGTAATTTTTTAAGTCAAATTTCGTATTTGATCTTGAAATTTCTTAATTTTTTTTAAATTTGGAATTTCGATCCGAAATCCAATATATCAATCTGAAACTTATTAACTCTTGTTTTTTTTTTTTTTTTTTCCAAAAAGTTAGTATATATTATGGTGTCTGATTTGATGCACAATTGTCCATTTTAAACTTGGTGATCATTTGTCAACAAAAAATATTGGATTATTTTCTTTAATATTGAGCTAAAATATGGTTTGCTTAGTTAATTTACGAAAAATAAATATATGGAAATTGAGTAAATTAACCACTATAAATGGAGTTTTCAAAGAAAATAACCATATATTTTCAGTTTTTAAAAAATACTCATTTTCTCTGGAATGCATAGTTACGGAGTATTGATCATTTTTTGGAGTTTTTTTTTTAATATATATATATATATATATATATATATATATATATATATATATATATATCTTTTATTTTGAGCTTCGAAATGCAATATTTTGAAATGTTTAATGTCATCAATTCTAAATAAAATGTATAATTTCATATACTAATTAATAACGTATATAGTTCACATTATTTTTTTTTTTTTTTTTTTTTTTTTTTTTTTTTTTTTTTTACTTTTTGTTAAATTTAAGGGGAAAAAAGGTTTTTTTAGAAGTTCCGGAACTATTCTTTGTATATCGGACTTGTTCTTGAAACTCCAAAGGTTTTTTTTTTTTTTTTTTTCTAAAATCTGAAATGTTAATCCAGAATCCAAAATATTGGTCCAAAATCCAAAATAATATTTCAGAATTAGTAAAAAAAAAATATGTTTTTTGTTAGTCTTGAATACCCTATTCCGGACAAAATAGTTATTATTTAAAAAAAAAAAGATAAAAAAAAAAAAGATAAAACTACAAAAATGGTCCTTGTGGTATACATTTTTCTGAGGTTTGGTCCAGACCAACCTCGATTTTTTTGGATTGATGGTCTTTTGAGCTACTTTGTATTTGGAAAAAGGTCACTCGCAAATTTGAAAATGATAAAATACCCTTAATATTCATCTTTATTTCTCCTTTTTAACTATTTTCTGCAAAAATGAACAGTATCTGAGAGAGGTATTGGAGACCCTGCGAGGGAAGAGGTTGTATGCCAAATTCTCCAAGTGTGATTTTTGGCTACGAGAGGTACAGTTTTTTGGGCACATCATAAACCAAGAGGGTATTTCGGTTTATCCAGCCAAAGTGGAGCCAGTAATGTGATGGGAAGTACCGAAGAATGCTTCCGAGATTCGTAGCTTTTTGGGTTTAGTGGGCTATTATCAAAGATTTATCCAAGATTTCTCCAAGGTTGTTGTGCCACTGACCCGCTTGACCAAGAAAAACATGACATTTCGGTGGGGCACAGATCCGCAGGCGACGTTTGAGATCCTGAGATGTAGACTATGCGAGGCTCCGATGTTAGTATTGCCTTAGGCATTAGATGATTTGGTGGTGTATTGCAATGAGTCGAGTTTAGGGTTAGGAGCAGTAGTGATGCAAAGGGGGCACGTAATAGCTTATGCCTCGAGGCAGTTGAAGCCTCACAAGGAGAATTACCTTACTCATGACCTGGAATTGGGGGTAGTGGTGTTTTCCCTCAAGATATGGAGACACTACTTATATGGGGTTCGATGCACAATCTATTCAGATCACAATAGTTTGAAGTACTTGATAGATCAGTAGAACCTCAACATGCGGCAGTGGAGGTGATTGGATGTGTTGAAGGATTATAATTGCAAAATCTTGTACCACCTCCGGAAGGCCAACATGGTGGTCTACGCTATGAGCCGCAAGGCAGCGGGTTCCCCGATGGGGAGTGTTTGTTTGAGGATGACGGTGAACTCTCCATTGTTGGATGTGATCAAGGAAGCCCAGGTCGAGGGGTGAAGAAGGAAAATTGGAAGATTGAGTGGATTCGGGAGCAGTACCCTTTGTTTGTTAAGGATAGCTGAGGTCTCTTGACTCAGTGTGGGCAGGTGTGGGTATTAGTGATTGGAGGTGTGAGGCATAAGATATTAAAGGAGGCGCACAAGTCCAAGTTCTCTATACATCCAAGGGCTACAAAAATGTATAGGGACTTGAGACTGAGTTATTGGTGGCCCTACATGAAGCAGGAGATCTCCTGGTTTGTGGAGCAGTGCTTGACCTGCAGGAAGGTCAAGGCTAAGCATCAGCAGCCTCATGGAAAGGTTCAGCCGCTACCCATTCCCATGTGGAAGTGGGAAGAGATCACTATGGACTTCATCATGAAGTTACCAAGGATGGCAAGGGGTGTGGATGCCATATGGGTGATCGTGGATAGATTGACGAAGAGTGGCCACTTAATTTCGATCTCTGAGGGTATATCTGTTGAGAAGTTGGCAAATATCTATGTGGGAGAGGTGGTAGCTAGGCACGGAGTGCCAATATCGATAGTCTTTGACCGAGATGTTCGGTTTACATCCAGGTTTTAGAAGAAGTTTCATGAGGAATTGGGCAATCAGCTGCATTTTAGTACAACATACCACACCCAGACAAATGGGCAGAGTGAGAGAACGATTCAGACACTAGAAGACATGCAGCGAGCATGTGTGTTGGATTTTAGGGGAAGTTGGGATATGCACCTCCCACTAGCATAATTTTCGTACAATAACAACTATCATGGCAGTATCGACCGAGCTCCATTTGAGATGTTGTATGGTAGGAGATGTAAGACTCTGGTTTGCTTGGACGAAGTTGGGCACTGGGTCATGGGGAGCACTAAGGTAGTGCTCAAGACTACCGAGCTGATGCAGTAGGTGCGTGACCGGCTACGGGCCGCATAGAGCCGTCAGAAGAGTTATACGGATCGATAGTGATCGAATCTTGAGTTCCAAGTAGGGGATTTCATATTGTTAAAGGTATCATCATGGAAAGGGATTATCAGGTTTCGAAAGAAGGACAAGTTAGGGCCCCGATATATTGGGCCGTTCAGGATTTCGGCCTGGGTGGGCAAGGTGGTGTATCGCATGGATTTGCCGAATGAGCTTAGCCAGGTTCACAACACCTTTCATGTGTCGCAGCTTCGGAAGTGTATCACTGACGAAGTCGCGGTTGTCTCGTTGGACGACGTTCAGGTGGATGAAAGCCTGAACTATATCGAGAAGCCGGTTGTGATTCTTGATAAGAAGACCAAGGTTCTTCGGAATAAGGAAGTAAGGCTGGTAAAGGTGCAATGGCAACATTGAAGGGGCACCGAATGGACATGCGAGCTGGAACATGAGATGCGAGAGCACCACCTAGATTTGTTTGGGTCAGCAAACTTCGATGAACAAGTCTAGTTCAAGTCAATGGAGACTTGTAACACTTGTTCCAAGTATTATCTGATTTATTTAATTTTAGGGTTTTGGTCGTGGACTCGGTGAGTTAGAGGATCAACTCATCAAGTATAAGTAAGTTCGGACGCGGGATCGAGACCTACTCGACGATTCGGAAGGCCCCGACTCGGCGAGTAGGAGCTGTAAAGAGAAACCCTAACTTTCAAGGGTTTGTACCCTATTTAAATGATAGATGGCTCATTTGTGGCCTCCTTTAGCAACCTACTACCCCGATAAGAGTGTTTTCAACCGTAAACCCTCTTTTGGTGAGAGAAAGAGCCTTTGTGAGAATTTTTGGAGGATTTGTTGAGGTTGAAGGAGAAGGAAATAGGACAGGAGCAGTAGATCCATCATCCACAACATATTGGCCATCATTCTAAGGTAAAAAGTCGTGACGTTGACCCCTAGTTGTTTAGATCTCCTTTCTTGGAAGTGAATGACCATTTTTGGGAAAAATGCAGTCAAGCTTGAATCTAGACTTATGGTCCCAGATCTTGACCTCTTTAGGTCCCTAATGGCACAAAATTGCTCCCTTTATGAAGTTCAGCCCCTTTCCATGCACAAGAACCTTGTTTGAAGTCTAGTTTTGGAGTTTTAGCATTGGAGGACCATGCATGCACATAAAGTATGCAACTTTACGTGGTATCTTCACTAGGAGAAGTTGGATATGAAGTTTAGGGCCTTAGATCCCTCTGGAAAGGCCAAAATTTGGGATGATCGAAGGAACTTTTCGAGTCCCTTGGCTGACTTGACGAGTCGAGTAGGGTTTACTCCTTTTCAGACAGGAGCTTGCGGTTGAGAGTTTGCGGCCGCGAACATTAGGGAACTCGACAAGCCACTCAAGTGACTCGGCGAGTTGATGAGTTATGCAAGGACTCGATGAGTGCCCGACTATACTCGACGAGTTGAGGTCAACATGGACTGTTGACCTTGACCGTGGACCTTGACTTTGACCAGGGTTGACCTTAGGGTATTTATGGGATTGTGTTAAGTTAATCACTTGATTATTATAGGCAGTTGAGAACGAGCAGCGTGTGGGATATATCTTACTTCAGCTTATCAATTCAGCATTCTAGAGGTGAGTCTTCTCACCATACACATGGGTCTAAGGCACCAAGGCCGACACATTATGTGATTATGGTATATGTGTTAGTAAAGACCATGTGGGGTAGCCCATGGCACAGAGGTGTAAGACCTTGAGGGAGCCCACGTTATGCTTATAGGTTTATGTATATGCATGTAGGATGTTAGTTATTTTTGTGATTTGATATGCTATGTGATTATGTGTTATTGCATGGAAGACCTTGGGGGAGCCCGTGGCAATTGGATGTAAGACCATATGGGGTAGCCTATGATATTCCCAGGTAAAGACCATGTGGGGTAGCCCATGACACGTTTGATGTAAGACCATGTGGGGTAGCCCATATCATTCCCAGGTAAAGACTATGTAGGGTAGCCCATGACACGAAGATGTAAGACCCTAGGGGGAGCCCACAACATCCTTACAGGTTTATGTATGCATGACTTATGTGATATATATAAAGCTTCATAGCTAATATGTATGTGTTATGTGGTTTGTGTGTACGGTATGCTCTGGGAAACTCACTAAGCATTAGCTTACAGGTTGTGGTTTTGTTTCAAGTACATCGTTTCCCAAGGGCAATGGCAAGGCATAATGGCGTGTTGTGCACTCTCATATAGACGTTTTATGGGACACTCTGATGTTTGAAATAATATTATTATGGATTTTAATTTGAAAACAATTGTAATGAGATTTCATGGTTTATGGAAAAGTGTTTTTACTATTTAAAAACGAAAATTTTTACCCTTGGATTTTGGATCGTTACAGTTAACTTAAAAAACTCTTAGTTACTTATATTTATGAACACGTCGATATAAATTTGAGTTTTTATTATTTATTTATTTATTTATTTTTTTAATATTTCGATGATCTTTTTGTACGTTTTGGTGCTTATTTTATATGAGTTTGTTCACATATAATAGATAAATGTATATGTAAAAAAAACATAAAAAAATAGTTACGTAAAAAAAGTTACATTGAAACGTAAATAGACTGAAATATAATAAATATTTAAAAACTAACGAGCAAGAATACGTAGGAATGTACATAAAATTAAGCACAAAAAAAAAAAAAAAACATCGAAACGTAAACAAACTTGAATATAATATATTTTTTAAAATTAATAAGCAAAAGTTATTATATGTGATCCGACTCATACATGGGAAATGTACACAAACTTAAACACAAAAACGAAAAAAAACTACATCGGAACATAGACAAACTCTAATTTAAACCGACAACTTTATAAAAAAAAAACCATGTAATTAAAAAAAAAATAACAAAAGAAAGTTTTAAATTAAGGTTGAAAGGTTGATCACATTGAATTATACCGACAAATATATAAAAATAAATACGTAAAAATCGTTTTTTTAGATTAACCAATCAAATTATATATATTATAGGGTTAAACACGAAAATTTTAAAAATAAAAACGTGAAAATAATATTTTTCAAAGTTCAAAGTGAACGTTTTAAAATGATATTTTAAAATGTAAAAAGATGTAAATAAGACAAACTCATAAGCATAAAATATAGAAAAAATTATATAAATGTGGACTATGGTTTAGCAGTAATCACAAACTCACTCTCTGCTAGTTGAAAAACCAAAACACTCTTATACTAACGGATGAACAGTAACCATATCAACAAAAAAAATCGTTAATGCAAGTTTTGGAAACCACATGGATGATGTTCATCAAAAAAAAAAAAATAATAACATAATCTAAAGTTGTGACTTTTGATAAACATAGTTTTTATAATTTTGATCATTAATGCACCATCAAATATTTTTAAACAAAAAACTACTTACTTTTTAAACATTTTTGCAATTTTATCTAATATTTAACTAATAATTAAAAAAAAAAAAAAAAAAAAAAAAAAAAAAAAAAAGAACGATACCTACTAACACTAGCAAACAGACAATGGAAACGCAAGTTGTTGACCTACAACTAGTCAACTCTCCTGTCTCTTTTAACTACAAGTTGTATCGAATCTTCTTGGAAAAACAAACCCCAAATCAAAGCCCAATCAAACTAAAAGATGGGAGGCTGTTGTTGCTCTGAAGATGAAGAAACAGACATCAAGGGGATTCTACTCATGCTAGTAATTGTTCTTGTGCTAATGTCTGTCTGCCTTCCCCAGCCACGCCAGCGCACCTACTATGTATATCGTTGCTAGGTAGTTGATCATCTTATGCCAGGATTCAAGTTTGGTCAAAACTTTCGTACAGTTGCTTGACTTAGTACATGAAGATGATCAATCATTGTATCCATGTGGTTATGAACTTATGATTCTTTGGCTTTTCTGCTTATGTAATTTTTCTTCATATACCGAATAAAATACTTTTTGCATAGTGATCATTTTCTTAAGTAATTAGTATGCATTCATATCTTTATTGTTGAATCGCATTTGCAGTTTATTTCTTTTCATCTATATCTACAACACACCCAATCAGCCCACTTGTTATCCTAAAACCTACCCAACCAAATATCATGATTTGGAGTTCTTGATTCAATTTCCAGCCTGGTCCTTTAATAATATAAATATGATGCGGAAGCAATATCTGTCAAAGAATGTCCCACCCAGCATTTCATTCCCTACAAAGTTGCTTCGTTTATTCCTTGAAGATTGTGAAATGAAAGGGTGAAGCAGGTGAAGTGATGGATCAAAACATGTGATTTTCCATTGTTCAGAATTGTCCGAGTCTAGTTAATTAGGTTAAATTGCTAGATTTTTCTCTATAATTTTTTTTTGAAATTAATTATAAAATTACACGAAAACAAATGCTCCATATGTTTTATAAAAGAGATGAGAGTGGCTCCCACTGGATTTTACTAATAATCCCTATGATTTTCAAACATTGCACTATAAATACTTATTGCTAACATTGTTAAAAATAAAGATTAAATATTTAGGAAACGACACCAGTAAACTCCCATAAAAGCATCCTCACCACCGCCATCCCTTCTTTCATGATCGACGTGCCCCACCACCTTTACGTCCATTGAAATCGACAAGCCCTTCCATTCTCCACCCTTATCCCACCCCCTTCTTCACTTTACCCACCACATCATGGGGATGGTGTTATATACGTACCATCCAACGCCCCCGTCCTAATTGTAAACCATCTAACCTTTCACCTCTCCGTCTCCTTGATGGATATGAAATCTAAGTCACCAATTCTGGAAAGTCATGTTGACCAAAGCCATGCCTCACCTAGCTTCTTGTTGTTTGTACTTTATATGGTTGTAAATTGTAAGGTAAAGATTTGATTACATGTATAAATTTTATAGTTTGATTGATTGAGAGGGTTAAACCTCATATAAATAAGGATAGAAATGGGGCATGGTGTAACCTAAAACCTAAACTCTAAAGATCTTGAGCCTAAATCCTAAATGCTAACATATTAACAACATGATGGTAGAATGTGCATTACTAGATATAGATTCTGATAATCTGTGATAGCTTAATCAAGCATCTTATTCTCTTCATGAATGAAGACATTATGTTGTTATGACAATTAAGAACATATGTGGCTGCATTTTAAATTTTTCCTAAGGTTCTTGTTGAGATGCAGGCTCCTACACCTGTATGGATCAGGTTGGGTTTCTTGGTGTAGGGGAATTAGGGTGGGGGCTTTCTTGTAGGTTCCTAAATTTTCTTATAAAATTCTTGTTAGGTTGTTTTTTTAACCGAGATAATTTTATTGAAGCAACTAACGAGATACTAGCAGTGAATTAAGAGAAGAATTACAACAATATTTACAACACTCCTCTAAAATAAGTTCTTGTTTATCAACAACCTAGAATTGGGGAAATGACACAAGTGCCCTACGAATTTTCTAGGGTTTACCCATTGAGTCCTTAAATTTTTTGTCAGGATTTACGTGTAGCACTCGGTTCCTGGTATGTATTTCATTCAAGTACTTTTCGCAATTTGGATTGAGACTCGGCGAGTTGATGGCCCAACTCGTCGAGTAGTAGTGGTTTGGACCCGGGGGTTAAGTGACGGACTCATCGAGTCGGGGGCAACACTCGACAAGTAGACTCTGGCTGGGCAAAACCCTAATCGGAGGGTTTGCACCATATTTAAACAACCTTATACAACCTCCATCACCCCTTTATGCTCCTAGAACACTCCATACAGAACCCTAATCATGTTATGAAGATCTAAAGGCCTTTTAGGTGATTCTTGGTGGTTTGTGGTGGCAAGAAGGAAGGAAAAGCTTGAGGGACCAAGAAGTTGGCCACAAGAGTCAAGCTTGTGCATCATCTACAATTCTTGGAAGGTATAAAGTCGACACCTTGCTCCTTCTTGTATTAGATCCCTTTTTGGGGGATACTTAGGGCTTTTATAAGCCATTCTTGGTGACCAACCATGAATGCAACTATGGTGGGGGTTAAGGCTTCAGATCCAGGCTCATTAAGGTGTTAGAAGGCAGAAAGGGACTGCCTTTACACCCATGGAAAGCCCCATGCAACTCAAGAGCTTCTTTTAGGGCCTTTTAGCTCATAGTCCCATGCATGCATGTAAAGTTTGTAACTTTACGTGCTAGATCGATCTTAGGAGCCTAAATCTATCATTTGGACAAGTGTTGTACACCAGTAATCGAGAAATGAGACTTGGACATTATCGACTCGGCGAGTCGTTCTTGTGACTCGGCGAGTCCATGGCTTGACTCCCCTTTTCTGTTAGAGTTCAAAGGAACCCAATGAGTGATAGAATGGCCTTTGAGGGGTCCGGGGAAGCGACTCAACGAATTGGACTTAGCCATAGACCTGGAGTTCATAGGACTCGACGAGTGCATGAGTAGACTCGGCGAGTCCAAGGCAATCTCCCAGCAATTGAAGATGAACTCGACGAGTTGTTCATACAACTCGGTGGGTCAAGGTCAGGACTTATTCAACAGTTGAAGATGAACTCGGCGAGTCGGATGAAGGATCATTTGAGGTTCATAAAGAAGGAGAACTCGTCGAGTCATTGCTAAACTCGACGAGTAGAAGCGTGGATGAGGGAAGTTGAAAGGATAGGGAATCGACGAGTTGGCGGCCCAACTCGGTGAGTTAGGTCAACTGAAAGTTGACTTTGACTTCGACTTTGACATGGTCAGGGGTAAAACATTCATTTTACCCTAAGAGTAGTTATCAATGTCTGACTAAGTGTTTATGAGAATTATAGCCAGAGAACCACCATAGCAGCAGTGAGACATCTGTAGATCAGCTTTTTAGCAGTCAACCTTACGAGGTGAGTTACCTTCCAGTAGCGGTGGGTCTACGACCACAATGTTGGCCCACCAGTAGGGGTTGTATGTTAGACGATTATCTTTGTGATATTCATCTAGGTTGGCTACTACCTATTATGTTACATGTTGGCATGATATGTTATAAGTGATAATAGTAGAGTTCGGTTGTTAGGACCGAAGGGTAGGTCAGGCGCCCCAGATATGTCTAACAATATGATTTGATATGTTTATATGCTGGCATGATATGATATATGTGATATTCGTAGTCGGAGGGGTAATAGTCCCTAAGTTCGGTTGTTAGGACCGAAGTACAGTTCGGACACCCTAGATATGCCTGATAGTATGTTTATGTTATGATATATGTGATAGTAGCAATAGGGGGTGAAATAATCCCCGAGGATTGGGTTGTTAGGACCAACGGGTAGGTTAGCACCCCAGAATGGTCGTATCGGGTAGGTCGGGCACCCCAGAATTGCCCGACAATATGTATGCTATGTGATTGTATGATATGTGGTACGATGGGGGAACTCACTAAGCTTTGTGCTTATAGTTTTCAGTTTTGTTTCAGGTACCTCTTCAGTGAAGGGGAAGGAGCCGGCACGGTAGCTGCACATCATACACACATTGGATTCCGCACTATGAGATGTCTTGGGATTGTACTCTGATATTGTTACTACTTTTATGATATGATTTTCAGAAATCATTTTATGGTTTTATGAAATGATATGACATGGTGATGTTTTCTTATAAATGTTTTTCTGAATCGTTATATATAAAAATTGAAATTTGTTGGACGTGAAAATTGGGCTGTTACAAGTTGGTATGAGAGCCCTGGTTTGAGTGATTCAGACACACCCTCGGGGATGTCTGGACTCAAACTGAGGGATTAAAAGATTTTTACATAGTGATGTGTATTTTTCATGCATTGGGTTTTTTTATTTATAATTCTTAATTTATCGCATATAAACCACACCTTACAGGCAGTGAACCCAATCGAGTATAATATAGCTTTGATAAGCAAGGGTGTCGAACAAAAGGGGAACAGTAGTGAATTAATTTAAAATATTTGATTATAGGTTACAAAACACATAAAAGCAGTAAAGAAATGGTTTATTAAATCGATAAACTAACAGGGAAACAAATCTCTTCAGGTACTTTGGTTTAGATAAATTACACTTTAAAAGCATAGACAATTGCATACACAAATTCATTTATTCATGTTCACCGATTCCTAAAATGATTAGATTCGTGTTCACTAATTCTAATCCTTTAGCAAACAAGTCAATTCAAACAGTGATCAGTTGATTAAACTAACATGCTTCCTAGTGTTCAGTTCGTATCAAGCAAGACTTGTAATAATAGTTAATCAAATTACTAATTCAATTTAACCTCTTATTGATGGTTTATCACACACGGCTCACACATTAACTTACTTATATCCGAGTTAATTCTAGTTTCACATTCGTTATTCCTAGACATATAATCTTGATGATCATCAAAATCATAAGAGACAAGTAATCAAGTAGATGCTCATACAACTCAATTTACTTGACTATTAACAACAAATAATTATCATTAACACATAATGATCTTTTAACAAGCTTGGCAAGATAAATTAAACATAAAAAAAACAATCAAAAATAGCAATAAATCCAATAATCAAGGTTGCATTCAATCATAAACACAAAGTAAAAGGTTTTTACACCTAAATCAGAAAGTAAACACATAATAGTATCACAGTGGAATGCTAAGCATGGTCACGTTAATAAACCACATGATTACCGACACGTATCCACTCGCTAATCCTTCCGATCTCAGATCCCGTTAGCTTAACGGCCTTCCGGCCGCCTCCTAGACCCTCAAAACGGCAACTATGAAGTTTTCTTGTTGCACAAGTCGAAGTGGAATATCATAGATTATGAAAATGGTGGAATGATATGGAGTAGCTATAGTTGAAGGGAGATAAACTTAATATGGAATATTAGAGTTGGATTAGAATAAGGAAACTAATGGTGGCTTAGGGATTAAGCAAATAAAAATAAGGTAAGTGATGCTTGGGGAATAAGTAACTTGGAGGGAATTTCCGTCCAACTTTTATGCTTCATCTTCAAGGCCGATTTTGGATAAGATAAATGTGGAACTAGCAAAAATTCCCTGTCACCTAAGTCGTAGGAAATTTCTTATAGTTTTCAAAAAAATTTGAATCTCGCCAATTAGACTTATGAGTCATCAGATATACCCGAAATACTAAAGAGGGGTCCATCTGCCAACAATATCCTTTTTGCATATTTTCAGCTCCATTCTCTTCCTTTTGCATTCCAGCTCCCATTTTTACTGTAATTGAATATTTAAAAGCATATTAAGTATCTTTTAGTTCTAAATAACATAAAAACATAGTATAAAATAATAATAAAACATCATAAATATATGCATAAAATAGACGTTATCACATAGAAAATGGTTTTCTAAAAGGTTAGTTAAAAAGTTTTAAGAAAGAACAAGATGTGTGATGTGCGCGACCGGCTCAGATCAAGTAAGTTTTTCCCCAAAGTACACATACAAGTTTTTGTTATGATTATCAGTTTCAGCAGAACAACATGCTAGATTTGGACAAAGGATCTAGGGAGGATGCCTTATGTGCCTGTTATATGTGCTTTTGAGTTGCATGAGAGTGCGGATTAGACAAAGATAGGATAGAATGTTTAGGTTATACCTGCTTACATGAGTTTATATAGCATGCTAGTACATATTCCTGTTATGTGGATAGAATTGCTTGAGCTTGTTTCCTTTTTGTCTGAATGTTGCTTGCTTTGTGCTATATGGGACTCGGAGTGATGGGAGTTGGTTATCAGGTGGGTACGTTAGGTCACATGCAATCAGGGTTGAATAATCTTAGAGTGTTGGATTTTACCCTATTACATAGCTCTTGTTTGACTCCTAACCGTTGTACGAATGAGTCCCTTACTTGAAGGATTATCTGAGCCTCGTGCCATGTGATTGTATCCATATGGTAGCTAATTGGCGTTGCAAAGAGGCCTTCAGTAGCTAAAGACTAGTTTGGGTGGAGTTAGAGGTACCCTAGGGCAAGCCTGGGATGAGAGCAGCATCGATCAGTAGCAGTAGAAGGGACTTGGTGGAGTCTAGGCAGTTCTTGAGGAAAGTGCAGATAGATGTGAAAGGTAGTATTGGCCCGTACTACTGAAAGCAGATGATCCGTACTTAAGACGAGGAAGGCTGAGACAAGACTAGGAAACTTGTGATAGATGTGATCCCTCTAGATGTATCAGTATCACTGACGGTTGTCATTATGTATTGCAGAATGGTGGTACTACGTCCGAGGCTAATAGTTGGCAGTTCAGGAGAGGGATCGGGTTCGGGTTCAGGTTCTGAACAAGTGGATGAGAGGGTACGTGAGTTGATCGCGTCTGAGATCACTAGAGGCATCCTTTATGCTACCCCGGTCATCTTTGGGTCGATCAATGTCACACCCCCAAACCAAGGATGGCGGAAACGTCCGGGGGTGGAAGACTTCATGTATAGTATCATAACAACAATTTCAATAGTGATTAAAGTAAACACAACCAACATAAATATAATTAAAAGAGTTACATCATTGTATAAGTTTACATGTTTCCAAATCAGTTACATTATGTTGACAAAAATGAAATGTTCGACGCCTTAACGTCCCATCCTCAAAAGCACTTGGTTACCTGTTTAGTGATTTCCTGAGAATACAAGTTGTTTTGAAAAAGTGTCAACACAAAGGTTGGTGAGTTCATAAGCATTTGTATGTAGTAATGAAAACTTTTTCTTGTAAAAGTAGTGTTCATTCCATAAAATCCAATATTTTCCTTAATACGTAAAATGTAGTCTTAAAACCCAAGACCAAAATGTATAAGTAACATTCCTTACTTATAGTAATAATGCAAGTTTAAATCGACATAAACTCATTTGATTTCAATGAATCTTTCGTAAATCTTATGTTTGTTAATACTTAATGTGAGTTATTATAACCATGCTATGACCTAGATGGCCTGAAACGACATTCTTCAGGCGTCAGAAATGTTATGACATTTGTCACCCCAGACCTGTCGGTCTAGCTGTTGCATGCAACTAAGGTGTGGGTTTGTCAGGACCAATATAGATCTATATACAACTATCACGCTCTACCTCCAGGAGACTCTTGTTACAATACAGGACTTATTTGTAAAGTGAAGCGAATGTTTCACAGAAGACATTAACGAATTTACATGTAATGTAATGAAAACCCCTTTTGTATAAATGTACCCTTTAGTAATGAGTTCGTTATGTAAATGTATCGTAGACTATACCTATTATTATCGCAAAATGGGTAATAATAGTGTTCATACACTACATTTGTCATAGTTTACCAAATGTTTGTGTATAATGGATGTAAACATTGTTTATAACAATCTATCATTTAGCATGCCTAATGTAGCCAAAAATCCATATGTCTACTGATGTATGTCTAATTACCAAGACAAAATGACATATAATGTAATAATGTATGATCACATAATGAAATACACCTTGCCCAACAAGTTACAAGGGGGAATGAAATTGATAGCATTTTTCTATTGTTAACATTTTCTATTGCTGTCCTTAGAAAATTTATAAAAAATTATCAAAGGTTCAAATCAAAATACGTAAATTCTGAGAGTTCTGAAAATTTGTCTAGTTTGTTCATAAATTTTCTCGTGATTTTTAGTAACGTCCAACTTGTGTGAAAAGGGCCATAATCACAGACTGGTCTGAATGTGTTCTTGAAATGATAGACAGATTTGTAAAAATCACCATAAATTGTAGAAACATCGTATGGAGATGTGCAAGTATTCATTTTAAAGCTAAGAACTTGAAATATTTTCACCTAATATAGTTTTGAAAACTAAAATTATTAGGTTGTCCAAAACAGTCCGTGAATGGAGCCCAACTTTTCTGATGAAAGCTGTTGGAAGAGTTTAGTTGTGTTCTTGTTGTTTTGACTTGTATCCCCCCCCCCCCCCCCAACAAAGCTTAAGAAAACATAAAAAGATAGTGGTATGAACTCACCTTATGTGTTCTTAGAGGATGGATGTTGGAGAAGAGAAGTGTTCAACTCAAGAACACTTAGAAGATGCCTTGATGAATCGAGAACCTAACATGAAGGTGATGATGTTTGTGTAAGATTCCTATGATTTTGAGTAGAAGGATGTGTAATAATCATAAGAATAAGGAATTATACTTACCAAGAGTGTATGAAAGCTTGATGACCAGCCTTGGAAGTCTCGAAATTGAGAGAGAATGGTGAGAGAATTTGGAGTGTGATCCTTGGAGGAAAAATGAGAGAATGAAGGAAGTGTGAGGAGAGAAGGTGGGTTGTCCAGCTCTTAGGACGTGGGAATGGTTGGGGATTGATGGAAAAGTACAAGGAAGTGACTAGGTATGGTGGGGAGGGGTGTGCATTGGTCTTGGAGTGGGTATGGGAGATAGCTTGTGTCACACTCTAAGGGAAATCAACACTTTAACACAATATCTCACCCAATAAATATTGTCCTTGGTTTACGATCCTTTCCCAAAATATGGTTTAAAAAAATGATAATATAGGGTCTTATATATAAAAATATAAGTTTGGAGTGTTTAAAATCATGAAAATAAATGTATGAGACATTTTTCCGGAGCAAAAATCACTTAAAACACTAAAAAGTCCGAAATTGGTAAAAATCTGGAGTGAAAGGGTGAAATCCGGAGTCACCACAAAATTTCTGGAGCTCTACATCAAATTCCGGAGGGAAGGGGTACATCCTGCGAGGGTCCGAAGCGAGTACAAGGGGGGTTCCATAGCTACTGGGCGGGTTCCGAAGTCATTCCTTACTTCCAAAGTCAGGCGTGAATTTGAGTTGGCCGGGCCGAGGATGCAAGGCTACTAGACTTCCGAAGCAATGTAAGCTAAAGTCTTCCAGAGTGATGATCCGAAGATCCGAACATGGTGCATCCGGAGCGAAGCCTTCCGGAATCCATGAGAAGATCTGAAGCAAAAGGGTTCCAAAGGTATGCTTTCTCTTAGCTCCTAAGAAGGCATTCCGGACCAAGAAGGTTATGGGCCAAGAGGAGTTTGGACCAAGAGGGTTCCAAACCAAGAGGGTCCTTTTGGGGTTTCCTCTTCCAGTTTTGAGCTGTTTTCGAATGAGGAAGGTACTTAGGGAGATTTGAGAGAGATTTGAGGTACGTGGAGAGATTTGGGAGAGATTTCACATAATTGGAGAGATTTGGGAGAGGTTTCACATACTTAGAGAGATTTAGGAGAGATTTCACATACTTAGAGAGATTTAGGAGAGGTTTCACATACTTAGAGAGATTTGGGAGAGGTTTCACATACTTGGAGAGATTTGGGAGAGATTTCACATACTTGGAGAGATTTAGGAGAGGTTGAGAGAGACTTTGTTTATGACGTTTTTGGCTGTTTAGCTTTGAAACACAAGGTTCGTATACCCGATTAAGCTTAGTTAGTTAAGCTTATTTATGATGATTTTATGCCCCCGAGGGATATAAAATGACGTTTTATCGAATAGTTTCATCACTTACCCTGATTAGGGTTTGAAATTTCTGAACAAATGAACTTTCCAAGTGATAACTTCTTATTAAAATAGTGAGTTGCACAATAGTACATAGTGTAAGCCCTAATATGCAAGGGTTAAAAGAGTTGACTGGTTTGAGCGGTTGACTTTGACTTGACCGAAAATTGACGGTTGTCACATCATCCCCCCGTTAAAAGGAATTTCGTCCCGAAATTAACGTTTTGCTTGGGGCTTCAAGAATTTGGGAAGAGATGTGGGTATTTTTGTTTCATTAGATCCTCGCATTCCCAAGTGAATTCGGGTCCTCGCTTAGCATTCCAACGGACATTCACAATGGAAATACGACTTTTCTTTGTTCTTTTGATCTCCCGATCCATGATTTCAACCGGTTCTTCCACGAAGTGGAGATTCTTGTTAACTTCGATTTCCTCAAGTGGTATTACGAGGGTCTCATCGGATAGGCACTTTTTCAAGTTTGTATGTGGAAGGTAGGGTGTACATTATTAAGTTCTTGTGGTAGTCGTAGTTTGTACGCCATGGGACCAATCCTGGAAAGGATTTCAAACGACCCAATGTACCTAGGGTTTAGCTTCCCATGTTTAACAAAATGTGTCATACCCTTCCAAGGGAAAACTTTCAGTAGTACTCGATCACCGACATGGAATTCCAAGGGTTTGTGTCGCTTATCCGCGTAACTCTTTTGCCGATCTCGGGATGCTTTCAGTCTTTCCCGAATTTGAACGATCTTTTCTGTGGTCTCTTTTATGATTTCAGGACCAGTGAGGGTGCTATTAGAGACTTGACCCCTAGCTAGCTGTGTTTCTCCCACTTCTGCCCAACACAGGGGTGATTAACACTTGCAACCATAATGAGCTTCGAATGGAGCTACTTTTATGCTAGTGTGATAGTTGTTATTGTAGGAGAATTCGATAAGTGGTAAATGGGTATCCCATGCTTTACCAAATCTATGACACAGGCTCTCAATATGTCTTCTAGCGTTTGTATGGTTCGCTCACTCTGTCCATCGATTTGTAGGTGATAAGTTGTACTCATGTCTAGCCTAGTTCCTAAGGATATCTTAAGTGATTGCCAGAATCGCGGGGTAAATCGACTATCCCAATCTGAGATAATGGACCTTGGTACCCCATGCAATCTCATAATTTCCTTGATGTACAGCTTCGTCAGTTTCTCCATCTTGTTGGTCTCTTTCATTGGTAGAAAGTGTGCTGATTTGGTCAATTTGTCGGTGATTACCCATATGGTATCAAGTCTGCCTGATGTATTAGGCAGCTTGGTTATGAAGTCCATGGTTATTCGTTCCCACTTCCATTCCGGTATATCAAGCTATTCTAGTAGTCCTGAGGGTTTCTGGTATTCCACCTTAACCTTGGCGCAAGTCAGACACTTGCCCACATAGTAGCAATCTCAGCTTTCATGTTCGGCCACCAGTACAATTTCTTGAGGTCTAGATACATCTTATCTAAACCTAGATGGATGGAATATCGAGTCTTGTGTGCTTCGTTCATGAAAACGTCTCAGAACCCACCAAACTTCAGTGTCCAGATCCGGTTCATGAGGTAACGAGCTCCATCTTATACAATCTGAAAATTGAAACATGTGCGGTGCATGGTGCACATAGTGCTCCAGAAGCCAGCCATACAACACCAACCAATACATGCCACATGTCATCATATGTATAGAGCCACATCACTAGGTGGGGGTGGCGTGCCTTTGCAAAAGTGCTACAAATAGTTGTTTTCTATATATGTTGCTCATATCTCGCCCCTACAGCCTCTATCTCGAGTTCTACTTAAACTACCAAAAAAATACAGTCCAAAATTTTCATTTTAAGTCATTAAATTAACCATAAATAATAACTCTTCAAAATATCATAAACATTTGTCAAAACATATCAGAGTAAAAACATCCCAGGCTAAAACAATGGTGTGCACACTGCAATCATCTCGAGCTCTTCCCCTTACTATCGGAAGTACCTGAAACCAAAACTGAAAATTGTAAGCATGAAGCTTAGTGAGTCTCCCCAAGATACCACATACCATAAACATAATCACATAATCACATAAAATAGGCCCCCAATCTTCCTTGGGCCTCACCCGGCATCAGACAGAGTTCGACATCAGGCCCCGCCTGACATTGAGCCTCGCTCGGTATACAGATCTATTTCTACTTGGACCTGCCTGTTTTTGGGACCCACACGCTATACACATACAAAGAATAACATCTAATCATAATAGCACATAAAGAATCATACACAGTACTATATACTCTCTTCCTAAGGCCTCGCCTATCAAGGGCCCTGCCCCTACTCTGTTGATAATCAGATATTGAACCCCATCCACTCTTATACAGAGTACTATATACTCTCTTCCTAAGGCCTCCGACCTATTCCTATAGGAGAAAACTCACCTCATAAGCTGACTGCAGAATCTCACGAATAGACCTCCTGCTACTAACTGGTAGATCCCCGAACTGCTGATCTCTCGACTCCCCGAGCTACTGATCATCATACAAATTAGATAAGTCCGGGATACTTATAACTTAACCATAGGTCCTCAATGGGGTAGAAGACCATTCCACCCCTATAATACTCTTGTCCAAGTATGGACTCTACTCAACCCTCTTGAACCCTTTCCATACTTCATAACCCCCATGGTCAACCTTGGTCAAAGTCAAGGTCAAATTTAACGTCCAGTCAAAGTTAAATCAACACTCCGAGCTGACTCAACTCGTCGAGTCATCCACCTGACTCATCGAGTTTCCTTTTTACTAGTAGTCATGATAAAACCAGTCAAATCATTGAGTCCCTCCTCAGACTCATCGAGTTCCACCATTTACAGAATCAGGGTATATCGTTGTAACTCATCAGTCCCTCCATGGACTCGTCGATTTCTTCGGTTTGTTGCTCCATCTCAATGGGTTAATCCTCTAATCTTCAAATCTGAGCTTCCTACTTCACATATACATTGGAAATGTCCTTTTATTGGTAAATTTTCCAACTTTACCCATTATTAGTCCTTCTTAATGGGTTTAGCTAAAACCCTAGTTCTCTAGGACATAGATCTTGGTCCAAAAGCCATAATACTCCAAACTACACCATATTAACATAGATCTAGGCCTTAGACATCATTTGAACACGTAAAGCTCCTAAATTTCTTGCCATGCATGGCCTTTTGGGGCTTAAAAGGTCGTAATAACACCTTAAAGCTTGCATGGGGCTTCCATGGTCATAACATTTGCACCTTTATACCATGAAACCCCTTTTAGACCCCAGATCTGAAAGGTAGATCACTTGGGACGTCCATATCCTAAGGACTAAGCTTCCTGGACCAAAAACCCCATGAAATGATAAGAAGGAGGTCTAACAAGCTACCAAGCAACTTTGAGGCTTGCTTACTAGAAAATGAAGAGGATGAGATGTTGCTTCTGGATCTTCAGTCTTCTCCTTGAATCCTCTAACTTCTTCTTCTTCTACAAGCTTCAAATCAGACAAATTTCACTAAAAAATGGCTTACAAGCTCACATAAGGCTCTAGGGTTTCATGGATTAGGGTTTGGGACTTGGACGCTGGAAATGAGGCCATAACATGGGGATTAAGATGCTTAAAAAGGGTGAAAAACCCCGAATTTAGGGTTTCCCAAACCCAGACCAACTCGTCAAGTTGCTCCTCCCCAAATTGTCGAGTAGGTTTCTCAACCCACGTCCAAATTTATTCCTACTCGTTGAGTTATCCCCTCTGGACTTGACGAGTTGACCTTCAATTTGCATATTATCATTCCTTAATTAGCCTTCTAGTTTCCGGGTGTTACAACTCTCCCCCACTTAAACTAGACTTTGTTCTTGAAGTCCACTACAGTCACCAACCCTGCAATCATCTCACGTGTCATGCCCGCAACTTTCTTCCTACCTGCCATGAACCAACTGACGTTTCCCACGGCCACTGACACCCCGTTATCTTGGGAGCACAACCATTATCCCATACAATCAATGGCCTTCCTGAGGCAACTGAATCCAACTATCAAGAACTTCCAAACCCGATGATGGATAATCCTTATTGTCATTCGAAGAACTACTTCTATCTTTTCGAGATCTGAAATCTATAATGGTTTGTCTCCCTAACGAACCATCTATGCTCCAAAAACTACCATGCCGAAACCTCATCGAATAACTCTTCAACCATAAAACTTCTAACACCGATTATCTTGATGCTACTATCAGAACAAAATCCATATCTATAACCAACTGTAGTACACTTATACTTTCCAGAAGGCTCAAACAATCCTTCAAGTAGAAGAATCATCCCTAAAATGGTTAGAATCAGAAGAGAGTTGCATAACAGGGTCAAATCACTTACTCTGAGATTATTTAGTCCAACTGTAAGTGTCTTAGCATCTTCTACCTAAACATCATGTTGTCTCTTGTCCGCATTTCGAACGAATCGAGACCACCCTGGTCACAACTTATTTGTCAACTATCCGAAGTACCGGATTCTACCCAATTACTGAACCAATGCACACCCTCTCAATCGCTCCCAGCAACTTCCGAAGAAAAACTCCAGTTATTGGAACCACTCTATCCACCTCGCCACTCTTGGCTCTATAAATATTGGAATCCCCAATCTATATCTCGACCCCACGGTCTCTTCCAGGTCCCACCTGTGTTGCTATGATCACACGGGCCTCGCCTACGGGTCTCACCCAAACCATACTATGGAGTGGCCTTGCCCCCAGGCCTCGCCTATCTAGGGCTACACAGGTACAACTCCACCTCGAGTCATATCTGCCTATAAATTTCATATTCTGATCACGCTAACTAGGAGACACAGGCTTCTACCATACTTTGCTGACTAGGAGATACAGTCCCCCGCCTACCCTCCGCTAACTTTCGCTAATGAATGATGCAGCTATCCCACAGTCTTACAACATTTTCCATGCTGTCTGGCTGCTAGTGAATGGTACGACTATCCTGCAGTCTTACAACACTTTCCACGCTATCTAGCTGCTAGTGAATGCTACGGCTATCTTGCAGTCTTACAATACTTTCCATGCTGTCTGGTTGCTAGTGAATGCTACGTCTATCCCATAGTCTTACAACACTTTCCATGTCGATCATGCATACGACCTAGTATCATAGCTGAACTCGCGTTCTGACGGAAATTTCCTCAACTTGATCCCAAAATCCAACTATCGAACACCAAAAGACGTGACCCTTACGTTGGGAAGTTTCCTAAACTCCCAACTCATGTACCCCTCAATCCAATCAGCCACTTGGGCAACCTTCCTTCTGATGGGTTTTAGCCATAAGAACTTTCCTATGTGCGCATGCAAAACCCTAATGCTTGGATCTAGGCTTTCTAATAAACATGCTTTTGAATCCAAGACTTATAATGGCTAATTAGGTCAAATAACAATATTGAAACAGATCTAGAATCATACCTTTGAATTCCTTGTTGATCTTGTTTGTCTTGGAGCTTCTAGAGTCACAATTGTCACTCCTCTAATGGCTTACAAACACCAATAGCAAGCAAGATGATTTAGGAGAGAGGAGAGGGGAGGAATTCGGCCAGAGGTTCCTTGCTTAAGGTTGTGTGTCGAATTCCCTCATCCATAGGGTCTATTTATACTATTAGACTCCTTAAGGGTTTCACCCTAAACCCTAATTGGATAATCTTCTCTTAAGGCTATCCAAATCCATTCCATAGATAACCCTATGGACGATTTGAGCTATCCTAAAGCTCTTAGAATCCGTCCAAGGTATATCCTAATGTATTTATAGTCTAAAGTCTAACTACCAAACAATTGACAGTTTATACCCTCTTATTTAATTAATCTCTTTAAGTCACCAAATTAATACCAATTAATTTATGACTTATATTAATCAAATAGCTAAATATTATTCCTTATAATATTTACTCTCTCTTAATAAATCATCCTTCAAGTTGCTATGGTGAAGGCAACCCAAAAGGACCATGCACAACCAAATATAGTTATAGCCTTAGACACTATTCCAACAGTCTCCCACTTGGATAAGTCTAGTAACTATACAAGTACAATTTGGTTTGCAATCGTAGCTCTCAAAGACGCTGTCAACTCTGATCTAATCAATCTTGTCCTTTAGATAAGGGATCGTACAGTCCTCTGTTAGATATCATGCTGACAATCCTATGGAATGGTTAGTCTAGCATTTAGATTTCTCGATCTTCGATTTATTTGACATAGAACTTAATCGAACACATCAATTCAGTTCTGACCGGGCCCGGCACATAAGTCAAATCAAATCATCGAGTGGCCAAGATATCTCTTCTACCCTCTTAGGATAAAATTTACAGATAAACTTCGACTTATATGCATTTACTTATTCATTAACCAACTATACACAACAATGTGTTTTATAACATCAAGTTACTGATGCGTTTTCGCATTATCAATGCACAATCAATTAACAAATAATAAACCATATATCTAGGTTTTAAGACCATATGATATTATCGTCTTGCGATCACCTTTTATATCGTATTCTATAAAGTGATTCCAGCAAGCGCGGGTTTATTCCAATGCTTAAAACCAGTTCATGAGCACTCATGAACGTTGCAGCAACCCTTGTTATGTCTAACACCATTTAGACATTCTACACACCAATTCATGACAATCTTCATTCATATCTACTCCCAACATATGAACGATTGTGGACCATTTGAATAATTCGATTATTCCTAATAAACTCAATTATTCTGGAAGTCAAAACATGCAAAGTGAAACAATAGTTAAACAATTAACATGTGACAGTAACTTTACTCATAAATAAAACTCCTTTATTTAATCATCAAATGTTAATTACATTTATCTATTATACGTTTCTAATACTATCTAATCTATACTAATATCATCCTTCAGCCCAAGACTTCTAGCATGCTGCAAGTGCTTAACCCTACTCAGTCCCTTCGTAAGCGGATCTGCTGGGTTATCTTCTGATGATATCCTCTTCACTACGAGTTGTCCTTCTTCTACACGATGTCTAATGAAGTGATATTTTCTGTCGATATGTCGAGATCTACCATGATCCCTCGGTTCCATGGTCAAGGCAACCGCACCTTCGTTATCACAGAAAATCTCCATGGGCTCCTTTATGGCCGGCACAACTCCAAGATCACCGATGAAGTTCTTCAGCCATATTTCCTCCTTCGACGCTTCGCTCGCTGCGATGTACTCTGATTCGCACGTTGAATCAGCTACGGTTTCTTGCTTGGAACTCTTCCAAGTCACTGCTCCTCCATTTAGGGTAAAGACCCAGCCCGACTGCGAACGGTAGTTGTCCCTGTCGGTCTGAAAGCTGGCGTCACTATACCCTCGCACCTTCAAGTCATCACTCCCTCCAAGGACTAAGAACCATTCTTTCGTCCTCCGAAGGTACTTAAGGATGTTCTTCACCGCAATCCAATGTGCTTTGCCAGGGTTCCCTTGATATCTGCTAACCATGCTCAAAGCGAAGGCTACATCAGGGCGAGTACAAGTCATAGCGTACATGATTGAGCCAACTGCGGAAGCGTATGGTACTCGGCTCATTTCTGCTATCTCAGCTTCGGTACTCGGACTTTGAGTCTTACTCAACTTGGCATTTCCTTGTATCGGTAGTTCTCCCTTCTTTGAGTTTTCCATACTAAAACGTTTTAGTACCTTCTCCAAGTAAGTATTCTGACTAAGTCCAATTAGTCTCTTACTTCTTTCTCTTACTATCCTTATTCCCAAAATGTAAGAAGCCTCTCCGAGGTCCTTCATAGCGAAGCACTTCCCGAGCCAGGACTTAACCTCCTGCAGAGTCGGGATGTCGTTTCGTATGAGTAATATATCATCGACATATAGAACGAGGAAGCTTACTATACTCCCACTGGCTTTGACATATACACAAGATTCGTCTTCGCTTCGTACAAATCCAAACTCTTTGACTTTCTCATCGAAGCAAAGATTCCATCTGCGAGACGCTTGCTTAAGTCCATAAATGGACTTCTCAAGCTTACACACTCTATTCGGATGCTTCGGATCCACAAACCCCTCTGGCTGAGCCATGTAAACATCCTCAGCCAACTTTCCGTTAAGGAAAGCGGTCTTGACATCCATTTGCCAAATCTCATAATCATGAAATGCGGCAATTGCTAGCATCACTCTAATAGATTTAATCTTCGCAACTGGTGAGAAGGTCTCATCATAGTCAACTCCGGGAGTTTGAGTAAAGCCCTTCGCAACCAATCGCGCTTTATATGTGTGTACGTTCCCATCCACGTCGGTCTTCTTCTTGAAGATCCACTTGCACCCTACGGTCTTACGTTCGGGCACGTAATCAACCAAATTCCAAACTTGGTTATCGTACATGGATTGGATCTCGCTATCCATCGCCTCTTTCCATTTCGCAGACTCCGGGCCTGCCATGGCTTCCTTATAGCTATTAGGTTCATCAAGATTTACTAGTGTACCATCACTAATATACGTGTCCCCTTCGGTGGTAATATGAAAACCATAAAATTGGGGTTGAACTCTAACTCTATCGGAACGTCTAAGAGGTAAGGATTCGTCAATCGGTTCAACCGGAGTTTCCTCCTCGGGTTGAATGCCAGCGGTAGAGGTTCCTTCATCTATCGATTCTTGAATCTCTTCAAGTTCGATTTGCCTCCCACTGTCTCCTTGGCTTATGAGTTCTCGCTCTCGGAAAACTCCTCTCCTCGCAACAAAGATAACATTATCTTTCGGTCTATAGAAGAGATATCCAAAGGAAGTTTGCGGGTAGCCGATGAAAATACATCGCTCACTTCGAGGTTCAAGCTTGTCGTGAGCATCTCGTCTTACGAAAGCCTCGCAACCCCAAACCTTGATATGTGCCAACGAGGGAGCTTTCCCCATCCACATCTCGTGAGGTGTTTTGGCAACCTTCTTAGTAGGGACTCGGTTAAGGATATGGGCGGCAGTCTCTCAGGCATACCCCCAAAAGAAGATAGGTAGTGAAGCACGACTCATCATAGAGCGAACCATATCCAATAAGGTTCGATTACGCCTTTCTGCCACACCATTCAACTGCGGTGTCCTAGGAGGCGTCAATTGCGAAACTATTCCACACTCCTTGAGATAATCGTGGAATTCAAGACTTAGGTACTCTCCTCCTCGATCGGATCGAAGCATCTTGATTTTCCTGCCCAATTGATTCTCCACTTCATTCTTGAACTCTTTGAACTTTTCAAAGGTTTCTGACTTTTGCTTGATTAAATAGATATACCCATATCTACTATAATCATCGGTAAAAGTCACATAGAAGCGGTTCCCATCCTTCGTGGTTGATCTAAAGGGTCCACATACATCGGTATGTATTAGGTCCAATAGCCCCTCACCCCTTTCACAAGTACTCGTGAAGGGTGACTTAGTCATCTTTCCAAGTAAACAAGACTCGCATGTGTCATCTTCCCTAAGGTCGAATGACTCCAACACTCCATCCTTTTGGAGTTGGGCTATGCGTTTCTTGTTGACATGTCCAAGACGACAATGCCACAAGGATGCTTTATCCATACTAGTGGAAGAATCAATATTCAAAACATCATTTCCTAAGTTATCAACAATCATAACAGTTTCATATATTCCATTACATGGTATAGCTTCAAAGTAAAAGACACCATTTAGATAAGTCAAAATAGAACCATTCTCATTATTAAAAGAAAATCTAAATCCTTGTCTATATAAACCATGAAATGAAATGATGTTTCTAGCCATTTCTGGCGAATAGCAACAATTGTTCAAATCTAAAACTAAACTATTCTTAAGCACTAAAGAATACACTCCAATCTTGGTCACAGGCGACGATCTTCTGTTCCCCATGATTAGATTGATCCTTCCTTGCTCCACATCCCTACTTCTTCTTAGTCCCTGCACATTAGAACAAATGTGATAACCACAACCGGTGTCAAGAACCCAAGAAATAGCATGATTAGAATCGTTAGATTTGATTGCATATATACCTGCGAAAGATGGCTTGATCTTTCCTTCCTTGATGGCTTGCAGGTAATCCGGGCAGCTTCTCTTCCAATGTCCTATCTTGTGGCAGTGGTGGCACTCTGCCTCCTTCGGGTTAGAGCAGGGCTTAGAGGGATCAACTTTGGTCCCACTAGAAGAGGAACCATCTCGGGCTTTCACCTTTCGATAGTTATTTGAAGAAGCTTTCCTCTTCTTTCCCTTCCCTTGACCAATAGCCAAGACAGGAGCAGCGGATGGATTGGGAGTTGGTGCAACAGACTTGTCCTTGAAGTTGCTCTCAGCAACCCTCAAGAGACCTTGGAGTTTGCTTAGAGTGACCTCCTCTTTGTTCATGTGGTAGGTCATCCTAAATTGGTTGTACATCGGAGGCAAAGAGTGAAGCACCATGTCGATCGCCAAGTCTTCGCCGAAGTCAATATTTAACTTGCGAAGGCGGTCGACATACCTTTGCATCTTTTGCAAGTGCACGGTAAGAGATTCTCCATGACCCATCTTAGCGGAAATCATGTTAGTGAAAATCTCGTAACGCTCTTGTCTCGCGTTTTGGTGGTACCTCTCCAACAAGTCTTGATGCATCTCGTATGGATACATGTCCTCGTAGGACTTTTGGAATTCGGAGTTCATGGTGGCGATCATGATGCAATGTACCTTCGTTGCATCTCGCTCATGAGTTTCAAAGGCGGTGATTTCTTCGGGAGTAGCAACTACGGGGTTGATTTTCTCGAGCTTCTCGTCGAGGACATACTCTTTATCCTCATAGCGAGCAATGGTGCGAATGTATCTTATCCATTCGCTAAAGTTCGTTCCATCGAAGGTGACCTTTTGGAAAAGGCTCATCAACGTGAAAGAACTAGCAGCAGCGTTGTTTGCGTTTGACATCTATAGAAAGGACAAAGATAGATTAGAACAAGAATCCCTAATTATCACCCAATAAGAAAAATTAGGGCTAGGATCCAACAATAACATTTACATACTAGAAAAAGGGATGCCGTAATCTAACATGCAAATAAATTGAAGGTAAGTGAATGACGATTCACTAATTCTCCATCACAAAACTTAAACTTTTAGTCCTAAGTGTTTTTGAGAATTCCTAGATTCGGATGAGATTCATTGAACTATTCAATGGCATGTTTAAATCTCGATATGCCCCTTTTGTTTGTGACTGGGATGCCGAGGATCACAAAGCGGGTGTGCATTACCATGCAAATTCACATGGTGCCTTCATTGTAACGATCACCTATTCGATGTGCCGGTAAACCACACACGCTCCATCGAACTATGATGAACAATGAATCACCCTTTGCCACCTTCGCTTAGAACCAATTAGTGTGCCGGTAAACCACACACGCTCCACTAACATCTTAGCAAGGTGCAAAGTGTAATTTCATGGGATTGCATCAATTCACTTTTCCTAAAGTAACTAAGATTGGGAAATTTTTAAAAAAAAGTTTGGTTACTTCGTATTTCTTATTATACTTTTAATGAGAGGATGAGGTTGCCCTATCCTACCCGTTCGGCTAACGACCCTCCACCAATCAAGGAAGCGGTGGGTGTGAGTGTACACCCATTAAGCGCCATTTTATAGGCCGCAACCTTATACCCACCTTATAGATCGGCTTCGTGAATGAGGCCTACTAGCGGTAAGACTAGCATTTAGTTATACATATATATATTAATCTAGTAATATCATATAAGTATAGGGTTGCATTTTAAACTTTTCAAAATCTAGGGTTTGAAATTTAAGTTGTCTAAATTAAAACTTTTAATCACAAATATAAATTTCAAAACTTTAGGGTAGGTTTTAAACATTTAAAACATGAAGGATCAAATAACAAATAATTCCAATTAACAATTAATATTCTAATTATCTTTATTTGATTTATCTTGATTTCTTTGAAGATAATTACCAAAATAATTAATCATTATCATATAAGGAAATTAAATATTTTATTAGATGATAAATATCTTTAATTAGATCAAGATAATAGTCATATTTATCAAAAAATCGGATTTACATTGATCTAATATGATTAAGGTAAGTTTCCATAAGATAATTATGAAAAAATCCCGAATTTGGCCATTCCTGACGCCTGGACTCGCCGAATGCACAAGGGGACTCGCCGAGTCAGGCCTACTCGACGAGTCCACCTTGGAACTCGCCGAGTCAGTGACTCAAAACCCAAAAAAATCGAATTTTGCAGGTTTGTTTCAGTTATTCAAGCAACAATTTAAAGAAAACCAATCTAGGCTCTGATACCACTGATGGGTTTTAGCCATAAGAACTTTCCTATGTGCGCATGCAAAACCCTAATGCTTGGATCTAGGCTTTCTAATAAACACGCTTTTGAATCCAAGACTTATAATGGCTAATTAGGTCAAATAACAATATTGAAACAGATCTAGAATCATACCTTTGAATTCCTTGTTGATCTTGTTTGTCTTGGAGCTTCTAGAGTCACAATTGTCACTCCTCTAATGGCTTACAAACACCAATAGCAAGCAAGATGATTTAGGAGAGAGGAGAGGGGAGGAATTCGGCCAGAGGTTCCTTGCTTAAGGTTGTGTGTCGAATTCCCTCATCCATAGGGTCTATTTATACTATTAGACTCCTTAAGGGTTTCACCCTAAACCCTAATTGGATAATCTTCTCTTAAGGCTATCCAAATCCATTCCATAGATAACCCTATGGACGATTTGAGCTATCCTAAAGCTCTTAGAATCCGTCCAAGGTATATCCTAATGGATTTATAGTCTAAAGTCTAACTATCAAACAATTGACAGTTTATACCCTCTTATTTAATTAATCTCTTTAAGTCACCAAATTAATACCAATTAATTTATGACTTATATTAATCAAATAGCTAAATATTATTCCTTATAATATTTACTCTCTCTTAATAAATCATCCTTCAAGTTGCTATGGTGAAGGCAACCCAAAAGGACCATGCACAACCAAATATAGTTATAGCCTTAGACACTATTCCAACACCTTCGTGATGAAAATACGAACTCATCCTAAATTCACACTTCCTTCTATTCCTGAACCCCTAGAGAATTCTCCCCCACTTTGATTCAACTGACATCTTACAGCACGCCAGGCTGGAAGGATTCACAATCATTCGTATCGTTAAGGGATCAATCTCATTGGAAATCAATTCTTACCATTGTTAGTGTTCCAAAACTAACCAACACTAAAGCAATAAGACCTTTGAATATTGTCAGAACACTTCCAGGGTTCTAATCACACTTGCTATAGCTACCGCATCCTGAGAACCCACTATATAAGGGGATGACCTCACACTACTACTCTAAGACTCATGCTATGCAGATGGCATATAATATAAACATAAGCAGGAAGTATAACCCCAAGATACAGTTACTTATATGGATGTGAGACAATAGAAATAAAATCATAAAAATATGATAGGAAAGAAAGGTACATACTTGCAACATCGGAAGCTACTCGTGTGTTCTCTGTAGTCAACTGGAAATCCCTGCTCCTTGCCGCAAGAGCCTCTATCCGGCTCTGACGGTCGTCGATGATCCTTAATGTCACAAGGGTAGGTGCTATCACCAGTACCACTGCAGCCAAACTCGGGCATTGGGTCTTCTTGTGGCCCCTTTGACTACAATGAAAATAGATCGAGTCTGATCCCTGGGTGGTGGTAGCAGTACAATCCCTGCTATAATGACCAAATTTGTTGCACTTGAAGCAGACAGAATCACCATCACTACTGCTCCTACATGCACCCTCGTGTGTCCTTCCGCACTTGCCACAACGGCTACGGTCCAGATGACATCTTGATCTAGAATCTGATACCTTCAGCCTCTTGCCCAACCCTGCAGATGTCTGCACCTCATCTGCTTTCCTTTTCCTCTCTACTTCTAAGTCGATATCCCTCCCCCTGGCTCGAGTGATCATATCCTCCAGTGTCTTGTAGCTGGACCGGCTCATAAACTGTGTAATGTCGCTCCTCATCATCTCGTAATATCGGGCCTTCTTCGTCTCCTCGTCTGCTACATACTACAGAACAAGAAGGGCCATCTCCCTGAGCTTGGCAGTGATCTACGCCACCATCTCCATAGTTTTCTGGAGATCCTGGAACTCCCGTGCTAACTGTTGGTTTTTGAGCATTCTAACACTCCTAAGTGTACATGCAACCCTAAATACCTTGGATCTATGTTTTCTCTATTATACATGCAAATATAAACTTTCCAAGGTATTCATCCTAACTAGCATAATAACATTGATTCTAATGAATATATCAAGTTAGAATTACATACCACTTTGATGTAGAATGTCTTCATGAAGCATGAGTCCTAGTGCCCCAAGTGTGACACCTCAAATGGTTCACACAACACAAAATACACTTTGAATAACTTGAGAGAACATACACACTTCATGAAATCGGCTAGCCCTTTCACATATACTCTAGTGGCTGATTTTGTCACCAATAAGATCTTTATATAGTGTCACAATTAGGGTAAACCCTAATTGTCATGGCTTTCCATTTCCTTGAATCCATGGGTCCATGGAGCATCCATGGAGCATTCTATGGGTTTTAGCCCAACTTGATAATCCCTGGAGCATTATCCCACTATACAAGTATGAATGATTTACACAATCAACCCATATATTTAATTAGTCTTCTTTTGATCACTTAATTAATCCTAGGTTAATTCTTGATCAATACTAATTAAATAATCTTATTAATATATTAGAACTTATAATATATTAACAAACCTTAAGTGTTATTTCTCTCATTATAGTCTATCCAAATGCATGATGGCATGCAACCCAAATTGACCATGCCGGGTCGGGTTAAGTCTCACCAATTATAGTTATGGACTTAGACATTAATACAATAGTCTCCCACTTAGATAAGTCTAAAACTATTATTATGTATGACTTCAGGAACCGATTAGCAATCGTAGTTCTCAAAAGCTTCTGTCGAACTCTAACCTTGTCGATGAACTATGACCTTTGTCAATGACTTGTCCATTATATAAGGGATCATATATTCCTCCATTCTAGATATCATATGGACTGAGACATGGATTATAATCATTCTCTCTGTCCATTTGTTGTTTCCCGATTTCTGATTTATGACGACTGACTAATTGAACAAATCAAATCAGTCCTGGCCCAGCCGAGCACTTCCATTTGTCATTACTAAATCATCGATGGGCCCACAAATATCGCTTTTATCCCGAAGGCAAAAGGAATGGATAAACTTCGACTCATATGGATTGTTCTACTACTTGTTGAATCATACACAAAGGCACGTTTTATAACATCGAGTTACCGAATGCGTTTTCGTGCAATAAATGTATAACCAACTTATAGTAACAACTCATATCTCTAGGTTTGAAGAATATAAGATATTATCATCTCATGATGACTCGTGATAAAATCCATGAAGTGATTCCAATGAGCGCGGGTTGAATCCAATACTCATAACTTATGAGCACTCTTGAGTGTTGTAGCCCTTTGTCCAACATCTTAGACCTCTACAAGCCAACCCACGACAGTCTTTATTCATATCTACTTCCAACATATGACCGATTGTAGATGGTTTGAATAACTTAGTCATTCCAGAAGAATAACCTAGTGTATTCTGGAAGTCAAAACATGCAAAATGAAACACAAGAATAATTGAATCTAATATGGTATCAAAACCTATGAACATAAATAAAACACCTTTTATTTATCACCATATGATTACACATAATTCATTTTATACTGTTTCAGCTATCAACTTTATTCTTGAATTTAAAACAATAGTTGTCCCATGCTCCAAGCATGTACACTATGTTTTCTAACCACTAGTCATGCCATACACCAAGTATGCATACTATGTTTGTCTATGAACTTTACTTTGTCAAATAGATCAATTAAACATAACTCCAATGATTCTCTTTTCACAATCCCAAATCCTTACAACAAATGCAAGAATTCTGTGACATCCCCAAAATCACGACTAGAAAAGACCGATTTCATTTATGCTTTTTAAAATAATTTCAGAGTAAATCCTTTTGATTTGAAAGTCTTGCAGAATTTGTTCCCAAAACAAAACATGATAAAATAATATTTATCAAAGCATTTCATCAAGAGATGCATTTTCATTATATAATTAAAACTCGGGGTGTCATGTTCTGATACAGACCATTAAGCATAAACAATAACATTACAAATCATTCAACAAATATATACATATACAGACTTGTAAACAAAACAACTTGATGGTTCATCCATCTTACGCCCTTGCGCCACTTCCTGTAATACAAATAAAACTGAGTGGGTCAGGCTTGGGAGCCTGGTGAGCATATAGGGTTTTCAACCCACAATAAATAAATTATATTTAATTTCACCAACCAATCACTATCCCGATTACCCATTCCCGTTATCCTCACTTTACGTCCCTAAAACAACATCTATCTCAAGGGACCTAATCTAGGATTTTCATCGGGACAGACATTACTGCTAAGGGGTTTCCTCAACAATAAATATCCTAAAGACAACCATGAGGGGGATAGAGTACACCGGTGAACACATCGTTCACAACACCTACAGGTTATGAAATTGCTAGCGTTCCACGAGACTGTCTAGAAGGAGTCTGTGGTCGTTATCCATACTCCGCTGAATAACTAGGTCAACAACAACAACAACATCGAGGCCTCTCATCTGTTTATTACACACCAACTATCTACCCATGTTCTACCCAACATATTAGTAGATAAAAATATATATTTTTATACATACTTTAAAACCTGTATAGCATTTTCATCCATTACATATTTCACATAACAGATGAGGCATACCCACATAACACGTATTTCATAGAAAACAAATCAGATCTATGAGATTAAAGAGAGTGAATATACATTCACGCACACAACAACAAAATTATACACATAACACGTATTTCGTAAAAAATACTTCATAATTATGCGTTTAGAAGAAAGTAACTACACACTCACTTGATCAGAAGATGATCAGATAGCACTACGGCTTGTAGAAGTAGTAATCCTCAGCAGATCTGAAAGATCTCTACAAAAATCGAACTTCTCGCAGGCAGAGCTTCGGCTCGGAAAGCGCACTTCTTGGGATCTTCGGGATCTCGGGACTTGCTTCGGGACTCGGGAATGATACCGGGGCTTCGGGGTGGCTTCAGGGGTAGAAACGCAGAGCTTCGGCACGAAACGGAGGAGAAATGAGCAACTATGCCCGGACCCCTCACATCCTATTTATAGGAGGCTGGAACCTCCCAGTACGCGGGGCGTACATGGCTCCGAAGTCGTCACTGCATGCGTCATCCGAAGTGTCGACATTTCTTGCTGTACGCGGGGCGTACTCCAGATGAGTCCAGTGACTCGTCTTCGGATAAGGCCGGATTTAATAATTAAATTTAATTATTAAGTATTTAATAAACTTCGAAAATTCATATCTCATTCATACGAACTCCGTTTTTGAAGTTCTTTATATCCACGCGAAGGTGAGACTACGCTCTACAACTTTCGTTTAGACTCCGTCGGCTAATTTTGAATTTATTTTTATTATTTATTTGTAATAGGCCGGGATAGAAAATTTCGTTATAAATTCATAACTTATTCGTTTGACGTCCGTTCTCGCCTAACTTTTTATCGCTTTGATACTAACAACGAGATCTTCGATTCTCATTTAGATCACTAAGGCTAAATATCGCTCTAACATAAATTTCACTTTTTACGTCATTTAGCGGTGCCGGTTTTGTCGCGAAACTTCGACATGTCATAACTTCTTCGTTATAACTCGGATTTCGGCATTCTTTATATCTTCGGAAACCTTGTTTCAACTACTACAGCATTATCTCAAGATATCAAGTTTATTATACATATAAATTTTGACGCTTATATTTATTCTTAATTAATCAAACCACATAATTAAGCAATTAAGCACAAAATACATAATACTCAAATAATACACTTCTATTATTTCAAAACGGGTTACAAAGGTTAACCTAGACTATTACATTGCTAAAAATGGCAAGCCCAGAAACACAGGCGTTACAATTCTCCCCACCTTAGAATGATTCCGTCCCCGGAATCACACCTCAACAAACAAATGCGGATAGCGACCCATCATGTCACTCTTCGTTTCCCAGGTGAGATTCGGCCCATTCATGTGTTTCCATTGGACAAGCACTAACTCGACCATCTTGCGTCGCAACTTCTTAGTCTTTCGGTCAATAATTGCCTCTGGTTCTTCAACCAACCTTTTGTTCTCATCGATTCTCAACTCCGAAAGTGGAATCATGTCGGGAACTTCCCCCGTGAACTTCCGTAAATAACACACATGAAAAGTGTTATGAATTCCATTCAGTTCTTCTGGTAGTTCGAGCTTGTAAGCTTGGTTCCCAATCCTATGATGAACTTTAAACGGTCCAATAAACCTTGGACTTAGTTTTCCTCTTTTTCCAAATCTTATAAGTCCCTTCCATGGCGAGACTTTAAGCAAAACCGAATCCCCAACTTCAAAAGTCATCGGTCTTCGCTTTTTGTCAGCATAGCTCTTTTGATGATCCTGAGCCGCTAACATTCTTTCCCTAATTATTTTCAACTTTTTAGCAGTTTGATGAACCATCTCCGGTCCCATAAACTGTTTTTCCCCAGCCTCAAGCCAACAAGACGGCGTACGACACTTTTGTCCATACAAAGCTTGGTAAGGTGCCATCTTAATGCTCGAGTGAAAACTACCAATGGTAAATGTTCATCCCAATTACCTAGGAATTCCAAGGTACATGCTCTCAGCATATATCTTCAAGTGTTTGTATCGTTCTTTCACTCTGACCATCAGTCTGTGGACGGTAAGCTGTACTTAAACACAACTTGGTACCCATTTCCTCTTGTAGACTTTTCCAAAACCTTGAGGTGAAATGGCTATCACGATCCGATACAATCGTTAACGGAACACCGTGAAGCCTCACAATTTCCTTCACGTAAGAGTTTGCAAGCTTCTCCATAGACCATTTCTCCCTGGCTGCTATGAAATGCGCACTCTTAGTGAATCGATCAACGACCACCCAAATCATGTCGTGACCATTCTTTGTTCTGGGCAGTTTAGTGACAAAATCCATGGCAATGTCTTCCCACTTATGCATAGGCACAGGCAATGGTTCTAAACTCCCGTACGGTTTCTGATGTTGTGTCTTGACTCTTGCACAAGTCACACACTCAGCCACATACTTTGCAACATCAAGCTTCATCGTCGGCCACCACTAGTAGGGTTTCAGGTCCCTATACATTTTAGTGCTATCGGGATGAATCGAGTACATGGTCTTGTGAGCTTCTTCCATCAGAAGATCTCTTATTCCTCCTATCTTAGGTATCCAAATCCGATCTTGGAACACCTTCAGTCCATGACTGTTTACACCGAACACCAACGTTTTGCCCAAATGTTCCTACTTTCGGTCATTCTTCTCAGAAGCTTCGCTTTAAGCTTTCTTTATACTTTCTAAAATAGTCGAGACAACTTCAATTCTCAACGCTCTTGGCCTTTTCTTTTCAAGATTGACTTTCGACTGAGAGCATCAGCAACAACATTAGCTTTACCGGGATGGTAAAGTATCTCACAGTCGTAGTCCTTGAGTAACTCTAGCTAGCATCGTTGCCTCATATTTAATTCTTTCTGATTGAAGAGATATTGGAGACTCTTATGATCAGTGAAAAGTTTTCACTTCGTGCCATAGAGGTAATGCCTCTATATTTTTAGAGCGAAAACTACCCCTGCCAACTCCAAATCATGAGTCAGGTAGTTTTTTTCGTGCTCCTTCAGCTGTCGAGACACATATGCCATCATCTTTTCTCTTTGGGTTAAAACACAACCCAATCCAACACCAGACACATCGCTATAAACAGCGAAGTCTTCAACTCCATCGGGTAGAGAAAGTATCGGTGCCTCGCATAGTTTCTTCTTTAGCTTCTCGAATGCTTCTTTATGCTTCTCACTCCAAGCATAAGTAGCTCCTTTGTGGGTCAAAGCTGTCATTGGAGTAGCAATCGAAGAAAAGCCTTGGATAAACCTTCGGTAATATCCGGCTAATCCTAAAAAGCTTCGGATCTCCATGGGACTTTTTGGTTGTTCCCACTTCATTACAACTTCAATCTTTGCTGGATCAACCATTATCCCTTCTTGGTTGACCACGTGACCCAAGAATTGGACGTCACGAATCCAAAAATCACATTTGGAGAACTTAGCATACAGCTTCTCCTTCTTCAAGACTTCTAACACTTCTCGCAAGTGTCTGCCATGCTCCTCCTGGCTTTTTGAGTAAGTCGGAATGTCGTCTATGAACACTATCACGGATTTATCAAGGAACGGATTACAAACCCTATTCATTAAATCCATGAATGCTGCCGGAGCATTGGTTAGTCCAAACGACATAACCAAGAACTCGTAGTGTCCATATCTAGTTCTAAATGCGGTCTTCTCGATATCTTGTTCTCTTACTTTTAGCTGATGATATCCTGACCTTAGATCGATCTTCGAGAAATAGCTCGAACCTTGCAATTGATCAAATAGGTCATCAATCCTCGGCAACGAATATATATTCTTTATTGTTGCCTTATTCAACTCTCGGTAATCAATGCACATCCTCATGCTTCCATCTTTCTTCTTCACGAATAACATCGGAGCTCCCCAGGGTGATGAACTAGGTCTAATGAAACCTTTGTCCAATAACTCCTAAAGTGGCATCATCAGCTCCTTCATCTCCGTCGGTGCTAATCGATAAGGTGCTTTTGCAATTGGCGTTGTTCCTGGTAACAAGTCAATACGGAATTCCACTTGTCGATCAGGCGGTAATTCAGGAAGATCTTCGGGAAATACTTCTGGATAATCACACACCACAGGAATACTCTACATCACCTTCTTCTCCTTCTTAGCATCAATCACGAATGCTAAATATGATGTACATCCCTTGGTCAAACACTTTCTGGCTTTCATTAGAGAAATGATTCCAGAATTTACCCTACGTTTATCTCCATACACCATAAACGATTCCTTCCCTGGCGGGTTTACCTTCACTATCTTCTTCTTGCACAAAATTTCGGCATCATTGGCGCTAAGCCAATCCATTCCCAAAACGATGTCGAAACCATTAAGATCGATAGGTAATAATTCTTCGTGAAACTTATTCCCATTAAGGTCGATTAAGATGTTTTTCATACGATGGCTAACAGGTACAAACTTGCCACTAGCAACTTCGACTAATAAAGCATTATCTAGTCTATCAACATGCAAGGCTAGTTTTCTACCAAATTCATGCGATATAAAGTAGTAGTTGGCTCCATAATCAAATAAAATTTGGGCAAGCAAATTGTTAACGAGAAAGGTACCTAAAGCGACATCAGCTTCATCTTTAGCAGCTTCTAGTGTCATCTGGAATGCTCTCGCCTTTGGCTTTAGCGGAATGTTGGGTCTAGCTGCCTCCTTCTTCTTCGGGTAGTCCCTCGACATGTGTCCCTCCTCACCAGAACCATAACAAACTTTCTTAGTGAGGGTACATTCATTGGCATAGTGACCTGGCTTTCCACACTTATAGCATGTGGTCACTACCTCACATTTTCCATGATGCTTCTTCTTACATTTGTCTCACCATTTCGCTTCGCCTCCACTTCCCCTCGAACGAGACTTCGAGAACTTGTTTTTCTTATTGGACCCTGAAGTTCCATCAAACTTCCTCTTTTCACCAACTTCTATCCTTTCAAGACCCTTTTCCTTCTGCTGGGCCTCCACATTCTTAGCTGCACGAACAGCCATTTTCAGAGTAGTTGCCATCTTGACTGTCTGACCAAAGTCGGCAGGCAGTCCATTAGCAAACCTCTCAATCCTGGAGAGTTCTGTTGGCACTAGGTTCGGAAATAATTTCATTTTTTCAGTGAATTCCATAGCATAGTCATCTACGCTCATCCTCCCCTTCTTCAAGTTTTGGAACTCATTGTTCAGATCAATCAGATCTATCTCTGAACAATATTGCACCTTAGTTGTTCCAAGAACTCTTCCCACGACATTTTTAGGGCTTTCCCTTGTGACATAGTATCTGCCAACAACTTCCACCAACTTAATACTCCAGTCTTCAGTTGTCTGACTGCAAAGACAGTCTTCTGTTTGTTGCTACAGTCGCAACTTTCAAATACCATCTCCATTTCAGAGATCCAATCCATTATTTCAACAGGCTTTGGGCTCCCAGAAAGGCTTGACGGTTTGGCGCCCAAGAAATTCTTGTACATTCGCCCATCATTGTTGTTTCTCCTTTCCGGATTGTTCCTTCGTTCTTCTTGAGTCCCAACTTGACTCATAATGCGACTATTGTTCCCTTCCTCCGATTGCTTGGGAATCAATTCAGGTTCCTCTATAGGTATGATAGGTTCGTCCCTATTATTATGCAACATTTGTCGCATCTCCTCCCTTTCTTCGGCTAACATAGCCTGAATCATGGCTTGTACTCCAGCCATGGTGATTTGTTCTGGTGCTGCTGCTACAACAGGTGCTTGCTCAATCACTGGCGGTTGATTCCTGTTTTCATCCGCGTTTCCAACGCCACTCCTTGTTCTCACCATTTTTGATCTACACACCGAATAAGGTGAAATTTAGATCTTCGATCATGATAGATTTTCAAATCATCCTTATCACTCCGAAATGATTACATGCTAGTTCTAATATCGTATACATATGCTTAGAATCCTAAACGCATAAACCTTCAGATCCAGTTGGCAACAAACCGTAGACCCGAACAAATAATATCATATATGGCAACATATAACATTTAGCACATAAAAGCATTTTAGGCAATGTTCCTAAAATAAACTAGTGCTTGTGTCTAAAATCCAACAAACACACATCTCAAATTCCACTTAGCATTCTAAGTTTAAGTTTAGAAATCCTACAAATTCCTAGTTCGCTTAAACTAATGCTCTGATACCAACTGTGACATCCCCAAAATCACAGCCAGAAAAGACCGATTTCATTTATGCTTTTTAAAATAATTTCAGAGTAAATCCTTTTGATTTGAAAGTGTTGCGGAATTTGTTCCCAAAACAAAAATGATAAAATAATATTTATCAAAGCATTTCATCAAGAGATGCATTTTCATTATATAATTAAAACTCGGGGTGTCATGTTCCGATACAGACCATTAAGCATAAACAATAACATTACAAGTCATTCAACAAATATATACATATACAGACTTGTAAACAAAACAACTTGATAGTTCATCCATCTTACGCCCTTGCGCCACTTCTTGTAATACAAATAAAACTGAGTGGGTCAGGCTTGGGAGCCTGGTGAGCATATAGGGTTTTCAACCCGCAATAAATAAATTATATTTAATTTCACCAACCAATCACTATCCCGATTACCCATTCCCGTTATCCTCACTTTACGTCCCTAAAACAACATCTATCTCAAGGGACCTAATCTAGGATTTTCATCGGGACGGACATTACTGCTAAGGGGTTTCCTCAACAATAGATATCCTAAAGACAACCATGAGGGGGATAGAGTACACCGGTGAACACATCGTTCACAACACCTAAAGGTTATGAACCTGCTAGCGTTCCACAAGACTGTCTAGAATGAGTCTGTGGTCGTTATCCATACTCCGCTGAATAACTAGGTCAACAACAACAACAACATCGAGGCCTCTCATCTGTTTATTACACACCAACTATCTACCCATGTTCTACCCAACATATTAGTAGATAAAAATATATATTTTTATACATACTTTAAAACCTGTATAGCATTTTCATCCAATACATATTTCACATAACAGATGAGGCATACCCACATAACACGTATTTCATAGAAAACAAATCAGATCTATGAGATTAAAGAGAGTGAATATACATTCACACACATAACAACAAAATTATACACATAACACGTATTTCGTATAAACTACTTCATAATTATGTGTTTAGAAGAAAGTAACTACACACTCACTTGATCAGAAGATGATCAGACAACACTACGGCTTGTAGAAGTAGTAATCCTCAGCAGATCTGAAAGATCTCTACAAAAATCGAACTTCTCGCAGGCAGAGCTTCGGCTCGGAAAGCGCACTTCTTGGGATCTTCGGGATCTCGGGACTTGCTTCGGGACTCGGGAATGATACCGGGGCTTCGGGGTGACTTCAGGGGTAGAAACGCAGAGCTTCGGCACGAAACGGAGGAGAAATGAGCAACTATGCCCGGACCCCTCACATCCTATTTATAGGAGGCTGGAACCTCCCAGTACGCGGGGCGTACATGGCTCCGAAGTCGTCACTGCATGCGTCATCCGAAGTGTCGAAATTTCTTGCTGTACGCGGGGCGTACTCCGGATGAGTCCAGTGACTCGTCTTCGGATAAGGCCGGATTTAATAATTAAATTTAATTATTAATTATTTAATAAACTTTGAAAATTCATATCTCATTCATACGAACTCCGTTTTTGAAGTTCTTTATATCCACGCGAAGGTGAGACTACGCTCTACAACTTTCGTTTAGACTCCGTCGGCTAATTTTGAATTTATTTTTATTATTTATTTTTAATAGGCCGGGATAGTAAATTTCGTTATAAATTCATAACTTCTTCGTTTGACGTCCGTTCTCGCCTAACTTTTTATCGCTTTAATACTAACAACGAGATCTTCGATTCTCATTTAGATCACTAAGGCTATATATCGCTCTAACGTAAATTTCACTTTTTACGTCATTCAGCGGTGCCGATTTTGTCACGAAACTTCGACAGGTCATAACTTCTTCGTTATAACTCGGATTTCGGTATTCTTTATATTTTCGGAAACCTTGTTTCAACTACTACAACATTATCTAAAGATATCAAGTTTATTATACACTTAAATTTTGACGCTTAATTTTATTCTTAATTAATCAAACCACATAATTAAGCAATTAAGCACAAAACACATAATACTCAAATAATACACTTCTATTATTTCAAAACGGGTTACAAAGGTTAACCTAGACTATTACATTGCTAAAAATGGCAAGCCCAGAAACACAGGCGTTACAATTCTCCCCACCTTAGAATAATTCCGTCCCCGGAATCACACATCAACAAACAAATGCGGATAGCGACCCATCATGTCACTCTTCGTTTCCCAGGTGAGATTCGGCCCATTCGTGTGTTTCCATTGGACAAGCACTAACTCGACCATCTTGCGTCGCAACTTCTTAGTCTTTCGGTCAACAATTGCCTCTGGTTCTTCAACCAACCTTTTGTTCTCATCGATTCTCAACTCCGAAAGTGGAATCGTGTCGGGAACTTCCCCCGTGAACTTCCGTAAATAACACACATGAAAAGTGTTATGAATTCCATTCAGTTCTTCTGGTAGTTCGAGCTTGTAAGCTTGGTTCCGAATCCTCTGAAGAACTTTAAACGGTCCAATAAACCTTGGACTTAGTTTTCCTCTTTTTCCAAATCTTATAAGTCCCTTCCACGGTGAGACTTTAAGCAAAACCGAATCCCCAACTTCAAAAGTCATCGGTCTTCGCTTTTTGTCAGCATAGCTCTTTTGACGATCCTGAGCCGCTAACATTCTTTCCCTAATTATTTTCAACTTTTCAGCAGTTTGATGAACCATCTCTGGTCCCATAAACTGCTTTTCCCCAGCCTCAAGCCAACAAGACAGCGTACGACACTTTTATCCATACAAAGCTTGGTAAGGTGCCATCTTAATGCTCGAGTGAAAACTATTATTATAGGAAAATTCTACCAATGGTAAATGTTCATCCCAATTATCTAGGAATTCCAAGGTACATGCTCTCAGCATATCTTCTAGTGTTTGTATCGTTCTTTCACTCTGACCATCAGTCTGCGGACGGTAAGCTGTACTTAAACGCAACTTCGTACCCATTTCCTCTTGTAGACTTTTCCAAAACCTTGAAGTGAAACGGCTATCACGATCCGATACAATCGTTAACGGAACACCGTGAAGCCTCACAATTTCCTTCACGTAAGAGTTTGCAAGCTTCTCCATAGACCATTTCTCCCTGGCTGCTATGAAATGCGCACTCTTAGTGAATCGATCAACGACCACCCAAATCATGTCGTGACCATTCTTTGTTCTGGGCAGTTTAGTGACAAAATCCATGGCAATGTCTTCCCAATTACCCATAGGCACAGGCAATGGTTCTAAACTCTCGTACGGTTTCTGATGTTGTGTCTTGACTCTTGCACAAGTCACACACTCAGCCACATACTTTGCAACATCAAGCTTCATCATCGGCCACCAGTAGTAGGGTTTCAGGTCCCTATACATTTTAGTGCTACCGGGATGAATCGAGTACATGGTCTTGTGAGCTTCTTCCATCAGAAGATCTCTTATTCCTCCTGTCTTAGGTATCCAAATCCGATCTTGGAACACCTTCAGTCCATGACTGTTTACACAGAACACCAACGTTTTGCCCAAACGTTCCTCCTTTCGGTCATTCTTCTCAGAAGCTTCGCTTTGAGGTTTCTTTATACTTTCTAAAATAGTCGAGACAACTTCAATTCTCAACACTCTTGGCCTTTTCCTTTCAAGATTTACTTTCCGACTGAGAGCATCAGTAACAACATTAGCTTTACCAGGATGGTAAAGTATCTCACAGTCGTAGTCCTTGAGTAACTCTAGCCAGCGTCGTTGCCTCGTATTTAACTCTTTCCAAATTCATGCCATTTACTGAAATCTGTTAGATTCTAAACTTATATGCATTGATCCTCTTGTAACATCACCATGTGACCCAGTCACATCATGTATCAAGAATCTCATAATAGAAACTTAGCAGAGTTAGATAGTGGATTTTACCTGAAGTAGAGTCAAACTTATTGACTTTAACACCCTTAGGTAAATTCGCAGCTTTGCAACCAATGCCCATTCCCTTGGCAATTTAACATATGGATGCTCATGTAATGAAACATGGGACTATCACAGACTTAGCCTTTCTCTTTACCATTTGGTCAATCGAGTTGACTATGGCCGATCCCTTTCCATTGGGAAGAGAGAGCTTTACTAGATATCCAATGTCATCATTGTCAATGTTCATAAAGTTTTTTGGAAGTTAATCTTAGCAAATAGATAAGATCATTAAGGGTCTTTTCATAGTATGTTTCATAGGAGTCCCAAAGGAACTCACTATGTGACTGAGAGAGTAGTTAAGCCACCAACTTTCTTGAGACTTTGAGACCTAACTCTCCCGGCTTGTCAATATGTGACTACATCTCCAAGATATGACCGCACATAGACCTTTACTTGCCAATAGGGCTTAAGTGACCTTAAACTTTTCAAGAACTTGTGGGTTAGGGAGAATAATTGGAGGAGGTGAAAGAATTATGATTTCCATGGGATATCATCTTCATTTAGGAAAGCTTGTTTCAAGAGATTTGGGAAGATCATAAATATCTAAACTAGACATCTTCTGGGAGATATTCAAGATAGTTGATTTAAATTCTTTAATATGACACCTAATATGAAATATTAAGGCTAGGACCCAACACAATACTTTTATAACTTGGAAAGGGATGCTGTAATCCAATCTATAAAATATTTGAAGGTAGGTGAATGATGATTCACCAATTTCCACCAAGATAAACAAAAGCTATTATTAGGTTTTAATTGGATTTGAAACTCCTAGATCTTTTGAGATTCATTGAACTTTTCAATGGCATGTTTCAATCTCGAGTGTACCCTTCAGGTTTTGTGACTGGGATGCCGAGGATCACAAAACAAGGTGTAAAGTAACCATGCAAATATACTGGGTACCCTTAATATTTACCCCTTAATCGATGTGTCGGTTAACCACACATGCTCCACCGATACTATGATAAATATTAAGTTACCGTTTTCCTACCTTGTTAAGTCCAAGTTAGTGTGCCGGTTAACCACACACGCTCCACTAACCGACTTAAACAAAGTGCAAAGTGTAATTTCATGGATTAGTACCTTATTCACTTTTTCCTAAGTAACTAAGATTGAGTATTTATAAAACGTTTAGTTACTTAGTATTTATCATTAATACTTTTAATGAAAGGAGAACTATAGTCTTTGTCCTACCTGTTCGGCTAACGACCCTCCACCGGTCAAGGAAATGGTGGGTGAGAGTAGACACCCATTAAACTGCCATTTTATAGGCAGTAACCTTATACCCCCCCCCCCCCTTATAGACTGGCTTCGTGAATGAGGCCTACTAACGGTAAGACTGACTTTATTCTTATACATACATACATACATATATATATATATATATATATATATATATATATATATATATATATATATATATATACACACACACACATATATATATATATATATAATATATAAATATTATTAACTTATAATATTATAAAGTATAAGGGTTGAATTTTAACTTTTAAAATTCTAAGGGCTAACTTGGAAATTAAGTATTCATAAGTGAAAACTTTTCAAATTCCAAAACTTGATGGCAAGTTTTGAACCTATTCAAAACTAATTAATTCCATAACTTATGAGTTTAAAGTAGTTTTAATTAAAATACTCTTCAAGTTCCATAACTTGAGGACAAGTTATGGAAGACTTTAAACTAATAAAAGAATGTAACTTTTCTTTATTTTGTGACTCGTGGAATTAATTAAGGTTACACATTTTATTACTTAATGAAGTGACTCTTGAACCTCCATAACTTGAGGACAAGACTCTTCATTTTTTGTAACTATTGCCAACTTTTATGAGTTTTATGAGACTTAAATGTGACCTTTCATGTAACTTGAGGACAAGTTACACAAAACATTTTAGAATCATCTCTTAGATTAAAATGGATTGAAAAATACATAATCAATTAACGTATCTATTAATCTAAGCAACTCATATGAACAAAGATAATTCACATCAAACTTTTTCATGTAATTAGCATAACTTTTAAACTAATACAAAACATGCATCTATTGACAATTATCTTTGAAATTCAATTAGCATGAACATTACCACATCAAAAACAAGTTTATAATTACAAAAACAGCTTATGGTAATGTTCCTAGTCCAATTCCAGCCAAAAAAACATGAAGATATGCTGTCTGGAGGCCAAACTCGTCGAGTTCTTCATGGAACTCGTCGAGTTCATGCTCTAATACATGAAATCATCGAGTTTTCTACCAGAACTCGTCGAGTTTTAAGACCTAACAGATTCTTGGCTTCGAAAAATCTATTTGCATCAAATATAAGAGAAAGCAAGCCTAGGATCTGATACCACTGTTGGGTTTTGAGCATTCTAACACTCCTAAGTGTACATGCAACCCTAAATACCTTGGATCTATGTTTTCTCTATTATACATGCAAATATAAACTTTCCAAGGTATTCATCCTAACTAGCATAATAACATTGATTCTAATGAATATATCAAGTTAGAATTACATACCTCTTTGATGTAAAATGTCTTCATGAAGCTTGAGTGCCTAGTGCCCCAAGTGTGACACCTCAAATGGTTCACACAACACAAAATACACTTTGAATAACTTGAGAGAACATACACACTTCATGAAATCGGCTAGCCCTTTCACATATACTCTAGTGGCTGATTTTGTCACCAATAAGATCTTTATATAGTGTCACAATTAGGGTAAACCCTAATTGTCATGGCTTTCCATTTCCTTGGATCCATGGGTTCAAATACACCATGGAGCATCGTATGGGTTTTAGCCCAACTTGATAATCCATGGAGCATTAGCCCACTATACAAGTATGGATGATTTACACAATCAAGCCATATATTTAATTAGTCTTCTTTTGATCACTTAATTAATCCTAGATTAATTCTTGATCAATACTAATTAAATAATCTTATTAATGTATTAGAACTTATAATATATTAACAAACCTTAAGTGTTATTTCTCTCATTATAGTCTATCCAAATGCATGATGGCATGCAACCCAAATGGACCATGCCGGGTCGGGTGAAGTCTCACCAATTATAGTTATGGACTTAGACATTAATCCAACACTAACTGTTGGACCTCAATCACTAGTGCAAACTCGAACCTGGACCTAGTCGCGAAGTCACACCATTTCATTGCGTCCAGCATGGCATCATCCCCAATAGCATGTCCAACCTCCTCCCAGCAATCACGTGCTCTGTCATTCAGAAGACAGGAGTCGAGTTGGACCTTGTCCTCCTCGGGACACCTGCTAGAACAAAAGGCGATGGCGACATCTTCCAACCACCGACTTCTAGAAATAGGTTCCTTATCCCCATGATAGTCTGGAGCTCCACGGGCTCTGAACTCCTTGAATGTCAACGTGCGCGCCCCTATCATGGCTGCCATCTCGGTGTGGAACGCAGCCAACCTCTCCTCCAAAATCTCCAAAATGCCCTCCTTGACTGTACCAAAGATCATGGGAGTCTGGTCTAAAATATTGCACATTATATCAACTAAAATAAACTCTCTCATCTGCTCATCGAGCTCCCAACTCCATAGCACGAGCCTGATCCCTCACCGAAGCTTCAACTGCCGACTAGTCTAGTCCGTAATACGGAATACCACCATACTGCAATATAACATAACAACCATCAGAATACTCATCATATCTCGAGAGATCACATTTACTACGAGTTTCCCAAATTCATCTCAGCCTTCCTTGATTCTACTACAGATCCTCTGCTTTCAGTAGTACGGGCCCATACTACCTTCCACATCTATCCGTACTTTCCTCAAGAACTGCCTTGACTTCACCAAGTCTCTTATACTACTACTACTCCATGCACTAATCTCCTCGTAGTCTTTCCCTAGGGTAATCATCATCCCACTCTCTATCATCAACTTCATAAGAAGCCCTTACTATCTCCCCCAAACTAGCTCACGAATAACATTACATATCACTCAAACTAGATAAATTTTCGAATGAGAGGTCCTACCCTGCAACGGTTAGACTCAGAAGAGAGTTGTGAAATAAGGCTAAACTTAACCTTCTGAAACTATTTAGTCCTCGCAATATGTAACTTATCATACTCGTTTACTAGTTAGTTAGAGATAACTAGAACTCCTAAAAGCACAAATCAAGCAACATTCGAGCATTGAGTACACGTAATCAATCATATCCTAATCAGGCCATCATCTCACTGACTAATTTGTATTAGCATGTAGTTCATAAAGCTGATACACATATAATAGGCACATAAGCCATCCTTCCTAGATCCTTAGTCCTAATCTAGCATGCAGTTCTCATAAACACATCATAACATAACTTGTATGGGTAATTTAGGAGTACTTGAGCTCAGCTAAATGCATGCACCACACCCTTTTCTCTTTCCAAAGTTCTTTTGTCTTTTCAAAATTTCTTTTCTCTTTTCAAATTTCTTTTTATAAAAATGATGTTCTTTTCAGAAATTTTCATACCAAGTCCTCAGTTTAAGTTCAGACACACCCGAGAGTGTGCCTGAATCCCTCAAGCCAAGGCTCTGATACCAACTTGAAACATCACAAAAATATGGTCTAAAATTTTCATTTTAAATCATTAAATAAACCATAAATAATAACCCTTCATATAAAAATCATAAGTCATGTATCTCAAAATATCATAAACATCTATCAAAACATATCAGAGTAAAAACATCCCAGACTCAAATAATAGTGTGTGCACAGTAGTCATCCCGAGCTCTTCCCCTTCCTATCAGAAGTACCTGATACCAAAACTGAAAACTGCAAGCACGAAGCTTAGCGAGTCTCCCCAAGCTACCACCTACCATACACATAATCACATAAATTGGGCCCCCACCCGACGTCGGTCAGAGATTGACATCAGGCCCCACATGGCATCAAGCTCTGCTCAGTATACATATATGTTTCTACCAGGCCCCACCTGTCTTTGGGCCCTGCCCACTATACACCGATAGCCTCATTTTATTTACATCCTTTTATAGTTTATTTTAGCACATTTCATTCACAGTATAGTTAAATTCCATGAATATTTTCCTTTTTTTATTTCATGAACATTTGGGATACTTTCTAGGTTCGTAAGCATTATTGCAGATTTTTTGGAGACTAGCGGTGCAGAATTTTTTTGGGAGGCGATTGGACTACAAGGGCAATGGAGATTTCGAGCTTGATGGCTATAGAGGTGATTCATGGAGTGGGCTTGTTAATTTATTTAAGGCTTGGAAGATTTGAACTTTAAATTTTCAAGGCACGAGAGAATTTTCAACTGTGTGGAGATCAATGATTGGGAGTTTGCAGAAGCTTTGAGTGATTTGGAGATGCAATTTAGGCTCAAATCGATGAAATCTTGAAGAAAAATGGGCTAGAAGTTGATTAAACTCGAACTGGGCTAATGGAATAGATGGGGGGAAGACTTGAAGAAGCCCAAAAATCTATGACACTCACGCGGCCCGGGTAAGATTTCCATGCGGCCCGCGTGGATTCCTGCAAGGGCAAATTCAGGATTTTATTTGGAGCTCTATATTGGGAAGGTTGGTGTGACTCTTTAGCCTTATCTTGAACATCCAATTTGGAGACATTCTCTATGGAGTTTTGAAGCACTTTCAAGGCCAAGAACCCTCAAGAACTTCATCATTTCATCTCTTGATTCTTATTAAATGTTGGGTACAATCTTTAGTAACTTTGTTTCTATGAGTTTAGCCATTCTTGGCTAAACAAAATTTGGTTGACTTTTGTTGAATCCTTTGAACTTTTTTTGAATGTTGAAGAATCCATGAACATGTTCTTAAATCTTTATGGGAATGTTTTGTGTTTTAACAGCTTATCACTACTTGTATGTTTTTATTCATGAGTTTAAATGTGTTTGATTAAGTAAAGGATCCTCAAAGTAGCAAGCAACAAATGATTTTTGTGTTGTTTTTGCTTCACACAATCATAAAAACATTTCCTCCAATATGGTAGTGAAAGCATTTGACTCCTCTTGGATTTGGTGAGTTTTTCGTTCTTAATGCTAGTTGACTTTCACTAATTACATGCTTAATGGAAATTGTGACTTTGACTAATGAAATTCTTATGAGCTTCTCTAACCATTTTAACAACTAAGAAAAGTATAGTTAATCTCAAGCTTCTTGGATTACTATAGCCAAATTAAGGATTTAAAACAATTATTGCACCATTGGATTCTAATGATATGTTCATCAAAAAGTCAAAGTGAGGAAACTTTAAGTCAACCATCTTTCCCTTATTGATTTTACATCAAACTCTTGTTTTTATTGAAATTGTTTATTTAAATCTTAGTTTAGTTTTAGTTTATTTCAAGTATTTCAAAAGACCAAACCCCCCATTTTTACTTTTATTGTCATTTGACAAGTTTTTTTACAAAGAGATTTTTATTGAGTAGCAAACTAAACCAATCTCCGTGGATTCGACCCCTTTACCAATATACACTATTTTAGTGTAAAGGATTTAGGGTTATTTATTTTTTTGGCCTCGACAACTATCAAATTTTGGCGCCGTTGTCAGGGATTGGTTTTGATTTAATCAATTTGTTTCTCTATGCCTATATCTCATTGTGCAGGCACTCTAATTTAAAACCCCAAAATTTTAAAACAAAAGTATAGTTAAAAAATGAGCATTCCTTGCACTCAAGACCAACTTTTTAAGCTAGCTCAGTTAGTTATGATGATTGAAAGTGACCAAAGTATGCAGCCCACGCCTCTTCTTTGCGATTTTTGTGCCCAAAATGGACATCATTCTGAAATGTGTCCATATTTACAAGGAGAATGGGAAGAAGTGCAAGAGAAAGGAAGCTACTATTGGTCAAACCAATGGAGTTATGATCAACCTCAACATTATCAATGGTGGGACAACAACCAATCTTGGGGATACAACCAATACCAAAGCCTATACCAAGCTTGGAGTAACGACCAATACTAACAATTCCATAATTCCAACATCCATATCCTCCACCTCCTTTACAACCTAAAATGCCAATCATGTCCTTAGAGGACATTGTGAAAAGAATTGCGACATCTATCCAAATTTGCCAAGAAACAACCCAAGCTAGCCTCAAAAGCTTAGAGCAACAAATAACACAACTTGCTCAGACAATAAGTATAATGGAAGCTCAAGACAAACTACCATCTGAAGAGAGACCATGACATAACACATGTGTCATTCCTCTGAAAGACGCGAAAAGTTTTGATGGCCCAAGAGTGTTATATGGAGAAGAGGAAGGACTAGAAGTGGAAAAGGTCGTCAAGGAAGAAGAAGAAATTGAGAAAGATATCAATGAAACTATAGAGGAAGTGTTAGGGGTTAAAGAAAGTGAGTTTGAGCCACCCACTACCATTGAGAAACTAACTCCAGTGGTAGAACAACCACAAGAGCCGGAAACGATAAATCTGTTGGACCCTTCAAATGATACGTATCCCGAGAAAGAGGACGCCAAACCGGTCACCAACTCAACCACCATGTCAAACATGGAAGAGTTAGTCACCTTACTGAACAAATGCAAGAAAGAATATGGTTGGATAATTGCTATTATCAAAGGCCTAAGTCCGGTGTAATTCTCCCATAAAAAGAAAGTCAAATACAAGAAAAGAGTCCCAATGGAGGTGTGGAAACTAAAAAATGTCGACACAGGGAAAATTTCCAAGGTTAATGGACATCGGTTGAAGCCTTTCAATGGAGGTTTTCATGCAAATGTCTAATTTATCATCCGTATGGACACCCAAAAATATTGAAGAAAAGATTGGAGGAAGTCTCGTCAAAGATGTTAAAGAATGGCATTTTTGGGAAGCATTGTGCTTTCGTATTCTATAAACTGAATAAAATGATTTTGAAAATGTTTTTTTAAGTGTTCATTTAAAAAAATCAAGCTTCATTCTCACCTTTGGTCGAAACTTTTGTTGTGTTTCTCAAAACGAGACTTTACGATAATCATTTTGGCCAAAAATGAACTTTTTGGAAAATTTAAAATTTTGAAATGTGGGAAGTTGTGCGGGTTCCACGCGGCCTGCGTAAGACTTCACGCAGCCATTGTGCGGCCCGCACCATGCCCGCACAGATCCTACAACACTTCGAGAATTTTTATGTGTTCAGCTCATACGGCCAGCGTGCAGGTTCCATGCGGCCCGCGTGGCTGATTTCAACACGTAGTCCAAAACATCTGGTGAACACTTAGTTCAAAAATAACTAGTGAACACACTCAGTTCAAAAATACCTAGTGTACACACTCAGTTCAAACCTAATTAGCACCTAGTTCAAAAACACCTACAGGTTACGAGCCTGCTAGCGTTCCACTGGACTGTCTAGTATAGTCTGTGGTCGTCATCTATACTCCACTAGATGACTGGATCACTATCAACATTGATTTGTTTCATCGTGTTATCATACATCAACTATTTCATCTACCCATGTTTTACCCAACACATTTTGTAGATATAAAATACATATACAATTTAAATCATTTAAAACATGTATAAAAATCTTTCACCCATCATAGACATCAAGTATTCAGACAATATGCACACATAGCACATAATTTATATTAAAATACTTCATATCTATGTGTAAGATGAAAGTAACTATGCACACACTTGAAAAGGTGGTGACTCAACACTCGGACAGCACTTCGTTACTCTTAACACAATTTTGCTTTGACAAAACCTAGTACCATTACCACTAGATTTTAGTCTAATATTCACCGAGACTAATTAATAGTCATGCTATTATTACTATTATATAAGCACGAAACAATATTTCTCAACCACTGTATACAGACAGGGGCTATACATAAAACACCGGAGGGCAGGACCATTTTGGCATATAGCACTTCTGAAATCCAACAACCCTATGCGGCCCTTTAAACCAGATTCCCCGTACCGCGAGTGGTTAAAACGATATTATAACGAGACTTATATAACTCATAATAATATCCCAAATACTTACTATAAGGTCCTAATAACATTACTATATTGAAACATAAGATACACTAACGATAGGGTAGGCGTAGCTCACTTACAACGAGTTTTTCGCAAAACTGGGCTTTGCTAGAGTAGCGTTCCCAAGCCGAAAGGCTCTTTTCTCGGGGATTTGGGAGCCTCAGGGTTTCCTTCGGGTGCTAGGGGGTTTACCTAGGCTTAGGGGGGTTAGGGAGCTTAGAGAGAGAGAGAGAGAAAGAGAGAGAGAGAGAGAGAGAGAGAGAGAGAGAGTATAGAGATAGAAAGAAAAGGGTTGAGGAGTGAGGAAATGAGGGAACCCGATACTCTTATTTATAGGCTAAATTCCTAATGGAATCACAGATTCGGTGCACTGAATCGCCGATTCAGTGCCATGTGTCATCATCTGATGGCTTTTCTTCGGGAGAAAGCAATGGTTGTGATCGTGCCACGTCACCCAAACTCGCACAGCACCCTCCCGACTTAGAAAAATCATAACTCTCGCATACGATCTCTCTTTTTGACATCATTTATCGTTGAGTTCCTATTAATGAGATCTTTAACTCTCATTTAGTCCGCGTAGGCCAAAAACCACTCGAACTAAAATTCGAGTTTTGGACCGTGCACTGCTATGCTAAATCTTAGAAAATTCATAACTTCCTAATACAAAGTCAGATTTGGGCGTTCTTTTTTTGTACGTTCTCGGTTTAACGTATATTAAAACTTTTGTTTAGATCACTAAGGATAAAATATCCTTTATAAAAAATTCACTATTTACGTCTCCCGGTGTCGTGTCAGTTTTGCCGAAAAACTTCAATGGGTCATAACTTCTTCGTTATAACTCGGATTTCGGCGTTCTTTATATGTACGGAACCCTGGTAACATATAATACAACTTGGTTAAGATTAATCCTTTTAAATAATCTTCCATCAAAAACTCATTTTTGATGCTTATTCTCTCTAAATTGACTAGCCCAAATCTACGGGCGTTATACATAATACTCCAAGCTACAACATACTAACATAGATCTAGGCCTTAGACATCATTTAAACACATAAAGCTCCTAAATTTCCTTCCATGCATGGCCTTTTGGGGCTTAAAAGGCCATAATAACACCTTAAAGCTTGCATGGGGCTTCCATGCTCATAAAGGTTGCACCTTTATGCTATGAAACCCCTTTCTAGACCCCAGATCTAAAAGGTAGATCACCTGGGACGTCCATATCCCAAGGAATAAGATTCTTGGACCAAAAACCCCATGAAATGATAAGAAAGAGATCTAACAAGCTACTAAGCAAGGTTGAGGCTTGCTTACCAGAAAATAAAGAGGATGTGATGTTGCTTCTGGATCTACAATCTTCTCCTAGAATCATCTATCTTCTTCTTCTTCTTCTAGAAGCTTGAAATCACACAAATTTCACTCAAAAATGGCTCACAAGCTCACACAAGGCTCTAGGGTTTCGTGGATTATGGTTTGGACTTGGAGCTGGAAAGGAGGCCATCAAGTGGGGATTAAGATGTTTAAATACGGTGGAAAACCCCAAATTACGGGTTTCCCAAACCCAGACCAACTCATCGAGTTGGTCCTCCCCAACTCGTCGAGTAGGTTTCTCAACCCGTGTCCAAACTTATTCCTACTCATCGAGTTATCCCCCTTGTACTCGACGAGTTGATCTTCAATTTGTATATTATCTTTCCTCAATTTTCCTTCTGGTTTCCGGGTGTTACATCTACCCTGCCTTAGCCCATTTCCCTTAAGTTTTCTGCATTTTGGTGAAGCACGTATTGAGATCCTTGAGAGCCCGACATATAGTAGCTATCAAGTAGAAGCTCTGCCAGTGCAATTTTCAGACTTTTGTCTAGAAAATCTCTGTAAGTTGAATTACATGCAACCTTATTTTAGTGTAATTTATATTTATAATCATATTTCGTTATTATGAAACTATAAATAAGATGCATCAGTGATTCCAAGTTGTTATACTAATTGATCTACTTACGGAAAGGTGCCTAAAATGGTCATGTTGGCTTGGTTGTTGGATCTTAGAAAGATTATATGCTGAAATGTTCCTTCTTCCCAACTTTCATGCCCTCCTGATCCTTATTTGATAGAACTCTCAGTAGATAGTAGGATTATTGAGGAATCTAGACTATTATTTATATATTTACCAAGATTATAAAATTAGACTAAGACTTGGCATTATATACTTCTAGGTCTTTTGAAAAAGTGTTAATGCAAAGCGCTGCCCTAACCTCGAGTCACCTTCTTTTGTCAAGTGAGTGCATAGTTATTTCCAAGAGCATAATTTAATAAAAGTATTTATTAAATGCTATTTGTATTAGTTATACACCGTGCTACATGTATAACTATAACAGTAGTTCTTATTAGGAACTATGTCAGAATCAGAATTGCCTTTAGATATAGTATGGGTTAGTTAGGGGTGAGCATGGGTCTGTTTGGGTCGGTTTTAACCTAAAACCGAATCCAACCCAATAAAATCGGTTTTCAAAAAAATAAAAACCGAACCAAGAACCCAAACCATCGGTTCGGTTTCTCGGTTTTCAATTTTTTCATGGTTCGGTTCTGGGTTTAAACCCGAACCCAATGTTAATCCCAATTAAACTGATATAGGGCAAGATAGAGGTACCGATTCCTTATATTAAGGGTGAAACATGTGTAACTTTCATAGAACCATCAATGTGGGATAGATCAAGTTCCAAATTAAAATAGAAAAGTTGGGGAAAATTTTGGCAAGCAGGGAGATTCGACCCTTGACATCAGGTTCAAGGCGAAGACACTCAACCGCTGGGCCAAAAGGGTGTTTGTATATCTAATTCGCGCCTCATATATATATATATATATATATATATATATATATATAGATATATATATATATATATATATACAAAAAAATGCAACTCAATCGTTAGGTCGATTTCTCAGGTTGGTGGGTCGATTTCTGGGTAAAAACCGAAACCGAACCCGATTTTTCGGTTTTAAAAAATTTGAAACCCTAACCGTCGGTTTTGCTTAGGTTTCGGTTTTTTTGGTTTCGTTTTCGTCGGTTTTGGTCGGTTTCCCAGTTTCTTGGTTCGGGTTTGCTCAACCCTAGGTTAGTTATGGACTTATAAAAGGTACTTAATTCAAAATAAGTTAGATATTGGATAGGTCTCGTTCTGAGGGTAGAGTGTGAGATAAAAGCGGAGTGTAGTAGTCCTCCTCTTTCTTGGATGACCATAAATGGTGGGTCCAGATTAAACATCTGGCAAGTATGTCTGGGTCATCGACCTGAGTAGATGACAACACTCGACTATTCTAGGCGGTCTAGTAAATTATGTTGCTAGTATGGACATATAACCTATAGTAGTAGAATGGGATACCATATCTATCAATTACTCTGAACATTGGTTTCCTTTATATGATTTGCACTGGCTAAGGACTCCGCTAGCTGTGTAGCCAAGAAGTTGCTCAAAAAAATTATCAGGTTAGGTGATTCCTTTAGATAATCGTTATCTTAAGATTTGTGAGAATCAATTGGGCAGGGTAGGTGGTCTAATATCTAATTATACCTATATTGTCCATTTGCGAGAATGTTATTATATGTTATCATTAGCATATTATGAGCTTGAAAACCTTATGCATCTCACCAGGTTTCCCAAACCTGAACCCCATATTTTATGTGCATCACAGGTAGCGAATGTAAGGTTGTTGAAGTCTAGTTAGGATACTGAGTGAAATAAACAAATGTGCATGTTATAGTATTTATGGACCGTTTAATATTTATGTTTTAATGTATGTTTACATCCTTAAATTTTTAAGAAAATAAAATAACTTTTGTTATATCAAACATGTTTTATTTAACTAAGAATTTATGTATCTCAATTTATTAAAGCATAAGAAAAAGTTTTAATTGGTTCTTAAAATTACTAGATGTCACAATTAGCCATCCGAATTTGTTGATTTTGATTATCTGGGTTACGTTTGTCGCTTGAAAAAGTCCTTGTACAACCTTAAATACCCACCACAAGCTTGGTACCAACAATTTTCATCTTAAGACATGAAACTAATATTTGTTTGATTATATGCATATTAATCCTTGTTTATTTATAGTCGAGGCTCATCTAAGTCTTATCTTATACTTTATGTGGATGATATTTCACTTGCAGAGTCATCTACAAACGGCTACACATGATTATTAAAGCCCTATGGAATTCTTTATGCCTGATTTGGGCGTCATGAATAATTTTATAGGCATTGCAATAAGAATAACCTCTAAAGGGATGCCTATGTCTTAGTAACAACATGAATCATTTATTCTTGAACGAGCTAATATTTCAAATTGTAAGCCTTCTCGCACCCCAGTTGACAATCATGCTTATCTCGTCCCATTTGGCATTCCTGTTTTGTATCCCACTTTATACCGATCTGGTTGTTGCTCTATAGTACCTTACTTTCTTGTGACTAGATCTTACATATACAGTTTAATTGGTTTGTCTTTACATCCATGACCTATGGAAGCCACATTTCAGTGCTCTTAAAAGTCTCCTCATATATATATATATATATATATATATATATATATATATATATATATATATATATATATATATATATATATATATGGCACTTTACATTTCGATCTCTAATCATATTCATCATCCACAAATCGTCTTGTTGTATGTTCGGATGTTGATTGTGGGATTTCATTATAACCTGCCACTCTACCTTCGGTGACTGTCTCTTTTGGAAGAATAATCTTCTATGATGGCCATCAAAGCGGCTTCCAACAATTTTTCTATCTAGCATTGAAGTTATTGCACGCCATTGCAAATGTGGTTGCAAGCACTGAAGTTGGATACCAAGTATCGTAGTTGCAAAAACATGTTAGCTTCGAAACCTGCTTTGCGAGTTACATTTGTCTATTTA